>NW_027596276.1:0-452236 GCF_964194155.1 Cetorhinus maximus | reverse complement strand
ATTGAAAAACACAAAAAAGTTTTTAAAAAAACAATGATAACATCAATAAATTCAACAACAACCTTAATATTGAAAATCACCAACAAATTCATCAACAACCACAACAATAAAGAAAAGCAAAAAATTCAACAACAACGACCTGAATAATGAAAAACACCAAAAAAATTCAATAACAACCTCAACAATGATAAACACCAACAATTTGAACTGCAACCTCAACTTTGTAACATACCAACAAAATCAAAAACGTCTACATTGAAAAACACCAACCAATTCAACTACAACGGCAATGTTGTTAATCACCAACAAATTCAAATACAACCTCAACATTCAAAAACACCAACAAATTCAACAAAAACCTCAACAATGGAAAACACCATAAATTCATTAAAAAACACAACAATGAAAAACACCAAAAAATTCATCAACAACCTCAACATTGAAAAAAACGAACAAATTCAACAAATGCCTCAGCAATGAAAAACACCAACAAATTCAACAACCTCAACATTGAAGAACTCCAAAAATTCAACAACAACCTCAACAATGAAAAACACCAAAAATTCAACAACAACCCCAACATTGAAAAACACCAACAAATTCAAAAACAACCTCAATTTTGAAAAAAACCAACAAATTCAACAACAACCTCAACAACGAAAAACATCCAAAAATTGAACAACAACCTCAACAATGAAATACACCAACAAATTCAACAACAACCTCAACAATGAAAACCATCAAAACATTCAACAACAACCTCAACATTGAAAAACAGCAACAAATTCAACTGCAACCTCAACATTCGAAAACACCAACAAATTCAACAAAAACCTCAACATTGAAAAACACCAAAAAATTCAACAACAACCTCAACGTTGAGAAACACCAACAAGTTCAACAACCTGAACATTGAAAAACACCAACAAATTCAACAGCAACCTCAATTTTGATAAATACCAAAAAGTTCAAGAAAAACCATTGATAACACCAGAAAAATCAACAACAACCTCAATATTGAAAATCACCGATAAATTCAAGAACAACCTCAACAATGAAAAACATCAAAAAATTCAACAACAACATAAACAATGAAAAACACCAAATAATTCAACAACAACCTCAACATTCAAAACACCAAGAAATTCAACAACAACCTCAACATTCAAAAACACCAACAGATTCAACAAAACCTCAAAAATGAAAAACACCAAATAATTCATCAACAACCTCAACATTCAAAACACCAACAAATTCATCATCAACCACAACATTCAAATACACCAACAAATTCAACAACAACCTCAACAATGAAAAAAAACAAAAATTGAACAACAAGCTCAACATTGATAATCACCATCAAATTCAACAACAACCTCAACAATGAAAAACATCAAAAAATTCAACAACAACCTCAACAATGAAAAACACCTAATAATTCAACAACAACCTCAACATTCAAAACACCAACAAACTCAACAACAACCTCAACATTCAAAAACACCAACAAATTCAACAACCTCAACATTCAAAAACATCAACAAATTGAACAAAAAATTCAAGAATGAAAAACACCAACAGATTCAACAACCTCAAAAATCAAAACACCATCAATTCCAACAAAAACCTCAACAATGAAAAAGTTCAAAAAATACAACAACAACCTCAACTTTGAAAAACACAAACAGATTCAAAAACCTCAACATTGAAAAGCACCAAGAAATTCAACAACAACCTCAACAATGAAAAACACCAAAAAATTCAACAACAACCCCAACATTGAAAAACACCAACAAATTCAAAAACAACCTCAATATTGAATATCACCAACAAATTCAATAACAACCTCAACTTTGAAAAACACTAACAAATTCAACAACCTCAACATTGAAAAAGAGCAGTAAATTCAACAACAACCTCAACAATAAAAAACATCAAAAAATAAAACAATAACCTCAACTTTGAAAAATTCAAAAAAGTTCAAAAAAACCATTGATAACACGAAGAAATTCCACAATAACCTCAACATTGAAAATCACCAATAAATTCAACAACATCCTCAACAATGAAAACATCAAAAGATTCAACAACAACAACCTCAACAATGAAAAACACCAACAAATTCAATAACCTCAACATTGAAAAACACCAACAAATTGAACAACAACCGCAACTTTTAAAAATACAAAGAAGTTCAACAAATTAAAAATTGATAACACCAATAAATTCAACAACAACCTCAATATTGAAAATCACCAAAAAATTCAACAACAACCAAAACAATGAAAAACATCAAAAAATTCAACGAAAACGACATCAGCAATGAAAAACAACACCGAATTCAACAAAAACTTCAGCAATGAAAAACACCAATAAATCCAACAACACCCTCAACTTTGAAAAACACCAACAGATTCAAAAACCTCAACATTCAAAAACACCAACAAATTCAACAACAACCTCAACAATGAAAAACACCAAACAATTTAACAAACACCCCAACTTTGAAAAACACCAACAAATTCAAAAGCAACCTCAATATTGACAATCAGCAACAAATTCAACAACCACCTTAACATTCAAAAACACCAACAAATTCTACAACAAACTCAATATTGAATATCACCAACAAATTCAACAACAACCGCAACTTTGAAAAACACCAACAAATTCAACAACCTCAACATTGAAAAAGAGCAGTAAATTCAACAACAACCTCAACAATAAAAAACATCAAAAAATTCAACAACAACCTCAACTTTGAAAAATACAAAAAAGTTCAAAAAAAATCACTGATAACACCAAGAAATTCAACAACATCCTAAACAATGAAAAACATCAAAATAATCAACAGCAACAACCTCAACAATGAAAAACAACAAAAAATTCAACAATAACCTCAACATTCGGAAACAACAACAAATTCAACAAAAATCACAACAATGAAAAACACCAAAAAATTCAACAACAACCTCAACTTTGCAAAACACCAACAAATTCAACAACCTCGACATTGAAAAACACCAACAAATTCAAATACAACCTCAACATCGAAAATCACCAACAAATTCAACAACAACCTCCATATTGAAAATCCGCAACAAATTCAACAACAACCTCAACATTCAAAATCACCAACAAATTCAACAACAACCTCAACAATGAAAAACATCAAAAAATTCAACCACAACCTGAACTTTGAAAAACACCAACAAATTCAACAACCTCAACATTGAAAAACACCAACAAATTGAACTGCAACCTCAACTTTGAAGAATACAAAAAAGTTTAAAAAAAAACATTCATACCATCAATTAATTAAACAACAACCTCAATATTGAAAATCACCAACAAATTCAAAAACAATCTCAACAATGAATAACATCAAAAAATTCAACAACAACAACCTCAACAATGATAAACACCAAAAAATTCAACAACAACAACCACAAAAATGATAAACAACAAAAAATTCAACAACAACCTCAACATTTAAATACTCCAACAATTTCAACAACAACCTCAACAATGAAAAGCACCAAAAAATTCAACAACAAACTCAACATTGAAAATCAGCAAAAAATTCAACAATATCCTCAACAATGAAAAATACCGAAAAATCCAACAACAACCTCAACAATGAAAAACACCAACAAATTCAACAACAACCCCAACATTGAAAAACACCAACAAATTCAACAACAACCTCAATACTGACAATCAGCAACAAAATCAACAACAACCTTAACATTCAAAAACACCAACAAATTCAACAACAATCTCAACTTTGAAAAACACCAACAAATTCAACAACAACCTCAATATTGAATATCACCAACAATTTCAACAACAACCTCAACTTTAAAAAATACAAAAATGTTCAGAAAAGCGATTGATAACAGCCACAAATTCAACAATAACACCAATATGGAAAATCACGAATAAGTTCAATAACATCCTCAACAATGAAAAACAACAAAAAATTCAACAACAAACTCAACATTTAAAATGACCAACAAATTCAACAAAAACCTCAACAATGAAAAACACCAACAAATTCAACAGCATCAACATTGAAAAACACCAACAAATTCAACAACAACCTCATTATGAAAATCGCCAAAAAATTCATCAAAAAACCAAAGCAAAGAAAAAGCATCAAAAAATTCAACGAAAACGACCTCAACAATGAATAACACCAAAAAATTCAAAAACAACCTCAACATTGAAAAACTCAAACAATATCGGCAACAACCTTCACAATGAAAAACACCAAAAAATTCAACAACAAACTCAACATTGATAATCACCAACAAATTCAACAACAACCTCAACAATGAAAAATATCAAAAAATTCAACAACAACAAACTCAACATTGAAAATCACCAACAAATTCAACAAAAACCTCAACATTCAAAAACACCAACAAATTCAACAAAAACCTCAACAATGAAAAACACCAAAAAATTCAACAACAACCTCAACTTTGAAAAACACCAACAAACTCAACAACTTCAAACATTGAAAAACACCAACAAATTCAACTGCAACCTCAACATCGAAAATCACCAACAAATTCAACAACAACCCCAACATTGAAAAACACCAAATAAATTCTAAAACAACCTCAATGATGTAAATCAGCAACAAATTCAACAACATCAACATTCAAAATCACCAACAAATTCAACAACAACCTCAACAATGAAAATCATCAAAAAATTCAGCAACAACCTCAACTTTGAAAATCCCCAACAAATTCAACATCCTCAACATTGAAAAACACCAACAAATTGAACTGCAACATCAACTTTGAAGAATACAAAAAAGATTAAAAAAAGACATTCATACCACCAATAAATTCAACAACAAACTCAATATTGAAAAACTCCAACAATTTCAACAACAACCTCAACAAATGAAAAACAACAAAAAATTCAACAACAACCTCAACAATGAAAAACATCAAAAAATACAACAACAACCTCAACATTCAAAAACAACAACAAATTCAACAAAAACCTCAGCAATGAAAAACACCAATAAATCCAACAACACCCTCAACTTTGAAAAACACCAACAGATTCCAAAACCTCAACATTCAAAAACACCAACAAATTCAACAACAACCTCAACAATGAAAAACATCAAACAATTGAACAACAACCCCAACTTTGAAAAACACCAACAAATTCAACAACAACCTCAACAATGAAAAACTTCAAAAAATTCAACAACAACCTCAACATTCAAAAACACCAACAAATTAAACAAAAACGTCAGCAATGAAAAACACCAAACAATTGAACAACAACCCCAACTTTGAAAAACACCAACAAATTCAAAAACAACCTCAGTATTGACAATCAGCAACAAATTCAACAACCACCTTAACATTCAAAAACACCAACAAATTCAACAACAACCTCAATATTGAATACCACCAACAAATTCAACAACAACCGCAACTTTGAAAAACACCAACAAATTCAACAACCTCAACATTGAAAAAGAGCAGTAAATTCAACAACAACCTCAACAATAAAAAACATCAAAAAATTCATCAACAACTTCAACTTTGAAAAATACAAAAAAGTTCAAAAAAGTCATTGATAACACCAACAAATTCAACAACAACCTCAATATTGAAAATCACCAAGAATTTCAACAACATCCTAAACAATGAAAAACATCAAAAGAATCAACAACAACAACCTAAACAATGAAAAACACCAAAAAATTCAACAACAAACTCAACATTTAAAATCACCAACAAATTCAACAAAAACCTCAACAATGAAAAACATCGAAAAATTCAACAACAACCTCAACTTTGAAAAACATCATCAACCTCAACAACCTCAACATTGAAAAACACTAACAAATTCAACTGCAACCTCAACATCGAAAATCACCAACAAATTCAACAAAAACCCCAACATTGAAAAACAAAAAAACAAATTGAACAACAACCTCAATGATGTAATTCAGCAACAAATTAAACAACATCAACAATGAAAAACATCGAAAAATTCAACAACAACCTCAACTTTGAAAAACACCAACAAACTGAACAACCTCAACATTGAAAAACACCAACAAATTCAACTGCAACCTCAACATCGAAAATCACCAATAAATTCAACAACAACCCCAACATTGAAAAACACCAAACAAATTCAACAACAACCTCAATGATGTAAATCAGCAACAAATTCAACAAAAATCTCAACAATGAAAAACATCGAAAAATTCAACAACAACCTCAATTTTGAAAAACACCAACAAATTCAACAACCTCAACATTGAAAAACACCATCAAATTCTACTGCAACCTCAACTTGGAAAAACAGAAAAAAGTTTAAAAATAAACTTGATAACACCAGTAAATTCAACAACAACTGCAATATTGAAAATCATCAACAAATTCATAAACAACGTCAACAATGAAAAACATCAAAAAATTCAACAACAACCTCAACATTCAGAAACAACAACAAATTCAACAAAACTCACAACAATGAAAAACACCAAAGAATTCAACAACAACCTCAACTTTGAAAAACACCATCAAATTCAAAAACCTCGACATTGAAAAACACCAACAAATTCAACTGCAACCTCAACATCGAAAATCACCAACAAATTCAAAAACAACCCCAACATTGAAAAAAACCAACAAAAGCAACAACAACCTCAATATTGAAAAACATTTAAAAATTCAACAACAACCTCAACTTTGAAAAACACCAACAAATTCAACAAACTCAACATTGAAATACACCAACAAATTGAACTGCAACCTCAAATTTGCAGAATACAAAAAAGTTTTAAAAAAAACATTCATACCAACAATAAATTAAACAACAACCTCAATATTGAAAATCACCAACAAATTCAACAACAATCTCAACAATGAATAACATCAAAAAATTCAAAAACAACAACCTGAACAATGATAAACACCAAAAAATTCAACAACAAACTCAACATTGAAAAACAGCAACATATTCAACAACAACCTCAACAATGGAAAACATCAAAAAATTCAACAACAACATCAATATTCAAAAACACCAACAAATTCAACGAAAACCTCAACAATGAAAAACACCAAAAAATCCAACAACAAAATCAACTTTGAAAAACACCAACAGATTCAGGAACCTCAATATTCAAAAACACCAACAAATTCAACAACAAACTCAACAATGAAAAACACCAAAAAAATCAACAACAACCCCAACATTGAAAAACATCAAAAATTCAACAACAACCTCTATATTGGCAATCAGCAACAAATTCAACAACAACCTTAACATTCAAAAACACCAACAAATTCAACAACAATCTCAACTTTGAAAAACACCAACAAATTCAAGAACCTCACAATGAAAAACACCAACAAATACAACAACAACCTTAACTTTAAAAAATAAAAAAAGTTCAAAAAAATAAAAATTGATAGCACCAACAAATTCAAGAACAACCTCAATATTGAATATCACCAACAAATTCAACAACAACCTCAACTTTGAAGAACACTAACAAATTCAACAACCTCAACATTGAAATAGAGTAGTAAATTCAACAAGAACTTCAACAATCACAAACATCAAAAAATTCAACAAGAACCTCAACTTTGAAAAATACAAAAAAGTTCAAAATAACCATTGATAACACCAACAAAATCCACAACAACCTCAATATTGAAAATCGCCACAAATTCAACAACATCCTCAACAATGAAAAACATCAAAAGATTCAGCAACAACAACCTCAACAATCAAAAACACCAACAAATTCAACAACAATCTCAACCTTGAAAAACACCAACAAATTCAAGAACCTCAACAATGAAAAACACCAACAATTTCAACAACAACCTCAACTTCAAGGTCAACAAAATAAAAATTGATAACACCAACAAATTCAACAACCTCAATGTTGAATATCACCAACAAATTCAACAACAACCTCAACTTTCAAAAATACAAAAATGTTCAAAGTAAGCAATTGATAACACCAACAAATTCCACAACAACCTTAACATTCAAAACCACCAACATTTTCAACAACAATCTCAACTTTGAAAAACACCAACAATTTCAAGAACCTCAACATTGAAAAACATCAACAAATTTAACAACAACCCCAACTTTTAAAAATAAAAAAAGTTCAACAAAATAAAAATTGCTAACACCAACAAATTGAACAACAACCTCAATATTGTATATCACCAAAAAATTCAACAACCTCTACATTAAAAAACAACAATTTCAACAACAACCTCAATATTGAAAATCAGCAACAAATTAAACAACAAACTCAACATTCAAAATCATCAAGAAATTCAACAACAACTCAACAATGAGAAACATCAAAAAATTCAACAACAACCTCAACTTTGAAAAACACCAACAAATTGAACAACCTTAACTTTGAAAAACACCCACAAATTGAACGGCAACCTCAACTTTGAAGAATACAAAAAAGTTTAAAAAAAAACATTCATACCACCAATAAATTCAACAACAACCTCAATATTGAAAATCACCAACAAATTCAACAACAACCTCAACAATGAATAACATCAAAAAATTAAACAACAACAACCTCAACAATGATAAACACCAAATAATTCAACAACTATCTCAATATTGAAAATCACCAACAATTTCAACAACAACCTCAAAAATGAAAAACACCAAAAAATTCAACAAAAAAATCAACCTCGAAAATCAGCAACAAATTCAACAACAACCTCAACGATGAAAAAGATCAAAAAATTTAACAAGAACCCCAACATTGAAAAGCAGCAAAATATTCAACAACCTCTACAGTGAAAAGCACCAACAGATTCAACTGCAACCTCAACTTTGAAAAATACAAAAAAGTTTTTAAAAAACTATTGATAACACCAATAAATTCAACAACAACCTCAACATTGAAAAACTCCAAGAAATTGAACAACAACCTCAACAATGAAAAACACCAAAAAATTCAACAACGACCCCAACATTGAATAACACCAACAAATCCAACAACAAGCTCAATATTGAAAACCACCAACAATTTCAACAACAACCTCAACATTCAAAAACTCCAAAACATTCAACAACAACCTCAACAATGAAAAACACGAAAAAATTCAACAACAAACTCAACTTTGTTTAACACGAACAAATTCAACAAGCTCAACATTGAAAAACACCAACAAATACAACAACAACATAAACTTTTAAAAATACAAATAAGTTGAAGAAAATAAAAATTGATAACACCATCAAATTGAACAACAAACTATATATTGAACATCACCAACAAATTCAACAACAAGATCAACTTTGAAAAACACCAACTAATTGAACAACCTGAACATTGAAAAAGATCGGCAAATTCAACAACAACCTCAACAATGAAAAACATCAAAAAATTCAACAACAACCTCAACCTTCAAAAACAGCAACGAATTCAACAAAAATCTCAACAATGAATAACACCAAAAATTTCAACAACAACCTCAACTTTGAAAAACACCAACAAATTCAACAACATCAACACTGAAAAACACCAACAAATTCAACAACAACCTCAACAATGGAAAACACCAAAAAATTCAACAACAACCACAACATTCAGAAACAGCAACAAATTCAACAAAAACCTCAACAATGAAAACACCAGAAAATTCAACAAAAACCTCAACTTTGAAAAACACAAAAAAATTTAGCTGCAACCTCAAATTTGAAAAATACAAAATAGTTCAAAAAAACCATTGTTAACAACAATAAATTCAACAACAACCTCAACTTTGAAAAACACCAACAAATTCAACAACCTCAACATTGAAAAACACCAACAAATTCAACTGCAACCTCAATTTTGAAAAACACAGAACAGTTCCAAAATAAAACCATTGTTAACACCAACAAATTCAAAAACAACCTCAATATTGAAAATCAGCAACAAATTCAGCAACAACCTCAACAATGAAAAACATCAAAAAATTCAACAACAACCTTAACTTTGAAAAACACCATAAATTCAACAACCTCAACATTGAAAGACACCAACAAATTGAACTGCAACCTCAACTTTGAAGAATACAAAAAATTAAAAAAAAACATTCATACCACCAATAAATTGAACAACAACCTCAATATTGAAAATCACCAACAAATTCAACAACAACCTCAACCATGAATAACATCAAAAAATTCAACAACAACAACCCGAACAATGATAAACACCAAAAAATTCAACAACAACCTCAACATTGAAAAACTCCAACAATTTCAACAACAACCTCAACAATGAAAAACACCAACAAATTCAACAACAACCACAACAATGAAAAACATCATAAAATTCAACAACAACCTCAACATTCAAAAACACCAACAAATTCAACAAAAACCTCAACAATGAAAAACACCAAAAAATCCAACAACAACCTCAACTTTGAAATACACCATCAGATTCAAGAACCTCAACATTCAAAAACACCAACAAATTCAACAACAACCTCAACAATGAAAAACACCAAAACATTCACCAACAACCCCTACATTGAAAAACACCAACAAATTCAACAACAACCTGAATATTGACAATCAGCAAAAAATTCAACCACAACCTTAACAGTCAAAAACACCAAGAAATTGAACAACAACCTGAACTTTTAAAAATAAAAAAAGTTCAACAAAATAAAAATTGTTAACACCAACAAATTCAACAACATCCTCAATATTGAATATCACCAACAAATTCAACATCAACCTCAACTTTGAAAAATACAAAAAAGTTCAAAAAAACCATTGATAACACCAACAAATTCAACAACAACCTCAATATTGAAAATCACCAACAAATTCAACAACAACCTTAACATTCAAAAACACCAACAAATTCAACAACAATCTCAACTTTAAAAACACCAACAAATTCAAAAACCTCAACAATGAAAAAGACCAACAAATGAACAACAACCTCAACTTTTAAAAAGAAAAAAAGTTCAACAAATTAAAAATTGATAACACCAACAAATTGAACAACAACCTCAATACTGTATATCACCAACAAATTCAACAACAACCTCAACTTGGAAAAACACCAAAAAATTCAAAAACCTCAACATTGAAAAGCACCAACAAATTCAACTGCAACCTCAACTTTGAAAAATACAAAAAAGTTTTTAAAAAACTATTGATAACACCAATAAATTCAACAACAACCTCAACATTGAAAAACTCCAAGAAATTCAACAACAACCTCAACAATGAAAAACATCAAAAAATTCAACAACAACCCCAACATTGAATAACACCAACAAATCCAACAACAAGCTCAATATTGAAAACCACCAACAATTTAAACAACAACCTCAACATTCAAAAACTCCAAAACATTCAACAACAACCTCAACAATGAAAAACACCAAAAAATTCAACAACAACCTCAACTTTGTTTAACACGAACAAATTCAACAAGCTCAACATTGAAAGACCCCAACAAATGCAACAACAACCTCAACTTTTAAAAATACAAATCAGTTCAAGAAAATAAAAACTGATAACACCAACAAATTGAACAACAAACTCAATATTGAACATCACCAACAAATTCAACAACAAGCTCAACTTTGAAAAACACCAACTAATTGAACAACCTCAACATTGAAAAAGATCAGCAAATTCAACAAAAATCTCAACAATGAATAACACCAAAAATTTCAACAACAACCTCAACTTTGAAAAACACCAACAAATTCAACAACATCAACATTGAAAAACACCAACAAATTCAACAATAACCTCAACAATGAAAAACACCAAAAAATTCAACAACAACAACAACATTTGGAAACAGCAACAAATTCAACAAAAACCTCAACAATGAAAACACTAAAAAATTCAACTAAAACCTCAACTTTGAAAATCACAAAAAAATTTAGCTGCAACCTCAACTTTGAAAAATACAAAAAAGTTCAAAAAAACCAATGTTAACAACAATAAATTCAACAACAAACTCAACTTTGTAAAACACCAACAAATTCAACAACCTCAACATTGAAAAACACCAACAAATTCAACTGCAACCTCAATTTTGAAAAACACAGAACAGTTCCAAAAAAAACCATTGATAACACCAACAAATTCAAAAACAACCTCAATATTGAAAATCAGCAACAAATTCAGCAACAATCTCAACATTGCAAAACACCAACAAATTCAACAACAACCTCAACATTGCAAAACTCCAAAAAATTCAACAACAACCTCAACAATGAAAAACACCAAAAATTCAACAACAACCTCAACTTTGAAAGACAGCAAAAAAATCAACAACCTCAACATTGAAAAACACCAGCAATTTCAACAATAAACTCAATATTGAAAATCACCAACAAATTCAACATAAACCTCAACAATGAAAAAGACCATTCAACAACAACCTCAACTTTGAAAAACAACAACAAATTCAACAACAAACTCAACATTGAAAAACACTAACAAATTCAACAACAACCTCAACAATTAAAAACACCAAAAAATTCAACAACAACCTCAACATTGAAAAGCACCAACTAGTTCAACAACCTCAACATTGAAAAACACCAACAAATTTAACAACAACCTCAATATTGAATATCACCAACAAATTCAACTGCAACCTCAACTTTGAAAAATACAAAAAAGTTAAAAAAAACAATTGATAACAACAATAAATTAAACAACAACATCAATATTGAAAATCAGCAACAAATTCAACAACAACCTCAACAATGAAAAACACCAGCAAATTCAACAACAACCTCAACATTGAAAATCACCAACAAATTCAACAACAACCTCAACAATAAAAAACACCAAAAAATTCAACAACAATTTCAACTATGAAAAACATCAACAGATGCAACAACCTCAACATTCGAAAACACCAACAAGTTCAACAAAATCCTCAACAATGAAAACTACCAAAAAATTCAACAACATTCTCAACTTCGACAAACACCAACAATATCAACAACCTCGACATTGAAAAACACCAACAAATTCAACAACAAGCTCAACTTTGCAAAGCACCAACAAATTCAACAAAAACCTCAACAAAGGAAAACACCAAAAAACTCAACAACAACCTCAACTTTGAAAAACACCAAAAAATTCAGCAACCTCTACATTGAAAAACACCAACAAATTCAACAACAACCTCAATATTGAAAATCGGCAACAAATACAACAACCTCAAAATTCAAAATCACCAACAAATTCAACAACAACCTCAAAAATGAAAAACATCAACAAATTCAACAACAACCTCCACTATGAAAAACACCAACAGATGCAAAAACCTCAACATTCGAAAACACCAACAAGTTCAACAAAATCCTCAACAATGAAAACTACCAAAAAATTCAACAACATTCTCAACTTCGAAAAACACCAACAAATTCAACAACCTCAACATTGAAAAACTCCAAGAAATTCAACAACAATCTCAATATTGAAAATCACCATAAAATTCAACAACAACCTCAACATTCAAAATCACCAACAAATTCAACAACCTCAACATGGAAAAACACCGTCAAATTCAACAACAACTTCAACTTTTACAAATACAAAAAGTTCAACAAAATAAAAATTGATAACACCATCAAATTCAACAACCTCAACTTTGAAAAAACCAACCAATTCAACTGCAACATCAACTTTGATAAATACAAAAAAGTTCAAACAAAACCATTGATAACACCAATAAATTCAACAACAACCTCAATATTGAAAATCACCAACAAAGTCAACAACAACTTCTACATTGCAAAACACCATCAAATTCAACAACAACCTCAACAATGAAAAACACCAAAAAAATCAACAAAAACCTCAACATTGAAAAACACCAACAAATTCAACAAAAATCGCAACAATGAAAAACACCAAAAAATTCAAAAAAACCTCAACTTGGAAATACACTAACAAATTCAACAACCTCAACATTGAAAAAGTCCAACAATTTCAACAATAACCTTAACAATGATAAACACCAAAAAATTCAACAACAACCTCAACTTCAAGTTCAACAAAATAAAAATTGATAACACCAACAAATTCAACAACCTCAATGTTGAATATCACCAACAAATTCAACAACAACCTCAACTTTGAAAAATACAAAAATGTTCAAAGTAAGCAATTGATAACACCAACAAATTCCACAGCAACCTTAACATTCAAAACCACCAACATTTTCAACAACAATCTCAACTTTGAAAAACACCAACAATTTCAAGAACCTCAACATTGAAAAACATCAACAAATTTAACAACAACCCCAACTTTTAAAAATAAAAAAAGTTCAACAAAATAAAAATTGCTAACACCAACAAATTGAACAACAACCTCAATATTGTATATCACCAAAAAATTCAACAACCTCTACATTAAAAAACAACAATTTCAACAACAACCTCAATATTGAAAATCAGCAACAAATTAAACAACAAACTCAACATTCAAAATCATCAAGAAATTCAACAACAACTCAACAATGAGAAACATCAAAAAATTCAACAACAACCTCAACATTGAAAAACACCAACAAATTGAACAACCTTAACTTTGAAAAACACCCACAAATTGAACGGCAACCTCAACTTTGAAGAATACAAAAAAGTTTAAAAAAAAACATTCATACCACCAATAAATTCAACAACAACCTCAATATTGAAAATCACCAACAAATTCAACAACAACCTCAACAATGAATAACATCAAAAAATTAAACAACGACAACCTCAACAATGATAAACACCAAATAATTCAACAACTATCTCAATATTGAAAATCACCAACAATTTCAACAACAACCTCAAAAATGAAAAACACCAAAAAATTCAACAAAAAAATCAACCTCGAAAATCAGCAACAAATTCAACAACAACCTCAACGATGAACAAGATCAAGAAATTTAACAAGAACCCCAACATTGAAAAGCAGCAAAATATTCAACAACCTCTACAGTGAAAAGCACCAACAGATTCAACTGCAACCTCAACTTTGAAAAATACAAAAAAGTTTTTAAAAAACTATTGATAACACCAATAAATTCAACAACAACCTCAACATTGAAAAACTCCAAGAAATTGAACAACAACCTCAACAATGAAAAACACCAAAAAATTCAACAACGACCCCAACATTGAATAACACCAACAAATCCAACAACAAGCTCAATATTGAAAACCACCAACAATTTCAACAACAACCTCAACATTCAAAAACTCCAAAACATTCAACTACAACCTCAACAATGAAAAACACCAAAAAATTCAACAATAAACTCAACTTTGTTTAACACGAACAAATTCAACAAGCTCAACATTGAAAAACACCAACAAATACAACAACAACATAAACTTTTAAAAATACAAATAAGTTGAAGAAAATAAAAATTGATAACACCATCAAATTGAACAACAAACTATATATTGAACATCACCAACAAATTCAACAACAAGATCAACTTTGAAAAGCACCAACTAATTGAACAACCTGAACATTGAAAAAGATCAGCAAATTCAACAACAACCTCAACAATGAAAAACATCAAAAAATTCAACAACAACCTCAACCTTCAAAAACAGCAACGAATTCAACAAAAATCTCAACAATGGATAACACCAAAAATTTCAACAACAACCTCAACTTTGAAAAACACCAACAAATTCAACAACATCAACATTGAAAAACACCAATAAATTCAACAACAACCTCAACAATGAAAAACACCAAAAAATACAACAACAACCACAACATTCAGAAACAGCAACAAATTCAACAAAAACCTCAACAATGAAAACACCAGAAAATTCAACAAAAACCTCAACTTTGAAAAACACAAAAAAATTTAGCTGCAACCTCAAATTTGAAAAATACAAAATAGTTCAAAAAAACCATTGTTAACAACAATAAATTCAACAACAACCTCAACTTTGAAAAACACCAACAAATTCAACAACCTCAACATTGAAAAACACCAACAAATTCAACTGCAACCTCAATTTTGAAAAACACAGAACAGTTCCAAAATAAAACCATGGTTAACACCAACAAATTCAAAAACAACCTCAATATTGAAAATCAGCAACAAATTCAGCAACAACCTCAACAATGAAAAACATCAAAAAATTCAACAACAACCTTAACTTTGAAAAACACCAACAAATTCAACAACCTCAACATTGAACGACACCAACAAATTGAACTGCAACCTCAACTTTGAAGAATACAAAGAATTAAAAAAAAACATTCATACCACCAATAAATTGAACAACAACCTCAATATTGAAAATCACCAACAAATTCAACAACAACCTCAACCATGAATAACATCAAAAAATTCAACAACAACAACCCGAACAATGATAAACACCAAAAAATTCAACAACAACCTCCACATTGAAAAACTCCAACAATTTCAACAACAACCACAACAATGAAAAACACCAACAAATTCGACAACAACCACAACAATGAAAAACATCATAAAATTCAACAACAACCTCAACATTCAAAAACACCAACAAATTCAACAAAAACCTCAACAATGAAAAACACCAAAAAATCCAACAACAACCTCAACTTTGAAATACACCATCAGATTCAAGAACCTCAACATTCAAAAACACCAACAAATTCAACAACAACCTCAACAATGAAAAACACCAAACATTCACCAACAACCCCCACATTGAAAACCACCAACAAATTCAACAACAACCTGAATATTGACAATTAGCAAAAAATTCAACCACAACCTTAACAGTCAAAAACACCAACGAATTGAACAACAACCTGAACTTTTAAAAATAAAAAAAGTTCAACAAAATAAAAATTGTTAACACCAACAAATTCAACAACATCCTCAATATTGAATATCACCAACAAATTCAACATCAACCTCAACTTTGAAAAATACAAAAAAGTTCAAAAAAACCATTGATAACACCAACAAATTCAACAACAACCTCAATATTGAAAATCACCAACAAATTCAACAACAACCTTAACATTCAAAAACACCAACAAATTCAACAACAATCTCAACTTTAAAAACACCAGCGAATTCAAAAACCTCAACAATGAAAAAGACCAACAAATTGAACAACAACCTCAACTTTTAAAAAGAAAAAAAGTTCAACAAATTAAAAATTGATAACACCAACAAATTGAACAACAACCTCAATACTGTATATCACCAACAAATTCAACAACAACCTCAACTTGGAAAAACACCAAAAAATTCAAAAACCTCAACATTGAAAAGCACCAACAAATTCAACTGCAACCTCAACTTTGAAAAATACAAAAAAGTTTTTAAAAAACTATTGATAACACCAATAAATTCAACAACGGCCTCAACATTGAAAAACTCCAAGAAATTCAACAACAACCTCAACAATGAAAAACATCAAAAAATTCAACAACAACCCCAACATTGAATAACACCAACAAATCCAACAACAAGCTCAATATTGAAAACCACCAACAATTTAAACAACAACCTCAACATTCAAAAACTCCAAAAAATTCAACAACAACCTCAACAATGAAAAACACCAAAAAATTCAACAACAACCTCAACTTTGTTTAACACGAACAAATTCAACAAGCTCAACATTGAAAGACCCCAACAAATGCAACAACATCCTCAACTTTCAAAAATACAAATCAGTTCAAGAAAATAAAAACTGATAACACCAACAAATTGAACAACAAACTCAATATTGAACATCACCAACAAATTCAACAACAAGCTCAACTTTGATAAACACCAACTAATTGAACAACCTCAACATTGAAAAAGATCAGCAAATTCAACAAAAATCTCAACAATGAATAACAGCAAAAATTTCAACAACAACCTCAACTTTGAAAAACACCAACAAATTCAACAACATCAACATTGAAAAACTCCAAGAAATTCAACAACAATCTCAATATTGAAAATCACCATAAAATTCAACAACAACCTCAACATTCAAAAACACCAACAAATTCAACAACCTCAACATGGAAAAACACCGTCAAATTCAACAACAACTTCAACTTTTACAAATACAAAAAGTTCAACAAAATAAAAATTGATAACACCATCAAATTCAACAACCTCAACTTTGAAAAAACCAACCAATTCAACTGCAACATCAACTTTGATAAATACAAAAAAGTTCAAACAAAACCATTGATAACACCAATAAATTCAACAACAACCTCAATATTGAAAATCACCAACAAAGTCAACAACAACTTCTACATTGCAAAACACCATCAAATTCAACAACAACCTCAACAATGAAAAACACCAAAAAAAACCAACAAAAACCTCAACATTGAAAAACACCAACAAATTCAACAAAAATCGCAACAATGAAAAACACCAAAAAATTCAAAAAAACCTCAACTTGGAAATACACTAACAAATTCAACAACCTCAACATTGAAAAAGTCCAACAATTTCAACAATAACCTTAACAATGATAAACACCAAAAAATTCAACAACAACCTCAACTTCAAGTTCAACAAAATAAAAATTGATAACACCAACAAATTCAACAACCTCAATGTTGAATATCACCAACAAATTCAACAACAACCTCAACTTTGAAAAATACAAAAATGTTCAAAGTAAGCAATTGATAACACCAACAAATTCCACAGCAACCTTAACATTCAAAACCACCAACATTTTCAACAACAATCTCAACTTTGAAAAACACCAACAATTTCAAGAACCTCAACATTGAAAAACATCAACAAATTTAACAACAACCCCAACTTTTAAAAATAAAAAAAGTTCAACAAAATAAAAATTGCTAACACCAACAAATTGAACAACAACCTCAATATTGTATATCACCAAAAAATTCAACAACCTCTACATTAAAAAACAACAATTTCAACAACAACCTCAATATTGAAAATCAGCAACAAATTAAACAACAAACTCAACATTCAAAATCATCAAGAAATTCAACAACAACTCAACAATGAGAAACATCAAAAAATTCAACAACAACCTCAACTTTGAAAAACACCAACAAATTGAACAACCTTAACTTTGAAAAACACCCACAAATTGAACGGCAACCTCAACTTTGAAGAATACAAAAAAGTTTAAAAAAAAACATTCATACCAGCAATAAATTCAACAACAACCTCAATATTGAAAATCACCAACAAATTCAACAACAACCTCAACAATGAATAACATCAAAAAATTAAACAACAACAACCTCAACAATGATAAACACCAAATAATTCAACAACTATCTCAATATTGAAAATCACCAACAATTTCAACAACAACCTCAAAAATGAAAAACACCAAAAAATTCAACAAAAAAATCAACCTCGAAAATCAGCAACAAATTCAACAACAACCTCAACGATGAAAAAGATCAAAAAATTTAACAAGAACCCCAACATTGAAAAGCACCAAAATATTCAACAAGCTCTACAGTGAAAAGCACCAACAGATTCAACTGCAACCTCAACTTTGAAAAATACAAAAAAGTTTTTAAAAAACTATTGATAACACCAATAAATTCAACAACAACCTCAACATTGAAAAACTCCAAGAAATTGAACAACAACCTCAACAATGAAAAACACCAAAAAATTCAACAACGACCCCAACATTGAATAACACCAACAAATCCAACAACAAGCTCAATATTGAAAACCACCAACAATTTCAACAACAACCTCAACATTCAAAAACTCCAAAACATTCAACTACAACCTCAACAATGAAAAACACCAAAAAATTCAACAACAAACTCAACTTTGTTTAACACGAACAAATTCAACAAGCTCAACATTGAAAAACACCAACAAATACAACAACAACATAAACTTTTAAAGATACAAATAAGTTGAAGAAAATAAAAATTGATAACACCATCAAATTGAACAACAAACTATATATTGAACATCACCAACAAATTCAACAACAAGATCAACTTTGAAAAACACCAACTAATTGAACAACCTGAACATTGAAAAAGATCAGCAAATTCAACAACAACCTCAACAATGAAAAACATCAAAAAATTCAACAACAACCTCAACCTTCAAAAACAGCAACGATTTCAACAAAAATCTCAACAATGAATAACACCAAAAATTTCAACAACAACCTCAACTTTGAAAAACACCAACAAATTCAACAACATCAACATTGAAAAACACCAATAAATTCAACAACAACCTCAACAATGGAAAACACCAAAAAATTCAACAACAACCACAACATTCAGAAACAGCAACAAATTCAACAAAAACCTCAACAATGAAAACACCAGAAAATTCAACAAAAACCTCAACTTTGAAAAACACAAAAAAATTTAGCTGCAACCTCAAATTTGAAAAATACAAAATAGTTCAAAAAAACCATTGTTAACAACAATAAATTCAACAACAACCTCAACTTTGAAAAACACCAACAAATTCAACAACCTCAACATTGAAAAACACCAACAAATTCAACTGCAACTTCAATTTTGAAAAACACAGAACAGTTCCAAAATAAAACCATTGTTAACACCAACGAATTCAAAAACAACCTCAATATTGAAAATCAGCAACAAATTCAGCAACAACCTCAACAATGAAAAACATCAAAAAATTCAACAACAACCTTAACTTTGAAAAACACCAACAAATTCAACAACCTCAACATTGAAAGACACCAACAAATTGAACTGCAACCTCAACTTTGAAGAATACAAAAAATTAAAAAAAAACATTCATACCACCAATAAATTGAACAACAACCTCAATATTGAAAATCACCAACAAATTCAACAACAACCTCAACCATGAATAACATCAAAAAATTCAACAACAAAAACCCGAACAATGATAAACACCAAAAAATTCAACAACAACCTCAACATTGAAAAACTCCAACAATTTCAACAACAACCTCAACAATGAAAAACACCAAAAAATGCAACAACAACCTCAACTTTGAAATACACCATCAGATTCAAGAACCTCAACATTCAAAAACACCAACAAATTCAACAACAACCTCAACAATGAAAAACACCAAAACATTCACCAACAACCCCCACATTGAAAACCACCAACAAATTCAACAACAACCTGAATATTGACAATCAGCAAAAAATTCAACCACAACCTTAACAGTCAAAAACACCAACAAATTGAACAACAACCTGAACTTTTAAAAATAAAAAAAGTTCAACAAAATAAAAATTGTTAACACCAACAAATTCAACAACATCCTCAATATTGAATATCACCAACAAATTCAACATCAACCTCAACTTTGAAAAATACAAAAAAGTTCAAAAAAACCATTGATAACACCAACAAATTCAACAACAACCTCAATATTGAAAATCACCAACAAATTCAACAACAACCTTAACATTCAAAAACACCAACAAATTCAACAACAATCTCAACTTTAAAAACACCAACAAATTCAAAAACCTCAACAATGAAAAAGACCAACAAATTGAACAACAACCTCAACTTTTAAAAAGAAAAAAAGTTCAACAAATTAAAAATTGATAACACCAACAAATTGAACAACAACCTCAATACTGTATATCACCAACAAATTCAACAACAACCTCAACTTGGAAAAACACCAAAAAATTCAAAAACCTCAACATTGAAAAGCACCAACAAATTCAACTGCAACCTCAACTTTGAAAAATACAAAAAAGTTTTTAAAAAACTATTGATAACACCAATAAATTCAACAACAACCTCAACATTGAAAAACTCCAAGAAATTCAACAACAACCTCAACAATGAAAAACATCAAAAAATTCAACAACAACCCCAACATTGAATAACACCAACAAATCCAACAACAAGCTCAATATTGAAAACCACCAACAATTTAAACAACAACCTCAACATTCAAAAACTCCAAAACATTCAACAACAACCTCAACAATGAAAAACACCAAAAAATTCAACAACAACCTCAACTTTGTTTAACACGAACAAATTCAACAAGCTCAACATTGAAAGACCCCAACAAATGCAACAACAACCTCAACTTTTAAAAATACAAATCAGTTCAAGAAAATAAAAACTGATAACACCAACAAATTGAACAACAAACTCAATATTGAACATCACCAACAAGCTCAACTTTGAAAAACACCAACTAATTGAACAACCTCAACATTGAAAAAGATCAGCAAATTCAACAAAAATCTCAACAATGAATAACACCAAAAATTTCAACAACAACCTCAACTTTGAAAAACACCAACAAATTCAACAACATCAACATTGAAAAACACCAACAAATTCAACAATAACCTCAACAATGAAAAACACCAAAAAATTCAACAACAACAACAACATTCGGAAACAGCAACAAATTCAACAAAAACCTCAACAATGAAAACACTAAAAAATTCAACTAAAACCTCAACTTTGAAAATCACAAAAAAATTTAGCTGCAACCTCAACTTTGAAAAATACAAAAAAGTTCAAAAAAACCAATGTTAACAACAATAAATTCAACAACAAACTCAACTTTGTAAAACACCAACAAATTCAACAACCTCAACATTGAAAAACACCAACAAATTCAACTGCAACCTCAATTTTGAAAAACACAGAACAGTTCCAAAAAAAACCATTGATAACACCAACAAATTCAAAAACAACCTCAATATTGAAAATCAGCAACAAATTCAGCAACAATCTCAACATTGCAAAACACCAAAAAATTCAACAACAACCTCAACATTGCAAAACTCCAAAAAATTCAACAACAACCTCAACAATGAAAAACACCAAAAATTCAACAACAACCTCAACTTTGAAAGACAGCAAAAAATTCAACAACCTCAACATTGAAAAACACCAGCAATTTCAACAATAAACTCAATATTGAAAATCACCAACAAATTCAACATAAACCTCAACAATGAAAAAGACCATTCAACAACAACCTCAACTTTGAAAAACACCAACAAATTCAACAACAAACTCAACATTGAAAAACACTAACAAATTCAACAACAACCTCAACAATTAAAAACACCAAAAAATTCAACAACAACCTCAACTTTGAAAAGCACCAACTAGTTCAACAACCTCAACATTGAAAAACACCAACAAATTTAACAACAACCTCAATATTGAATATCACCAACAAATTCAACTGCAACCTCAACTTTGAAACATACAAAAAAGTTAAAAAAACAATTGATAACAACAATAAATTAAACAACAACATCAATATTGAAAATCAGCAACAAATTCAACAACAACCTCAACAATGAAAAACACCAGCAAATTCAACAACAACCTCAACATTGAAAATCACCAACAAATTCAACAACAACCTCAACAATAAAAAACACCAAAAAATTCAACAACAACCTCAACTATGAAAAACATCAACAGATGCAACAACCTCAACATTCGAAAACACCAACAAGTTCAACAAAATCCTCAACAATGAAAACTACCAAAAAATTCAACAACATTCTCAACTTCGACAAACACCAACAATAACAACAACCTCGACATTGAAAAACACCAACAAATTCAACAACAAGCTCAACAATGAAAAACACCAAAACATTCACCAACAACCCCCACATTGAAAACCACCAACAAATTCAACAACAACCTGAATATTGACAATTAGCAAAAAATTCAACCACAACCTTAACACTCAAAAACACCAACAAATTGAACAACAACCTGAACTTTTAAAAATAAAAAAAGTTCAACAAAATAAAAATTGTTAACACCAACAAATTCAACAACATCCTCAATATTGAATATCACCAACAAATTCAACATCAACCTCAACTTTGAAAAATACAAAAAAGTTCAAAAAAACCATTGATAACACCAACAAATTCAACAACAACCTCAATATTGAAAATCACCAACAAATTCAACAACAACCTTAACATTCAAAAACACCAACAAATTCAACAACAATCTCAACTTTAAAAACACCAACAAATTCAAAAACCTCAACAATGAAAAAGACCAACAAATTGAACAACAACCTCAACTTTTAAAAAGAAAAAAAGTTCAACAAATTAAAAATTGATAACACCAACAAATTGAACAACAACCTCAATACTGTATATCACCAACAAATTCAACAACAACCTCAACTTGGAAAAACACCAAAAAATTCAAAAACCTCAACATTGAAAAGCACCAACAAATTCAACTGCAACCTCAACTTTGAAAAATACAAAAAAGTTTTTAAAAAACTATTGATAACACCAATAAATTCAACAACAACCTCAACATTGAAAAACTCCAAGAAATTCAACAACAACCTCAACAATGAAAAACATCAAAAAATTCAACAACAACCCCAACATTGAATAACACCAACAAATCCAACAACAAGCTCAATATTGAAAACCAACAACAATTTAAACAACAACCTAAACATTCAAAAACTCCAAAAAATTCAACAACAACCTCAAAAATGAAAAACATCAAAAAATTCAACAACAACCTCAACTTTGTTTAACACGAACAAATTCAACAAGCTCAACATTGAAAGACCCCAACAAATGCAACAACAACCTCAACTTTTAAAAATACAAATCAGTTCAAGAAAATAAAAACTGATAACACCAACAAATTGAACAACAAACTCAATATTGAACATCACCAACAAGCTCAACTTTGAAAAACACCAACTAATTGAACAACCTCAACTTTGAAAAAGATCAGCAAATTCAACAAAAATCTCAACAATGAATAACACCAAAAATTTCAACAACAACCTCAACTTTGAAAAACACCAACAAATTCAACAACATCAACATTGAAAAACACCAACAAATTCAACAATAACCTCAACAATGAAAAACACCAAAAAATTCAACAACAACAACAACATTCGGAAACAGCAACAAATTCAACAAAAACCTCAACAATGAAAACACTAAAAAATTCAACTAAAACCTCAACTTTGAAAATCACAAAAAAATTTAGCTGCAACCTCAACTTTGAAAAATACAAAAAAGTTCAAAAAAACCAATGTTAACAACAATAAATTCAACAACAAACTCAACTTTGTAAAACACCAACAAATTCAACAACCTCAACATTGCAAAACTCCAAAAAATTCAACAACAACCTCAACAATGAAAAACACCAACAAATTCAACAACAACCTCAACTTTGAAAGACAGCAAAAAATTCAACAACCTCAACATTGAAAAACACCAGCAATTTCAACAATAAACTCAATATTGAAAATCACCAACAAATTCAACATAAACCTCAACAATGAAAAAGACCATTCAACAACAACCTCAACTTTGAAAAACAACAACAAATTCAACAACAAACTCAACATTGAAAAACAGTAACAAATTCAACAACAACCTCAACAATTAAAAACACCAAAAAATTCAACAACAACCTCAACTTTGAAAAGCACCAACTAGTTCAACAACCTCAACATTGAAAAACACCAACAAATTTAACAACAACCTCAATATTGAATATCACCAACAAATTCAACTGCAACCTCAACTTTGAAAAATACAAAAAAGTTAAAAAAACAATTGATAACAACAATAAATTAAACAACAACATCAATATTGAAAATCAGCAACAAATTCAACAACAACCTCAACAATGAAAAACACCAGCAAATTCAACAACAACCTCAACATTCAAAATCACCAACAAATTCAACAACAACCTCAAAAATGAAAAACATCAACAAATTCAACAACAACCTCCACTATGAAAAACACCAACAGATGCAAAAACCTCAACATTCGAAAACACCAACAAGTTCAACAAAATCCTCAACAATGAAAACTACCAAAAAATTCAACAACATTCTCAACTTCGAAAAACACCAACAAATTCAACAACCTCAACATTGAAAAACTCCAAGAAATTCAACAACAATCTCAATATTGAAAATCACCATAAAATTCAACAACAACCTCAACATTCAAAAACACCAACAAATTCAACAACCTCAACATGGAAAAACACCGTCAAATTCAACAACAACTTCAACTTTTACAAATACAAAAAGTTCAACAAAATAAAAATTGATAACACCATCAAATTCAACAACCTCAACTTTGAAAAAACCAACCAATTCAACTGCAACATCAACTTTGATAAATACAAAAAAGTTCAAACAAAACCATTGATAACACCAATAAATTCAACAACAACCTCAATATTGAAAATCACCAACAAAGTCAACAACAACTTCTACATTGCAAAACACCATCAAATTCAACAACAACCTCAACAATGAAAAACACCAAAAAAAATCAACAAAAACCTCAACATTGAAAAACACCAACAAATTCAACAAAAATCGCAACAATGAAAAACACCAAAAAATTCAAAAAAACCTCAACTTGGAAATACACTAACAAATTCAACAACCTCAACATTGAAAAAGTCCAACAATTTCAACAATAACCTTAACAATGATAAACACCAAAAAATTCAACAACAACCTCAACTTCAAGTTCAACAAAATAAAAATTGATAACACCAACAAATTCAACAACCTCAATGTTGAATATCACCAACAAATTCAACAACAACCTCAACTTTGAAAAATACAAAAATGTTCAAAGTAAGCAATTGATAACACCAACAAATTCCACAGCAACCTTAACATTCAAAACCACCAACATTTTCAACAACAATCTCAACTTTGAAAAACACCAACAATTTCAAGAACCTCAACATTGAAAAACATCAACAAATTTAACAACAACCCCAACTTTTAAAAATAAAAAAAGTTCAACAAAATAAAAATTGCTAACACCAACAAATTGAACAACAACCTCAATATTGTATATCACCAAAAAATTCAACAACCTCTACATTAAAAAACAACAATTTCAACAACAACCTCAATATTGAAAATCAGCAACAAATTAAACAACAAACTCAACATTCAAAATCATCAAGAAATTCAACAACAACTCAACAATGAGAAACATCAAAAAATTCAACAACAACCTCAACTTTGAAAAACACCAACAAATTGAACAACCTTAACTTTGAAAAACACCCACAAATTGAACGGCAACCTCAACTTTGAAGAATACAAAAAAGTTTTAAAAAAAACATTCATACCAGCAATAAATTCAACAACAACCTCAATATTGAAAATCACCAACAAATTCAACAACAACCTCAACAATGAATAACATCAAAAAATTAAACAACAACAACCTCAACAATGATAAACACCAAATAATTCAACAACTATCTCAATATTGAAAATCACCAACAATTTGAACAACAACCTCAAAAATGAAAAACACCAAAAAATTCAACAAAAAAAGCAACCTCGAAAATCAGCAACAAATTCAACAACAACCTCAACGATGAAAAAGATCAAAAAATTTAACAAGAACCCCAACATTGAAAAGCAGCAAAATATTCAACAACCTCTACAGTGAAAAGCACCAACAGATTCAACTGCAACCTCAACTTTGAAAAATACAAAAAAGTTTTTAAAAAACTATTGATAACACCAATAAATTCAACAACAACCTCAACATTGAAAAACTCCAAGAAATTGAACAACAACCTCAACAATGAAAAACACCAAAAAATTCAACAACGACCCCAACATTGAATAACACCAACAAATCCAACAACAAGCTCAATATTGAAAACCACCAACAATTTCAACAACAACCTCAACATTCAAAAACTCCAAAACATTCAACAACAACCTCAACAATGAAAAACACCAAAAAATTCAACAACAAACTCAACATTGTTTAACATGAACAAATTCAACAAGCTCAACATTGAAAAACACCAACAAATACAACAACAACATAAACTTTTAAAAATACAAATAAGTTGAAGAAAATAAAAATTGATAACACCATCAAATTGAACAACAAACTATATATTGAACATCACCAACAAATTCAACAACAAGATCAACTTTGAAAAACACCAACTAATTGAACAACCTGAACATTGAAAAAGATCAGCAAATTCAACAACAACCTCAACAATGAAAAACATCAAAAAATTCAACAACAACCTCAACCTTCAAAAACAGCAACGATTTCAACAAAAATCTCAACAATGAATAACACCAAAAATTTCAACAACAACCTCAACTTTGAAAAACACCAACAAATTCAACAACATCAACATTGAAAAACACCAATAAATTCAACAACAAACTCAACAATGAAAAACACCAAAAAATTCAACAACAACCACAACATTCAGAAACAGCAACAAATTCAACAAAAACCTCAACAATGAAAACACCAGAAAATTCAACAAAAACCTCAACTTTGAAAATCACAAAAAAATTTAGCTGCAACCTCAAATTTGAAAAATACAAAATAGTTCAAAAAAACCATTGTTAACAACAATAAATTCAACAACAACCTCAACTTTGAAAAACACCAACAAATTCAACAACCTCAACATTGAAAAACACCAACAAATTCAACTGCAACCTCAATTTTGAAAAACACAGAACAGTTCCAAAATAAAACCATTGTTAACACCAACAAATTCAAAAACAACCTCAATATTGAAAATCAGCAACAAATTCAGCAACAACCTCAACAATGAAAAACATCAAAAAATTCAACAACAACCTTAACTTTGAAAAACACCAACAAATTCAACAACCTCAACATTGAAAGACACCAACAAATTGAACTGCAACCTCAACTTTGAAGAATACAAAAAATTAAAAAAAAACATTCATACCACCAATAAATTGAACAACAACCTCAATATTGAAAATCACCAACAAATTCAACAACAACCTCAACCATGAATAACATCAAAAAATTCAACAACAACAACCCGAACAATGATAAACACCAAAAAATTCAACAACAACCTCAACATTGAAAAACTCCAACAATTTCAACAACAACCTCAACAATGAAAAACACCAACAAATTCAACAACAACCACAACAATGAAAAACATCATAAAATTCAACAACAACCTCAACATTCAAAAACACCAACAAATTCAACAAAAACCTCAACAATGAAAAACACCAAAAAATCCAACAACAACCTCAACTTTGAAATACACCATCAGATTCAAGAACCTCAACATTCAAAAACACCAACAAATTCAACAACAACCTCAACAATGAAAAACACCAAAACATTCACCAACAACCCCTACATTGAAAAACACCAACAAATTCAACAACAACCTGAATATTGACAATCAGCAAAAAATTCAACCACAACCTTAACAGTCAAAAACACCAACAAATTGAACAACAACCTGAACTTTTAAAAATAAAAAAAGTTCAACAAAATAAAAATTGTTAACACCAACAAATTCAACAACATCCTCAATATTGAATATCACCAACAAATTCAACATCAACCTCAACTTTGAAAAATACAAAAAAGTTCAAAAAAACCATTGATAACACCAACAAATTCAACAACAACCTCAATATTGAAAATCACCAACAAATTCAACAACAACCTTAACATTCAAAAACACCAACAAATTCAACAACAATCTCAACTTTAAAAACACCAACAAATTCAACAACCTCAACAATGAAAAAGACCAACAAATTGAACAACAACCTCAACTTTTAAAAAGAAAAAAAGTTCAACAAATTAAAAGTTGATAACACCAACAAATTGAACAACAACCTCAATACTGTATATCACCAACAAATTCAACAACAACCTCAACTTGGAAAAACACCAAAAAATTCAAAAACCTCAACATTGAAAAGCACCAACAAATTCAACTGCAACCTCAACTTTGAAAAATACAAAAAAGTTTTTAAAAAACTATTGATAACACCAATAAATTCAACAACAACCTCAACATTGAAAAACTCCAAGAAATTCAACAACAACCTCAACAATGAAAAACATCAAAAAATTCAACAACAACCCCAACATTGAATAACACCAACAAATCCAACAACAAGCTCAATATTGAAAACCACCAACAATATAAACAACAACCTCAACATTCAAAAACTCCAAAACATTCAACAACAACCTCAACAATGAAAAACACCAAAAAATTCAACAACAACCTCAACTTTGTTTAACACGAACAAATTCAACAAGCTCAACATTGAAAGACCCCAACAAATGCAACAACAACCTCAACTTTTAAAAATACAAATCAGTTCAAGAAAATAAAAACTGATAACACCAACAAATTGAACAACAAACTCAATATTGAACATCACCAACAAATTCAACAACAAGCTCAACTTTGAAAAACACCAACTAATTGAACAACCTCAACATTGAAAAAGATCAGCAAATTCAACAAAAATCTCAACAATGAATAACACCAAAAATTTCAACAACAACCTCAACTTTGAAAAACACCAACAAATTCAACAACATCAACATTGAAAAACACCAACAAATTCAACAATAACCTCAACAATGAAAAACACCAAAAAATTCAACAACAACAACAACATTCGGAAACAGCAACAAATTCAACAAAAACCTCAACAATGAAAACACTAAAAAATTCAACTAAAACCTCAACTTTGAAAATCACAAAAAAATTTAGCTGCAACCTCAACTTTGAAAAATACAAAAAAGTTCAAAAAAACCAATGTTAACAACAATAAATTCAACAACAAACTCAACTTTGTAAAACACCAACAAATTCAACAACCTCAACATTGAAAAACACCAACAAATTCAACTGCAACCTCAATTTTGAAAAACACAGAACAGTTCCAAAAAAAACCATTGATAACACCAACAAATTCAAAAACAACCTCAATATTGAAAATCAGCAACAAATTCAGCAACAATCTCAACATTGCAAAACACCAAAAAATTCAACAACAACCTCAACATTGCAAAACTCCAAAAAATTCAACAACAACCTCAACAATGAAAAACACCAAAAATTCAACAACAACCTCAACTTTGAAAGACAGCAAAAAATTCATCAACCTCAACATTGAAAAACACCAGCAATTTCAACAATAAACTCAATATTGAAAATCACCAACAAATTCAACATAAACCTCAACAATGAAAAAGACCATTCAACAACAACCTCAACTTTGAAAAGCACCAACTAGTTCAACAACCTCAACATTGAAAAACACCAACAAATTTAACAACAACCTCAATATTGAATATCACCAACAAATTCAACTGCAACCTCAACTTTGAAAAATACAAAAAAGTTAAAAAAACAATTGATAACAACAATAAATTAAACAACAACATCAATTTTGAAAATCAGCAACAAATTCAACAACAACCTCAACAATGAAAACCACCAGCAAATTCAACAACAACCTCAACATTGAAAATCACCAACAAATTCAACAACAACCTCAACAATAAAAAACACCAAAAAATTCAACAACAACCTCAACTATGAAAAACATCAACAGATGCAACAACCTCAACATTCGAAAACACCAACAAGTTCAACAAAATCCTCAACAATGAAAACTACCAAAAAATTCAACAACATTCTCAACTTCGACAAACACCAACAATATCAACAACCTCGACATTGAAAAACACCAACAAATTCAACAACAAGCTCAACTTTGCAAAGCACCAACAAATTCAACAAAAACCTCAACAAAGGAAAACAACAAAAAATTCAACAACAACCTCAACTTTGAAAAACACCAAAAAATTCAGCAACCTCTACATTGAAAAACACCAACAAATTCAACAACAACCTCAATATTGAAAATCGGCAACAAATACAACAACCTCAAAATTCAAAATCACCAACAAATTCAACAACAACCTCAAAAATGAAAAACATCAACAAATTCAACAACAACCTCCACTATGAAAAACACCAACAGATGCAAAAACCTCAACATTCGAAAACACCAACAAGTTCAACAAAATCCTCAACAATGAAAACTACCAAAAAATTCAACAACATTCTCAACTTCGAAAAACACCAACAAATTCAACAACCTCAACATTGAAAAACTCCAAGAAATTCAACAACAATCTCAATATTGAAAATCACCATAAAATTCAACAACAACCTCAACATTCAAAAACACCAACAAATTCAACAACCTCAACATGGAAAAACACCGTCAAATTCAACAACAACTTCAACTTTTACAAATACAAAAAGTTCAACAAAATAAAAATTGATAACACCATCAAATTCAACAACCTCAACTTTGAAAAAACCAACCAATTCAACTGCAACATCAACTTTGATAAATACAAAAAAGTTCAAACAAAACCATTGATAACACCAATAAATTCAACAACAACCTCAATATTGAAAATCACCAACAAAGTCAACAACAACTTCTACATTGCAAAACACCATCAAATTCAACAACAACCTCAACAATGAAAAACACCAAAAAAATCAACAAAAACCTCAACATTGAAAAACACCAACAAATTCAACAAAAATCGCAACAATGAAAAACACCAAAAAATTGAAAAAAACCTCAACTTGGAAATACACTAACAAATTCAACAACCTCAACATTGAAAAAGTCCAACAATTTCAACAATAACCTTAACAATGATAAACACCAAAAAATTCAACAACAACCTCAACTTCAAGTTCAACAAAATAAAAATTGATAACACCAACAAATTCAACAACCTCAATGTTGAATATCACCAACAAATTCAACAACAACCTCAACTTTCAAAAATACAAAAATGTTCAAAGTAAGCAATTGATAACACCAACAAATTCCACAGCAACCTTAACATTCAAAACCACCAACATTTTCAACAACAATCTCAACTTTGAAAAACACCAACAATTTCAAGAACCTCAACATTGAAAAACATCAACAAATTTAACAACAACCCCAACTTTTAAAAATAAAAAAAGTTCAACAAAATAAAAATTGCTAACACCAACAAATTGAACAACAACCTCAATATTGTATATCACCAAAAAATTCAACAACCTCTACATTAAAAAACAACAATTTCAACAACAACCTCAATATTGAAAATCAGCAACAAATTAAACAACAAACTCAACATTCAAAATCATCAAGAAATTCAACAACAACTCAACAATGAGAAACATCAAAAAATTCAACAACAACCTCAACTTTGAAAAACACCAACAAATTGAACAACCTTAACTTTGAAAAACACCCACAAATTGAACGGCAACCTCAACTTTGAAGAATACAAAAAAGTTTAAAAAAAAACATTCATACCAGCAATAAATTCAACAACAACCTCAATATTGAAAATCACCAACAAATTCAACAACAACCTCAACAATGAATAACATCAAAAAATTAAACAACAACAACCTCAACAATGATAAACACCAAATAATTCAACAACTATCTCAATATTGAAAATCACCAACAATTTCAACAACAACCTCAAAAATGAAAAACACCAAAAAATTCAACAAAAAAATCAACCTCGAAAATCAGCAACAAATTCAACAACAACCTCAACGATGAAAAAGATCAAAAAATTTAACAAGAACCCCAACATTGAAAAGCAGCAAAATATTCAACAACCTCTACAGTGAAAAGCACCAACAGATTCAACTGCAACCTCAACTTTGAAAAATACAAAAAAGTTTTTAAAAAACTATTGATAACACCAATAAATTCAACAACAACCTCAACATTGAAAAACTCCAAGAAATTGAACAACAACCTCAACAATGAAAAACACCAAAAAATTCAACAACGACCCCAACATTGAATAACACCAACAAATCCAACAACAAGCTCAATATTGAAAACCACCAACAATTTCAACAACAACCTCAACATTCAAAAACTCCAAAACATTCAACAACAACCTCAACAATGAAAAACACCAAAAAATTCAACAACAAACTCAACATTGTTTAACACGAACAAATTCAACAAGCTCAACATTGAAAAACACCAACAAATACAACAACAACATAAACTTTTAAAAATACAAATAAGTTGAAGAAAATAAAAATTGATAACACCATCAAATTGAACAACAAACTATATATTGAACATCACCAACAAATTCAACAACAAGATCAACTTTGAAAAACACCAACTAATTGAACAACCTGAACATTGAAAAAGATCAGCAAATTCAACAACAACCTCAACAATGAAAAACATCAAAAAATTCAACAACAACCTCAACCTTCAAAAACAGCAACGAATTCAACAAAAATCTCAACAATGAATAACACCAAAAATTTCAACAACAACCTCAACTTTGAAAAACACCAACAAATTCAACAACAACAACATTGAAAAACACCAATAAATTCAACAACAACCTCAACAATGAAAAACACCAAAAAATTCGACAACAACCACAACATTCAGAAACAGCAACAAATTCAACAAAAACCTCAACAATGAAAACACCAGAAAATTCAACAAAAACCTCAACTTTGAAAAACACAAAAAAATTTAGCTGCAGCCTCAAATTTGAAAAATACAAAATAGTTCAAAAAAACCATTGTTAACAACAATAAATTCAACAACAACCTCAACTTTGAAAAACACCAACAAATTCAACAACCTCAACATTGAAAAACACCAACAAATTCAACTGCAACCTCAATTTTGAAAAACACAGAACAGTTCCAAAATAAAACCATTGTTAACACCAACAAATTCAAAAACAACCTCAATATTGAAAATCAGCAACAAATTCAGCAACAACCTCAACAATGAAAAACATCAAAAAATTCAACAACAACCTTAACTTTGAAAAACACCAACAAATTCAACAACCTCAACATTGAAAGACACCAACAAATTGAACTGCAACCTCAACTTTGAAGAATACAAAAAATTAAAAAAAAACATTCATACCACCAATAAATTGAACAACAACCTCAATATTGAAAATCACCAACAAATTCAACAACAACCTCAACCATGAATAACATCAAAAAATTCAACAGCAACAACCCGAACAATGATAAACACCAAAAAATTCAACAACAACCTCAACATTGAAAAACTCCAACAATTTCAACAACAACCTCAACAATGAAAAACACCAACAAATTCAACAACAACCACAACAATGAAAAACATCATAAAATTCAACAACAACCTCAACATTCAAAAACACCAACAAATTCAACAAAAATTTCAACAATGAAAAACACCAAAAAATCCAACAACAACCTCAACTTTGAAATACACCATCAGATTCAAGAACCTCAACATTCAAAAACACCAACAAATTCAACAACAACCTCAACAATGAAAACACCAAAACATTCACCAACAACCCCTACATTGAAAAACACCAACAAATTCAACAACAACCTGAATATTGACAATCAGCAAAAAATTCAACCACAACCTTAACAGTCAAAAACACCAACAAATTGAACAACAACCTGAACTTTTAAAAATAAAAAAAGTTCAACAAAATAAAAATTGTTAACACCAACAAATTCAACAACATCCTCAATATTGAATATCACCAACAAATTCAACATCAACCTCAACTTTGAAAAATACAAAAAAGTTCAAAAAAACCATTGATAACACCAACAAATTCAACAACAACCTCAATATTGAAAATCACGAACAAATTCAACAACAAACTTAACATTCAAAAACACCAACAAATTCAACAACAATCTCAACTTTAAAAACACCAACAAATTCAAAAACCTCAACAATGAAAAAGACCAACAAATTGAACAACAACCTCAACTTTTAAAAAGAAAAAAAGTTCAACAAATTAAAAATTGTTAACACCAACAAATTGAACAACAACCTCAATACTGTATATCACCAACAAATTCAACAACAACCTCAACTTGGAAAAACACCAAAAAATTCAAAAACCTCAACATTGAAAAGCACCAACAAATTCAACTGCAACCTCAACTTTGAAAAATACAAAAAAGTTTTTAAAAAACTATTGATAACACCAATAAATTCAACAACAACCTCAACATTGAAAAACTCCAAGAAATTCAACAACAACCTCAACAATGAAAAACATCAAAAAATTCAACAACAACCCCAACATTGAATAACACCAACAAATCCAACAACAAGCTCAATATTGAAAACCACCAACAATTTAAACAACAACCTCAACATTCAAAAACTCCAAAAAATTCAACAACAACCTCAACAATGAAAAACACCAAAAAATTCAACAACAACCTCAACTTTGTTTAACACGAACAAATTCAACAAGCTCAACATTGAAAGACCCCAACAAATGCAACAACAACCTCAACTTTTAAAAATACAAATCAGTTCAAGAAAATAAAAACTGATAACACCAACAAATTGAACAACAAACTCAATATTGAACATCACCAACAAATTCAACAACAAGCTCAACTTTGAAAAACACCAACTAATTGAACAACCTCAACATTGAAAAAGATCAGCAAATTCAACAAAAATCTCAACAATGAATAACACCAAAAATTTCAACAACAACCTCAACTTTGAAAAACACCAACAAATTCAACAACATCAACATTGAAAAACACCAACAAATTCAACAATAACCTCAACAATGAAAAACACCAAAAAATTCAACAACAACAACAACATTCGGAAACAGCAACAAATTCAACAAAAACCTCAACAATGAAAACACTAAAAAATTCAACTAAAACCTCAACTTTGAAAATCACAAAAAAATTTAGCTGCAACCTCAACTTTGAAAAATACAAAAAAGTTCAAAAAAACCAATGTTAACAACAATAAATTCAACAACAAACTCAACTTTGTAAAACACCAACAAATTCAACAACCTCAACATTGAAAAACACCAACAAATTCAACTGCAACCTCAATTTTGAAAAACACAGAACAGTTCCAAAAAAAACCATTGATAACACCAACAAATTCAAAAACAACCTCAATATTGAAAATCAGCAACAAATTCAGCAACAATCTCAACATTGCAAAACACCAAAAAATTCAACAACAACCTCAACATTGCAAAACTCCAAAAAATTCAACAACAACCTCAACAATGAAAAACACCAAAAATTCAACAACAACCTCAACTTTGAAAGACAGCAAAAAATTCATCAACCTCAACATTGAAAAACACCAGCAATTTCAACAATAAACTCAATATTGAAAATCACCAACAAATTCAACATAAACCTCAACAATGAAAAAGACCATTCAACAACAACCTCAACTTTGAAAAACACCAACAAATTCAACAACAAACTCAACATTGAAAAACACTAACAAATTCAACAACAACCTCAACAATTAAAAACACCAAAAAATTCAGCAACAACCTCAACTTTGAAAAGCACCAACTAGTTCAACAACCTCAACATTGAAAAACACCAACAAATTTAACAACAACCTCAATATTGAATATCACCAACAAATTCAACTACAACGTCAACTTTGAAAAATACAAAAAAGTTAAAAAATAACCATTGATAACACCAACAAATTCAACTACAGCTCAATATTGAAAATCACCAACAAATTCAACAACATCCTCAACAATGAAAAACATCAAAAGATTCAACAACAACAGCCTCAACAATGAAAAATACCAAAAAAATTCAACAACAAACTCAACATTTAAAATCACCAACAAATTCAACAAAAACCTCAACAATGAAATACACCAACAAATTCAACAACCTCAACATTGAAAAACACCAACAAATTCAACAACAACCGCAACTTTTAAAAATACAAAAAAGTTCAACAAATTAAAATTGGTAACAAATATTAATTTAACAACAACCTCCATATTGAAAATCATCAAAAAAAATTCATCATCAACCAAAACAATGAAAAACATCAAAATATTCAACGAAAACGACCTCAACAATGAAAAACACCAATAAATTCAACAACAACCTCAACATTGAAAAACTCCAACAATTTCGACAACAACCTTCACAATGAAAAACATGAAAAAATTCAACAACAAAGTCAACATTGAAAATCACCAACAAATTCAACAACAACCTCAACAATAAAAACAGGAAAAAATTAAACAACATCCTCAACATTCAAAAACACCAACAAATTCAACAAAAACCTCAACAATGAAAAACACCAAAAAATTCAACAACAACCTCAACTTTGAAAAACACCAACAAACTCAACAACCTCAACATTGAAAAACTCCAACATATTCAACTGCAACCTCAACTTTGAAAAACACAAAAAAGTTCAAAAATAACCTTGATAACACCAACAAATTCAACTGCAACCTCAACTTTGAAAAACGCAAAAAAGTTCAAAAAAAACAGAAAAAACCACTGATAACACCATAAAATGCAACAACAACCTCAATATTGGAAATCACACACAAATTCAACAACAACCTCAACTTTGCAAAGCACCAACAAATTCAACAAAAACCTCAACAATGAAAGACACCAAATAATTCAACAACAACCTCAACTTTGAAAAACACCAAAAAATTTAACAACCTCTACATTGAAAAACACGAACAAATTCGACATCAACCTCAATATTGAAAATCAGCAACAAATTCAACAACAAACTCAACATTCAAAATCACCAACAAATTCAACAACAACAACCTCAACAATGATAAGCACCAAAAAATTCAACAACAACCTCAACATTGAAAAACTCCAACAATTTCAACAACAACCTCAACAATGAAAGACACCAAAAAATTCAACAACAAAAACAACATTGAAAATCAGCAACAAATTCAACAACAACCTCAACAATGAAAAACATCTAAAAATTCAACAACAACTTCAACATTCAAAAACACCAACAAATTCAACAAAAACCTCAACAATGAAAAACACCGAAAAATCCAACAGCAACCTCAACTTTGAAAAACACCAACAGATTCAACAACCTCAACATTCAAAAACACCAACAAATTCAACAAGAACCTCAACAATGTAAAACATCAAAAAATTTAAAAACCACCCAAACATTGAAATACACCAAAAAATTCAACAACCTCTACATTGTAAAACACCAACAAATTCAACAACAACCTCAATATTGAATATCAGCAACAAATTCAACAACAAACTCAACATTCAAAATCACCATCAAATTCAACAACAACTCAACAATGAAACACGTCAAAAAATTCAACAACAACCTCAACATTGAAAAGCACCAACAAATTGAACTGGAACCTCAACTTTGAAGAATACAAAAAAGTTTAAAAAAAAACATTCATACCACCAATAAATTCAACAACAACCTCAATATTGAAAATCACCAACAAATTCAAAAACAACCTCAACAATGAATAACATCAAAAAATTCAACAACAACCGCAACAATGATAAACACCAAAAAATTCAACAACAACCTCAGCATTGAAAAACTACAACAAATTCAACAACAACCTCAACAGTGAAAAACATCAAAAAATTCAAAAACAAACTCAACATTGAAAATCAGCAACAAATTCAACAAAATCCTCAACAATGAAAAACACCAAAAAATCCAACAACAACCTCAACTTTGAAAAACACCAACAGATTCAACAACCTCAACATTAAAAATCACCAACAAATTCAACAACAACCTCAACAATGAAAAACACCAAAAAATTCAACAGCAACCCCAACATTGAAAAACACCAACAAATTCAACACCAACCTCAATATTGACAATCAGCAACAAATTCAACAACAACCTTAACATTCAAAAACACCAACAAATTCAACAACAATCTCAACTTTGAAAAACACCAGCAAATTCAACAACCTCAACAATGAAAAACACCAACAAATTCAACAACAACCTCAACTTTGAAAAACACAAAAAAGTTTTAAAATAACCTTGATAACACAAGTACATTCAACAACAAACTTAATATTGAAAATCATCAACAAATTCATCAACTACCTCAACAATGAAAAATATCAAAAAATTCAAGAACAACGACCTCATCAACGAAAAACACCACAAAATTCTACAACAACATGAACATTGAAAAACTCCAACAATTTCAGCAACAACCTCCAAGACGAAAAATAGCAAACAATTCAACAACAAACTCAAGATTGAAAATCACCAACAAATTCAACAACAGCTTCAACATTGAAAAATGCAAAAAAGTTAAAAAAAAACCACTGATAACACCATAAAATGCAACAACAACCTCAATATTGAAAATCACCAACAAATTCAACAACAACCTCAACTTTGAAAAACACCAAAAAATTCAACAACCTCTACATTGAAAAACACCAACAAATTCAACAACAACCTCAATATTGAAAACCATCAACAAATTCAACAACAAATTCAACATTCAAAATCACCAACAAATTCAACAACAACTCAACAATGAATAACATCAAAAAATTCAACAACAACCTCAACAATGATAAACACCAAAAAATTCAACAACAACCTCTGCATTAAAAAATGTCTAACAAATTCAACAACAACCTCAACAATGAAAAGCACCAACAAATTCAACAACAAACTCAACATTGCAAAACACCAACAAATTCAACAACAAACTCAACATTGAAAATAACCAACAAATTGAACAACAACCTCAGCAATGAAAACCATCAAAAAATTCAACTACAACACCCTCAACAATGAAAAACACCAAAAAAAAGCAACAACAACCTCAACATTGAAAAACTCCAACAATTTCAACAACAACCGCAACAATATAAAACAACAAGAAATGAAACAACAAACTCAACATTGTAAATCACCTTCAAATTCAACAACTGCCTCAACTTTCCAAAACACAAACAAATTCAACAAAAACCTCAACAATGAAAGAAACCAAAAAATTCAACAACAACCTCAACATTGAAAAAAAACAACAAATTCAACAACCTCAACATTGAAAAACACCAACAAATTCAACTGCAACCTCAACTTTGAAAAACACAAAAAAGTTAAAAAAAAAATATTGATAACTCCAATAAATTCAACAACAACCTCAATATTGAAAATCACCAGCAAATTCAACAACAACCTCAACAATGAAAAACATCAAAAAATTCAACAACAACCTCAACGTTGAAAAAGACCAAAAAATTCAACAACCTCAATATTGCAAATCTTCAACAAATTCAACAATAACCTCAAAAATGAAAAACATCAAAAAATTTAAGACCAACAACTTCAACATTGAAAACTACCAAAAAATTCAACAACAACCTCAACAATGAATAACATTAAAAATTTCAACAACAACAAATACAACAATGAAAAACACCAAAAAATTCAACAACAACCTCAACATTGAAAAAGTCCAACAATTTCAACCACAACCCCAACATTGAAAAACACCAACAAATTCAACAACAACCTCAATATTGAATATCAGCAACAAATTCAATAACAACCTCAACATTCAAAAACACCAACAAATTCAAAAACAACCTCAACTTTGAAAAACACAAACAAATTCAACAGCCTCAACATTTAAAAACACCAACAAATTCAACAACCTCAACATTGAAAAACACCAACAAATTCAAATGCAACCTCAACTTTGAAAAATACAAAAAAGTTTAAAAATAAACATTGATAACACTTATAAATTCAACAACAAGCTCAATATTGAAAATCACCAACAAATTCAACAACAACCTCAACAATGAAAAACATCAAAAAATTCAACAACAACCTCAACAATGAAAAACACCAAAAAATTCAACAACAAACTCAACATTGAAAATTCTAAGAATTTCAACAACAACCTCAACAATGAACAACATTAACAATTTCAACAACAACAAATACAACAATGTAAAACACCAAAAAATTCAACATCAACCTCAACATTGAAAAAGTCCAACAAGTTCAACCACAACCTCAACAATGAAAAACACCAAAAAATCAACAACAAAATCAACATTGATAATCAGCAACACATTCAGCAACAACATCAACAATGAAAAACATCAAAAAATTCAACAACAACCTCAACATTCAAAAAAACCAACAGATTCAACAAAAACCTCAACAACGAAAAACATCAAAAAATTCAACAACAACCTTAACATTCAAAAACACCAACAAATTCAACAAAAACCTCAACAATGAAAAACATCAAAAAATATAAGACCAACAACCTCGACATTGAAAAACACCAAAAAATTCAACAACATCCCAAACATTCAAAAACACCAAAATATTCAACAACAAACTCAACGTTCAAAAACACCAACAAATTCAACAAACACAAGATTGTAAAACAGCGTCAAATTCAACTGCAACCTCAATATTGAAAATCACCAACAAATTCAACCGCAACCTCAACTTTGAAAAATACAAAAAAGATTTTAAAAAGTCATTCATAATACCAATAAATTCAACAACAACCTCAATATTGAAAATCACCAGCAAATTGAACAACAACCTCAACAATGAATAACATTAAAAAATTCAACAACAACATCTACAACAATGAAAAACACCAAAAAATTCAACAACAACTTCAGCATTGAAAAACTCCAACAACTTCAACCACAACCTCAACAATGATAAACACAAAAAAATCATCAACAAACTCTATATTGAAAATCAGCAACAAATTCAACAACAACCTCAACAATGAAAAACATCAAAAAATTCAGCAACAACCACAACATTCAAAAACACCAACAAATTCAACAAAAACCTCAACAATGAAAAACACCAAAAAATTCAACAACACCCCAACATTGAAAAATACCAACAAATTCAACAACAACCTCAATATTGAAAATCAGCAACAAATTCAACAACAACCTCAACATTCAAAAACACCAACAAATTCAAAAACAACCTCAACTTTGAAAAACACAAACAAATTCAACAGCCTCAACATTTAGAAACAACAACAAATTCAACAACCTCAACATTGAAAAACACCAACAAATTCAAATGCAACCTCAACTTTGAAAAATACAAAAAAGTTTAAAAATAAACATTGATAACACTTATAAATTCAACAACAAGCTCAATATTGAAAATCACCAACAAATTCAACAACAACCTCAACAATGAAAAACATCAAAAAATTCAACAACAACAACCTCAACAATGAAAAACACCAAAAAATTCAACAACAAACTCAACATTGAAAATTCTAAGAATTTCAACAACAACCTCAACAATGAACAACATTAACAATTTCAACAACAACAAATACAACAATGAAAAACACAAAAAAATTCAACAACAACCTCAACATTGAAAAAGTACAACAATTTCAACCACAACCTCAACAATGAAAAACACCAAAAAATCAACAACAAAATCAACATTGATAATCAGCAACACATTCAGCAACAACATCAACAATGAAAAACATCAAAAAATTCAACAACAACCTCAACATTCAAAAACACCAACAAATTCAACAAAAACCTCAACAACGAAAAACATCAAAAAATTCAACAACAACCTCAACATTCAAAAACACCAACAAATTCAACAAAAACCTCAACAATGAAAAACATCAAAAAATTTAAGACCAACAACCTCGACATTGAAAAACACCAAAAAATTCAACAACATCCCAAACATTCAAAAACACCAAAATATTCAACAACAAACTCAACTTTCAAAAACACCAACAAATTCAACAAACACAAGATTGTAAAACAGCGTCAAATTCAAATACAACCTCAATATTGAAAATCACCAACAAATTCAACCGCATCCTCAACTTTGAAAAATACAAAAAAGATTTTAAAAATTCATTCATAATAACAATAAATTCAACAACAACCTCAATATTGAAAATCACCAGCAAATTGAACAACAACCTCAACAACGAATAACATTAAAAAATTCAACAACAACATCTACAACAATGAAAAACACCAAAAAATTCAACAACAACTTCAGCATTGAAAAACTCCAACAACTTCAAACACAACCTCAACAATGATAAACACCAAAAAATCATCAACAAACTCTATATTGAAAATCAGCAACAAATTCAACAACAACCTCAACAATGAAAAACATCAAAAAATTCAGCAACAACCACAACATTCAAAAACACCAACAAATTCAACAAAAACCTCAACAATGAAAAACACCAAAAAATTCAACAACACCCCAACATTGAAAAATACCAACAAATTCAACAACAACCTCAATATTGAAAAGCAGCAACAAATTCAACAACAACCTCAACATTCAAAAACACCAACAAATTCAAAAACAACCTCAACTTTGAAAAACACAAACAAATTCAACAGCCTCAACATTTAGAAACAACAACAAATTCAACAACCTCAACATTGAAAAACACCAACAAATTCAAATGCAACCTCAACTTTGAAAAATACAAAAAAGTTTAAAAATAAACATTGATAACACTTATAAATTCAACAACAAGCTCAATATTGAAAATCACCAACAAATTCAACAACAACCTCAACAATGAAAAACATCAAAAAATTCAACAACAACAACCTCAACAATGAAAAACACCAAAAAATTCAACAACAAACTCAACATTGAAAATTCTAAGAATTTCAACAACAACCTCAACAATGAACAACATTAACAATTTCAACAACAACAAATACAACAATGAAAAACACAAAAAAATTCAACAACAACCTCAACATTGAAAAAGTCCAACAATTTCAACCACAACCTCAACAATGAAAAACACCAAAAAATCAACAACAAAATCAACATTGATAATCAGCAACACATTCAGCAACAACATCAACAATGAAAAACATCAAAAAATTCAACAACAACCTCAACATTCAAAAACACCAACAAATTCAACAAAAACCTCAACAACGAAAAACATCAAAAAATTCAACAACAACCTCAACATTCAAAAACACCAACAAATTCAACAAAAACCTCAACAATGAAAAACATCAAAAAATTTAAGACCAACAACCTCGACATTGAAAAACACCAAAAAATTCAACAACATCCCAAACATTCAAAAACACCAAAATATAAAACAACAAACTCAACTTTCAAAAACACCAACAAATTCAACAAACACAAGATTGTAAAACAGCGTCAAATTAAACTACAACCTCAACATTGAAAAAGACCAAAAAATTCAACAACAACCTCAACAATGAATAACATTAAAAATTTCAACAACAACAAATACAACAATGAAAAACACCAAAAAATTCAACAACAACCTCAACATTGAATAAGTCCAACAATTTCAACCACAACCCCAACATTGAAAAATACCAACAAATTCAACAACAACCTCAATATTGAAAATCAGCAACAAATTCAACAACAACCTCAACATTCAAAAACACCAACAAATTCAAAAACAACCTCAACTTTGAAAAACACAAACAAATTCAACAGCCTCAACATTTAGAAACAACAACAAATTCAACAACCTCAACATTGAAAAACACCAACAAATTCAAATGCAACCTCAACTTTGAAAAATAAAAAAAAGTTTAAAAATAAACATTGATAACACTTATAAATTCAACAACAAGCTCAATATTGAAAATCACCAACAAATTTAACAACAACCTCAACAATGAAAAACATCAAAAAATTCAACAACAACCTCAACAACGAAAAACATCAAAAAATTCAACAACAACCTCAACATTCAAAAACACCAACAAATTCAACAAAAACCTCAACAATGAAAAACATCAAAAAATTTAAGACCAACAACCTCGACATTGAAAAACACCAAAAAATTCAACAACATCCCGAACATTCAAAAACACCAAAATATTCAACAACAAACTCAACTTTCAAAAACACCAACAAATTCAACAAACACAAGATTGTAAAACAGCGTCAAATTCAAATACAACCTCAATATTGAAAATCACCAACAAATTCAACCGCATCCTCAACTTTGAAAAATACAAAAAAGATTTTAAAAAGTCATTCATAATAACAATAAATTCAACAACAACATCAATATTGAAAATCACCAGCAAATTGAACAACAACCTCAACAATGAATAACATTAAAAAATTCAACAACAACATCTACAACAATGAAAAACACCAAAAAATTCAACAACAACTTCAGCATTGAAAAACTCCAACAACTTCAAACACAACCTCAACAATGATAAACACCAAAAAATCATCAACAAACTCTATATTGAAAATCAGCAACAAATTCAACAACAACCTCAACAATGAAAAACATCAAAAAATTCAGCAACAAACACAACATTCAAAAACACCAACAAATTCAACAAAAACCTCAACAATGAAAAGCACCAAAAAATTCAACAACACCCCAACATTGAAAAATACCAACAAATTCAACAACAACCTCAATATTGAAAATCAGCAACAAATTCAACAACAACCTCAACATTCAAAAACACCAACAAATTCAAAAACAACCTCAACTTTGAAAAACACAAACAAATTCAACAGCCTCAACATTTAGAAACAACAACAAATTCAACAACCTCAACATTGAAAAACACCAACAAATTCAAATGCAACCTCAACTTTGAAAAATACAAAAAAGTTTAAAAATAAACATTGATAACACTTATAAATTCAACAACAAGCTCAATATTGAAAATCACCAACAAATTCAACAACAACCTCAACAATGAAAAACATCAAAAAATTCAACAACAACAACCTCAACAATGAAAAACACCAAAAAATTCAACAACAAACTCAACATTGAAAATTCTAAGAATTTCAACAACAACCTCAACAATGAACAACATTAACAATTTCAACAACAACAAATACAACAATGAAAAACACAAAAAAATTCAACAACAACCTCAACATTGAAAAAGTCCAACAATTTCAACCACAACCTCAACAATGAAAAACAACAAAAAATCAACAACAAAATCAACATTGATAATCAGCAACACATTCAGCAACAACATCAACAATGAAAAACATCAAAAAATTCAACAACAACCTCAACATTCAAAAACACCAACAAATTCAACAAAAACCTCAACAACGAAAAACATCAAAAAATTCAACAACAACCTCAACATTCAAAAACACCAACAAATTCAACAAAAACCTCAACAATGAAAAACATCAAAAAATTTAAGACCAACAACCTCGACATTGAAAAACACCAAAAAATTCAACAACATCCCAAACATTCAAAAACACCAAAACATTCAACAACAAACTCAACTTTCAAAAACACCAACAAATTCAACAAACACAAGATTGTAAAACAGCGTCAAATTCAACTACAACCTCAACATTGAAAAACACCAAAAAATTCAACAACAACCTCAACAATGAATAACATTAAAAATTTCAACAACAACAAATACAACAATGAAAAACACCAAAAAATTCAACAACAACCTCAACATTGAAAAAGTCCAACAATTTCAACCACAACCCCAACATTGAAAAACACCAACAAATTCAACAACAACCTCAATATTGAAAATCAGCAACAAATTCAACAACAACCTCAACATTCAAAAACACCAACAAATTCAAAAACAACCTCAACTTTGAAAAACACAAACAAATTCAACAGCCTCAACATTTAAAAACAACAACAAATTCAACAACCTCAACATTGAAAAACACCAACAAATTCAAATGCAACCTCAACTTTGAAAAATACAAAAAAGTTTAAAAATAAACATTGATAACACTTATAAATTCAACAACAAGCTCAATATTGAAAATCATCAACAAATTCAACAACAACCTCAACAATGAAAAACATCAAAAAATTCAACAACAACCTCAACAATGAAAAACACCAAAAAATTCAACAACAACCTCAACATTGAAAAAGTCCAACAAGTTCAACCACAACCTCAACAATGAAAAACACCAAAAAATCAACAACAAAATCAACATTGATAATCAGCAACACATTCAGCAACAACATCAACAATGAAAAACATCAAAAAATTCAACAACAACCTCAACATTCAAAAAAACCAACAGATTCAACAAAAACCTCAACAACGAAAAACATCAAAAAATTCAACAACAACCTCAACATTCAAAAACACCAACAAATTCAACAAAAACCTCAACAACGAAAAACATCAAAAAATTTAAGACCAACAACCTCGACATTGAAAAACACCAAAAAATTCAACAACATCCCAAACATTCAAAAACACCAAAATATTCAACAACAAACTCAACTTTCAAAAACACCAACAAATTCAACAAACACAAGATTGTAAAACAGCGTCAAATTCAAATACAACCTCAATATTGAAAATCACCAACAAATTCAACCGCAACCTCAACTTTGAAAAATACAAAAAAGATTTTAAAAAGTCATTCATAATACCAATAAATTCAACAACAACCTCAATATTGAAAATCACCATCAAATTGAACAACAACCTCAACAATGAATAACATTAAAAAATTCAACAACAACATCTACAACAATGAAAAACACCAAAAAATTCAACAACAACTTCAGCATTGAAAAACTCCAACAACTTCAACCACAACCTCAACAATGATAAACACCAAAAAATCATCAACATACTCTATATTGAAAATCAGCAACAAATACAACAACAACCTCAACAATGAAAAACATCAAAAAATTCAGCAACAACCACAACATTCAAAAACACCAACAAATTCAACAAAAACCTCAACAATGAAAAACACCAAAAAATTCAACAACACCCCAACATTGAAAAATACCAACAAATTCAACAACAACCTCAATATTGAAAATCAGCAACAAATTCAACAACAACCTCAACATTCAAAAACACCAACAAATTCAAAAACAACCTCAACTTTGAAAAACACAAACAAATTCAACAGCCTCAACATTTAGAAACAACAACAAATTCAACAACCTCAACATTGAAAAACACCAACAAATTCAAATGCAACCTCAACTTTGAAAAATACAAAAAAGTTTAAAAATAAACATTGATAACACTTATAAATTCAACAACAAGCTCAATATTGAAAATCACCAACAAATTCAACCACAACCTCAACAATGAAAAACATCATAAAATTCAACAACAATAACCTCAACAATGAAAAACACCAAAAAATTCAACAACAAACTCAACATTGAAAATTCTAAGAATTTCAACAACAACCTCAACAATGAACAACATTAACAATTTCAACAACAACAAATACAACAATGAAAAACACCAAAAAATTCAACAACAACCTCAACATTGAAAAAGTCCAACAATTTCAACCACAACCCCAACATTGAAAAACACCAACAAATTCAACAACAACCTCAATATTGAAAATCAGCAACAAATTCAACAACAACCTCAACATTCAAAAACACCAACAAATTCAACAACAACCTCAACTTTGAAAAACACAAACAAATTCAACAGCCTCAACATTTAGAAACAACAACAAATTCAACAACCTCAACATTGAAAAACACCAACAAATTCAAATGCAACCTCAACTTTGAAAAATACAAAAAAGTTTAAAAATAAACATTGATAACACTTATAAATTCAACAACAAGCTCAATATTGAAAATCACCAACAAATTCAACAACAACCTCAACAATGAAAAACATCAAAAAATTCAACAACAACCTCAACAATGAAAAACACCAAAAAATTCAACAACAACCTCAACATTGAAAAAGTCCAACAAGTTCAACCACAACCTCAACAATGAAAAACACCAAAAAATCAACAACAAAATCAACATTGATAATCAGCAACACATTCAGCAACAACATCAACAATGAAAAACATCAAAAAATTCAACAACAACCTCAACATTCAAAAAAGCCAACAGATTCAACAAAAACCTCAACAACGAAAAACATCAAAAAATTCAACAAGAACCTCAACATTCAAAAGCACCAACAAATTCAACAAAAACCTCAACAACGAAAAACATCAAAAAATTTAAGACCAACAACCTCGACATTGAAAAACACCAAAAAATTCAACAACATCCCAAACATTCAAAAACACCAAAATATTCAACAACAAACTCAACTTTCAAAAACACCAACAAATTCAACAAACACAAGATTGTAAAATAGCGTCAAATTCAAATACAACCTCAATATTGAAAATCACCAACAAATTCAAACGCAACCTCAACTTTGAAAAATACAAAAAAGATTTTAAAAAGTCATTCATAATACCAATAAATTCAACAACAACCTCAATATTGAAAATCACCAGCAAATTGAACAACAACCTCAACAATGAATAACATTAAAAAATTCAACAACAACATCTACAACAATGAAAAACACCAAAAATTTCAACAACAACTTCAGCATTGAAAAACTCCAACAACTTCAACCACAACCTCAACAATGATAAACACCAAAAAATCATCAACAAACTCTATATTGAAAATCAGCAACAAATACAACAACAACCTCAACAATGAAAAACATCAAAAAATTCAGCAACAACCACAACATTCAAAAACACCAACAAATTCAACAAAAACCTCAAAAATTAAAAACACCAAAAAATTCAACAACACCCCAACATTGAAAAATACCAACAAATTCAACAACAACCTCAATATTGAAAATCAGCAACAAATTCAACAACAACCTCAACATTCAAAAACACCAACAAATTCAAAAACAACCTCAACTTTGAAAAACACAAACAAATTCAACAGCCTCAACATTTAGAAACAACAACAAATTCAACAACCTCAACATTGAAAAACACCAACAAATTCAAATGCAACCTCAACTTTGAAAAATACAAAAAAGTTTAAAAATAAACATTGATAACACTTATAAATTCAACAACAAGCTCAATATTGAAAATCACCAACAAATTCAACAACAACCTCAACAATGAAAAACATCAAAAAATTCAACAACAACAACCTCAACAATGAAAAACACCAAAAAATTCAACAACAAACTCAACATTGAAAATTCTAAGAATTTCAACAACAACCTCAACAATGAACAACATTAACAATTTCAACAACAACAAATACAACAATGAAAAACACCAAAAAATTCAACAACAACCTCAACATTGAAAAAGTCCAACAATTTCAACCACAACCTCAACAATGAAAAACACCAAAAAATCAACAACAAAATCAACATTGATAATCAGCAACACATTCAGCAACAACATCAACAATGAAAAACATCAAAAAATTCAACAACAACCTCAACATTCAAAAACACCAACAAATTCAACAAAAACCTCAACAACGAAAAACATCAAAAAATTCAACAACAACCTCAACATTCAAAAACACCAACAAATTCAACAAAAACCTCAACAATGAAAAACATCAAAAAATTTAAGACCAACAACCTCGACATTGAAAAACACCAAAAAATTCAACAACATCCCAAACATTCAAAAACACCAAAATATAAAACAACAAACTCAACTTTCAAAAACACCAACAAATTCAACAAACACAAGATTGTAAAACAGCGTCAAATTCAAATACAACCTCAATATTGAAAATCACCAACAAATTCAACCGCAACCTCAACTTTGAAAAATACAAAAAAGATTTTAAAAAGTCATTCATAATACCAATAAATTCAACAACAACCTCAATATTGAAAATCACCAGCAAATTGAACAACAACCTCAACAATGAATAACATTAAAAAATTCAACAACAACATCTACAACAATGAAAAACACCAAAAAATTCAACAACAACTTCAGCATTGAAAAACTCCAACAACTTCAACCACAACCTCAACAATGATAAACACCAAAAAATCATCAACAAACTCTATATTGAAAATCAGCAACAAATTCAACAACAACCTCAACAATGAAAAACATCAAAAAATTCAACAACAACCACAACATTCAAAAACACCAACAAATTCAACAAAAACCTCAACAATGAAAAACACCAAAAAATTCAACAACACCCCAACATTGAAAAATACCAACAAATTCAACAACAACCTCAATATTGAAAATCAGCAACAAATTCAACAACAACCTCAACATTCAAAAACACAAACAAATTCAAAAACAACCTCAACTTTGAAAAACACAAACAAATTCAACAGCCTCAACATTTAGAAACAACAACAAATTCAACAACCTCAACATTGAAAAACACCAACAAATTTAAATGCAACCTCAACTTTGAAAAATACAAAAAAGTTTAAAAATAAACATTGATAACACTTATAAATTCAACAACAAGCTCAATATTGAAAATCACCAACAAATTCAACAACAACCTCAACAATGAAAAACATCAAAAAATTCAACAACAACAACCTCAACAATGAAAAACACCAAAAAATTCAACAACAAACTCAACATTGAAAATTCTAAGAATTTCAACAACAACCTCAACAATGAACAACATTAACAATTTCAACAACAACAAATACAACAATGAAAAACACCAAAAAATTCAACAACAACCTCAACATTGAAAAAACCAACAATTTCAACCACAACCTCAACAATGAAAAACACCAAAAAATCAACAACAAAATCAACATTGATAATCAGCAACACATTCAGCAACAACATCAACAATGAAAAACATCAAAAAATTCAACAACAACCTCAACATTCAAAAAAACCAACAGATTCAACAAAAACCTCAACAACGAAAAACATCAAAAAATTCAACAACAACCTCAACATTCAAAAACACCAACAAATTCAACAAAAACCTCAACAACGAAAAACATCAAAAAATTTAAGACCAACAACCTCGACATTGAAAAACACCAAAAAATTCAACAACATCCCAAACATTCAAAAACACCAAAATATTCAACAACAAACTCAACTTTCAAAAACACCAACAAATTCAACAAACACAAGATTGTAAAACAGCGTCAAATTCAAATACAACCTCAATATTGAAAATCACCAACAAATTCAACCGCAACCTCAACTTTGAAAAATACAAAAAAGATTTTAAAAAGTCATTCATAATACCAATAAATTCAACAACAACCTCAATATTGAAAATCACCATCAAATTGAACAACAACCTCAACAATGAATAACATTAAAAAATTCAACAACAACATCTACAACAATGAAAAACACCAAAAAATTCAACAACAACTTCAGCATTGAAAAACTCCAACAACTTCAACCACAACCTCAACAATGATAAACACCAAAAAATCATGAACAAACTCTATATTGAAAATCAGCAACAAATTCAACAACAACCTCAACAATGAAAAACATCAAAAAATTCAGCAACAACCACAACATTCAAAAACACCAACAAATTCAACAAAAACCTCAACAATGAAAAACACCAAAAAATTCAACAACACCCCAACATTGAAAAATACCAACAAATTCAACAACAACCTCAATATTGAAAATCAGCAACAAATTCAACAACAGCCTCAACATTCAAAAACACCAACAAATTCAAAAACAACCTCAACTTTGAAAAACACAAACAAATTCAACAGCCTCAACATTTAGAAACAACAACAAATTCAACAACCTCAACATTGAAAAACACCAACAAATTCAAATGCAACCTCAACTTTGAAAAATACAAAAAAGTTTAAAAATAAACATTGATAACACTTATAAATTCAACAACAAGCTCAATATTGAAAATCACCAACAAATTCAACAACAACCTCAACAATGAAAAACATCAAAAAATTCAACAACAACAACCTCAACAATGAAAAACACCAAAAAATTCAACAACAAACTCAACATTGAAAATTCTAAGAATTTCAACAACAACCTCAACAATGAACAACATTAACAATTTCAACAACAACAAATACAACAATGAAAAACACCAAAAAATTCAACAACAACCTCAACATTGAAAAAGTCCAACAATTTCAACCACAACCTCAACAATGAAAAACACCAAAAAATCAACAACAAAATCAACATTGATAATCAGCAACACATTCAGCAACAACATCAACAATGAAAAACATCAAAAAATTCAACAACAACCTCAACATTCAAAAACACCAACAAATTCAACAAAAACCTCAACAACGAAAAACATCAAAAAATTCAACAACAACCTCAACATTCAAAAACACCAACAAATTCAACAAAAACCTCAACAATGAAAAACATCAAAAAATTTAAGACCAACAACCTCGACATTGAAAAACACCAAAAAATTCAACAACATCCCAAACATTCAAAAACACCAAAATATAAAACAACAAACTCAACTTTCAAAAACACCAACAAATTCAACAAACACAAGATTGTAAAACAGCGTCAAATTCAAATACAACCTCAATATTGAAAATCACCAACAAATTCAACCGCAACCTCAACTTTGAAAAATACAAAAAAGATTTTAAAAAGTCATTCATAATACCAATAAATTCAACAACAACCTCAATATTGAAAATCACCAGCAAATTGAACAACAACCTCAACAATGAATAACATTAAAAAATTCAACAACAACATCTACAACAATGAAAAACACCAAAAAATTCAACAACAACTTCAGCATTGAAAAACTCCAACAACTTCAACCACAACCTCAACAATGATAAACACCAAAAAATCATCAACAAACTCTATATTGAAAATCAGCAACAAATTCAACAACAACCTCAACAATGAAAAACATCAAAAAATTCAACAACAACCACAACATTCAAAAACACCAACAAATTCAACAAAAACCTCAACAATGAAAAACACCAAAAAATTCAACAACACCCCAACATTGAAAAATACCAACAAATTCAACAACAACCTCAATATTGAAAATCAGCAACAAATTCAACAACAACCTCAACATTCAAAAACACCAACAAATTCAAAAACAACCTCAACTTTGAAAAACACAAACAAATTCAACAGCCTCAACATTTAGAAACAACAACAAATTCAACAACCTCAACATTGAAAAACACCAACAAATTCAAATGCAACCTCAACTTTGAAAAATACAAAAAAGTTTAAAAATAAACATTGATAACACTTATAAATTCAACAACAAGCTCAATATTGAAAATCACCAACAAATTCAACAACAACCTCAACAATGAAAAACATCAAAAAATTCAACAACAACAACCTCAACAATGAAAAACACCAAAAAATTCAACAACAAACTCAACATTGAAAATTCTAAGAATTTCAACAACAACCTCAACAATGAACAACATTAACAATTTCAACAACAACAAATACAACAATGAAAAACACCAAAAAATTCAACAACAACCTCAACATTGAAAAAGTCCAACAATTTCAACCACAACCTCAACAATGAAAAACACCAAAAAATCAACAACAAAATCAACATTGATAATCAGCAACACATTCAGCAACAACATCAACAATGAAAAACATCAAAAAATTCAACAACAACCTCAACATTCAAAAACACCAACAAATTCAACAAAAACCTCAACAACGAAAAACATCAAAAAATTCAACAACAACCTCAACATTCAAAAACACCAACAAATTCAACAAAAACCTCAACAATGAAAAACATCAAAAAATTTAAGACCAACAACCTCGACATTGAAAAACACCAAAAAATTCAACAACATCCCAAACATTCAAAAACACCAAAATATTCAACAACAAACTCAACTTTCAAAAACACCAACAAATTCAACAAACACAAGATTGTAAAACAGCGTCAAATTCAAATACAACCTCAATATTGAAAATCACCAACAAATTCAACCGCAACCTCAACTTTGAAAAATACAAAAAAGATTTTAAAAAGTCATTCATAATACCAATAAATTCAACAACAACCTCAATATTGAAAATCACCAGCAAATTGAACAACAACCTCAACAATGAATAACATTAAAAAATTCAACAACAACATCTACAACAATGAAAAACACCAAAAATTTCAACAACAACTTCAGCATTGAAAAACTCCAACAACTTCAACCACAACCTCAACATTGATAAACACCAAAAAATCATCAACAAACTCTATATTGAAAATCAGCAACAAATTCAACAACAAACTCAACAATGAAAAACATCAAAAAATTCAGCAACAACCACAACATTCAAAAACACCAACAAATTCAACAAAAACCTCAACAATGAAAAACACCAAAAAATTCAACAACACCCCAACATTGAAAAATACCAACAAATTCAACAACAACCTCAATATTGAAAATCAGCAACAAATTCAACAACAACCTCAACATTCAAAAACACCAACAAATTCAACAACAACCTCAACAATGAAAAACACCAACAAATTCAACAACCACAACATTGAAAAACACCAACAAATTGAACAACCTCAACATTGAGAAACAGCGACAAATTCAACTATAACATTTATATTGAAAATCACCAACAAATTCAACTGCAACCTCAACTTTGAAAAATACAGAAAAGTTTTTAAAAAAACATTCATACCACCAATAAATTCAACAACAACCTCAATATTGAAAATCACCAACAATTTCAACAAGAACCTCAACATTAAAAAACACCAACAAATTCAACAACAACCTCAACAATGAAAAGCACCAAAAAATTCAACAGCAACCCCAACATTGAAAAGCACCAACATATTCAACAACCTCAACATTGACAAACACCAACAAATTCAACAACCTCAGCATTGAAAACCAGCGACAAATTCAACCATAACCTCAGTATTGAAAATCACCAACAAATTGAACTGCAAACTCAACTTTGGATAATACAAAACACTGATAATACCATTAAATTCAACAACAACCTTAATATTGAAAATCACCAACAAATTCAACGACAACCTCAACAATGAAAAACTCTAACAATTTGAACAACAACCTCAACAATTTAAAACACCAAAAAATTCAACAACAACCTAAACATTGAAAACCATCAACAAATTCAGCTGCAACGTCATCTTTGAAAAATTCAAAAAGGTACAAAAAAAACCATTGATAACAACATTAAATTCAACAACAACATCAAGATTGTAAATCATCAACAAATTCAACAACAACCTGAACAATGAATAACATCAAAAAATTCAACAACAACAACAACCTCAACAATGAAAAAAACCAAAAAATTCAACAACAACATCTGCATTAAAAAAGTCCAACAATTTCAACAACAACCTCAACAATGAACGAAACCAAAAAATTCAACAACAACCTCAGCATTGAAAAAAAACAACAAATTCAACAACCTCAACATTGAAAATCACCAACAAATTCAACTGCAACCTCAACTTTGAAAAATACAAAAAAGAATTTAAAAAATCATTCATAACACCAATAAATTCAACAACAACCTCAATATTGAAAATCACCAACATATTCAACAAGAACCTCAGCAATGAAGAACATTAAAAATTTCAACAACAACAAATACAACAATGAAGAACACCAAAAAATTAAACAACAACCTCAACATTGAAAAAGTCCAATAATTTCAACCACAACCTCAACAATGAAAAACACCTAAAAATCAACAACAAAACCAATATTCAAAATCAGCAACAAATTCAACAAAAACCTCAACAATGAAAAACATCAAAAAATTCAACAACAACCTCAACATTCAAAAACCCCAACAAATTCAACAAAAACCTCAACAATGAAAAACATCAAAATATTTAAGACCAACAACCTCAACATTGAAAAACACCAACAAATTCATCAACATCCCAACATTCAAAAACACCAAAATATTGAACAACAAACTCAACTTTGAAAAACACCAACAAATTCAACAACCTCAACATTGAAAAACAGCGACAAATTCAACTACAACCTCAATATTGAAAATCACCAACAAATTCAACACAACCTCAACTTTGAAAAATACAAAAAATATTTTAAAAAATCATTCATAATACCAATAAATTCAACAACAACCTCAATATTGAAAATCACCAGCAAATTCAACAACAACCTCAACAATGAATAACATTAAAAAATTCAACAACAACTACAACAATGAAAAACACCAAAAAATTCAACAACAACCTCAACATTGAAAAACTCCAACTTCAACCACAACCTCAACAATGATGAACACCAAAAATTCATCAACAAACTCTATATTGAAAATCAGCAACAAATTCAACAACAAACTCAACAATGAAAAACATCAAAAAATTCAGCAACAACCTCAACATTCAAAAACACCAACAAATTCAACAAAAACCCCAACAATGAAAAACACCAAAACATTCAACAACAACCCCAACATTGAAAAACACCAAAAAATAAACAACAAACTCAATATTGAAAATCAGCAACAAATTAAACAAAAACCTCAGCAATGAAAAACATCAAAAAATTCAACAACAACCCCAACATTGAAAAACACCAACAAATTCAACAACAACCTCAATATTGAAAATCAGCAACAAATTAAACAACAACCTCAACATTCAAAAACACCAACAAATTCAAAAACAACCTCAACTTTGAAAAACACAAACAAATTCAAATGCAACCTCAACTTTGAAAAATACAAAAAAGTTTAAAAAAAAGATAACACCTATAAATTCAACAACAACCTCAATATTGAAAATCACCAACAAATTCAACAACAACCTCAACAATGAAAAACATCAAAAAATTCAACAACAACAACAGCAACAATCAAAAGCAACAAAAAATTCAACAACAAACTCAACAATGAAAAATATCAAAAATTCAACATCAACATCAACATTCAAAAATACCAACAAATTCAACAAAAACCTCAACAATGAAGAACACCAAAAAATTCAACAACAACCTCAACTTTGAAAAACACCAACAAATTCACAAACAACCTCAACTTTGAAAAACACCAACAAATTCAACAAACTCAACATTGAAAAACACCAACAAATTGAACAACCTCAACATTGAAAAACAGCGACAAATTCAACTATAACCTCAATATTGAAAATCACCAACAAATTCAACTGCAACCTTAACTTTGAAAAATACAGAAAAGTTATTAAAAAATCATTCATAACACCAATAAATTCAACAAGAACCACAATATTGAAAATCACCAACAAATTCAACAACAACCTAAACAATGAATAACATTAAAAAATTCAACAACAACAACTACAACAATCAAAAACACCAAAAAATTCAACAACAACCTCAACATTGAAAAAGTCCAACAATTTCAAACACAGCCTCAACAATGAAAAACACCAAAAAATAAACAACAAACTCAATATTGAAAATCAGCAACAAATTAAACAAAAACCTCAGCAATGAAAAACATCAAAAAATTCAACAACAACCCCAACATTGAAAAACACCAACAAATTCAACAACAACCTCAATATTGAAAATCAGCAACAAATTAAACAACAACCTCAACATTCAAAAACACCAACAAATTCAAAAACAACCTCAACTTTGAAAAACACAAACAAATTCAACAGCCTCAACATTTAGAAACAACAACAAATTCAACAACCTCAACATTGAAAAACACCAACAAATTCAAATGCAACCTCAACTTTAAAAAATACAAAAAAGTTTAAAAAAAAACATTGATAACACCTATAAAATCAACAACAACCTCAATATTGAAAATCACCAACAAATTCAACAACAACCTCAACAATGAAAAACATCAAAAAATTCAACAACAACAACCTCAACAATGAAAAACACCAAAAAATTCAACAACAAACTCAACATTGAAAATTCTAAGAATTTCAACAACAACCTCAACAATGAACAACATTAACAATTTCAACAACAACAAATACAACAATGAAAAACACAAAAAAATTCAACAACAACCTCAACATTGAAAAAGTCCAACAATTTCAACCACAACCTCAACAATGAAAAACACCAAAAAATCAACAACAAAATCAACATTGATAATCAGCAACACATTCAGCAACAACATCAACAATGAAAAACATCAAAAAATTCAACAACAACCTCAACATTCAAAAACACCAACAAATTCAACAAAAACCTCAACAATGAAAAACATCAAAAAATTTAAGATCAACAACCTCGACATTGAAAAACACCAAAAAATTCAACAACATCCCAAACATTCAAAAACACCAAAATATTCAACAACAAACTCAACTTTCAAAAACACCAACAAATTCAACAAACACAAGATTGTAAAACAGCGTCAAATTCAACTACAACCTCAACATTGAAAAACACCAAAAAATTCAACAACAACCTCAACAATGAATAACATTAAAAATTTCAACAACAACAAATACAACAATGAAAAACACCAAAAAATTCAACAACAACCTCAACATTGAAAAAGTCCAACAATTTCAACCACAACCCCAACATTGAAAAACACCAACAAATTCAACAACAACCTCAATATTGAAAATCAGCAACAAATTCAACAACAACCTCAACATTCAAAAACACCAACAAATTCAAAAACAACCTCAACTTTGAAAAACACAAATTCAACAGCCTCAACATTTAGAAACACCAACAAATTCAACAACCTCAACATTGAAAAACACCAACAAATTCAAATGCAACCTCAACTTTGAAAAATACAAAAAAGTTTAAAAATAAACATTGATAACACTTATAAATTCAACAACAAGCTCAATATTGAAATTCACCAACAAATTCAACAACAACCTCAACAATGAAAAACATCAAAAAAATTCAACAACAACAACCTCAACAATGTAAAACAACAAAAAATTCAACAACAAACTCAACATTGAAAATTCTAAGAATTTCAACAACAACCTCAACAATGAACAACATTAACAATTTCAACAACAACAAATACAACAATGTAAAACACCAAAAAATTCAACAACAACCTCAACATTGAAAAAGTCCAACAAGTTCAACCACAACCTCAACAATGAAAAACACCAAAAAATCAACAACAAAATCAACATTGATAATCAGCAACACATTCAGCAACAACATCAACAATGAAAAACATCAATAAATTCAACAACAACCTCAATATTGAAAATCACCAGCAAATTCAACAACAACCTCAACAATGAATAACATTAAAAAATTCAACAACAACAACTACAACAATGCAAAACACCAAAAAATTCAACAACAACCTCAACATTGAAAAACTCCAACTTCAACCACAACCTCAACAATGATGAACACCAAAAAATCATCAACAAACTCTATATTGAAAATCAGCAACAAATTCAACAACAAACTCAACAATGAAAAACATCAAAAAATTCAGCAACAACCTCAACATTCAAAAACACCAACAAATTCAACAAAAACCCCAACAATGAAAAACACCAAAACATTCAACAACAACCCCAACATTGAAAAACACCAAAAAATAAACAACAAACTCAATATTGAAAATCAGCAACAAATTAAACAAAAACCTCAGCAATGAAAAACATCAAAAAATTCAACAACAACCCCAACATTGAAAAACACCAACAAATTCAACAACAACCTCAATATTGAAAATCAGCAACAAATTAAACAACAACCTCAACATTCAAAAACACCAACAAATTCAAAAACAACCTCAACTTTGAAAAACACAAACAAATTCAAATGCAACCTCAACTTTGAAAAATACAAAAAAGTTTAAAAAAAAAAGATAACACCTATAAATTCAACAACAACCTCAATATTGAAAATCACCAACAAATTCAACAACAACGTCAACAATGAAAAACATCAAAAAATTCAACAACAACAACAGCAACAATCAAAAGCAACAAAAAATTCAACAACAAACTCAACAATGAAAAATATCAAAAATTCAACATCAACATCAATATTCAAAAATACCAACAAATTCAACAAAAACCTCAACAATGAAGAACACCAAAAAATTCAACAACAACCTCAACTTTGAAAAACACCAACAAATTCACAAACAACCTCAACTTTGAAAAACACCAACAAATTCAACAAACTCAACATTGAAAAACACCAACAAATTGAACAACCTCAACATTGAAAAACAGCGACAAATTCAACTATAACCTCAATATTGAAAATCACCAACAAATTCAACTGCAACCTTAACTTTGAAAAATACAGAAAAGTTATTAAAAAATCATTCATAACACCAATAAATTCAACAAGAACCACAATATTGAAAATCACCAACAAATTCAACAACAACCTAAACAATGAATAACATTAAAAAATTCAACAACAACAACTACAACAATCAAAAACACCAAAAAATTCAACAACAACCTCAACATTGAAAAAGTCCAACAATTTCAAACACAGCCTCAACAATGAAAAACAAAAAAAAAAAAAACAACAAACTCAATATTGAAAATCAGCAACAAATTAAACAAAAACCTCAGCAATGAAAAACATCAAAAAATTCAACAACAACCCCAACATTAAAAAACACCAACAAATTCAACAACAACCTCAATATTGAAAATCAGCAACAAATTAAACAACAACCTCAACATTCAAAAACACCAACAAATTCAAAAACAACCTCAACTTTGAAAAACACAAACAAATTCAACAGCCTCAACATTTAGAAACACCAACAAATTCAACAACCTCAACATTGAAAAACACCAACAAATTCAAATGCAACCTCAACTTTGAAAAATACAAAAAAGTTTAAAAAAAAACATTGATAACACCTATAAATTCAACAACAACCTCAATATTGAAAATCACCAACAAATTCAACAACAACCTCAACAATGAAAAACATCAAAAAATTCAACAACAACAACCACAACAATGAAAAACACCAAAAAATTCAACAACAAACTCAACATTGAAAATTCTAAGAATTTCAACAACAACCTCAACAATGAACAACATTAACAATTTCAACAACAACAAATACAACAATGAAAAACACCAAAAAATTCAACAACAACCTCAACATTGAAAAAGTCCAACAATTTCAACCACAACCTCAACAATGAAAAACACCAAAAAATCAACAACAAAATCAACATTGATAATCAGCAACACATTCAGCAACAACATCAACAATGAAAAACATCAAAAAATTCAACAACAACCTCAACATTCAAAAACACCAACAAATTCAACAAAAACCTCAACAACGAAAAACATCAAAAAATTCAACAACAACCTCAACATTCAAAAACACCAACAAATTCAACAAAAACCTCAACAATGAAAAACATCAAAAAATTTAAGACCAACAACCTCGACATTGAAAAACACCAAAAAATTCAACAACATCCCAAACATTCAAAAACACCAAAATATTCAACAACAAACTCAACTTTCAAAAACACCAACAAATTCAACAAACACAAGATTGTAAAACAGCGTCAAATTCAACTACAACCTCAACATTGAAAAACACCAAAAAATTCAACAACAACCTCAACAATGAATAACATTAAAAATTTCAACAACAACAAATACAACAATGAAAAACACCAAAAAATTCAACAACAACCTCAACATTGAAAAAGTCCAACAATTTCAACCACAACCACAACATTGAAAAACACCAACAAATTCAACAACAACCTCAATATTGAAAATCAGCAACAAATTCAACAACAACCTCAACATTCAAAAAGACCAACAAATTCAAAAACAACCTCAACTTTGAAAAACACAAATTCAACAGCCTCAAAATTTAGAAACACCAACAAATTCAACAACCTCAACATTGAAAAACACCAACAAATTCAAATGCAACCTCAACTTTGAAAAATACAAAAAAGTTTAAAAATAAACATTGATAACACTTATAAATTCAACAACAAGCTCAATATTGAAAATCACCAACAAATTCAACAACAACCTCAACAATGAAAAACATCAAAAAAATTCAACAACAACAACCTCAACAATGTAAAACACCAAAAAATTCAACAACAAACTCAACATTGAAAATTCTAAGAATTTCAACAACAACCTCAACAATGAACAACATTAACAATTTCAACAACAACAAATACAACAATGAAAAACACCAAAAAATTCAACAACAACCTCAACATTGAAAAAGTCCAACAATTTCAACCACAACCTCAACAATGAAAAACACCAAAAAATCAACAACAAAATCAACATTGATAATCAGCAACACATTCAGCAACAACATCAACAATGAAAAACATCAAAAAATTCAACAACAACCTCAACATTCAAAAACACCAACAAATTCAACAAAAACCTCAACAACGAAAAACATCAAAAAATTCAACAACAACCTCAACATTCAAAAACACCAACAAATTCAACAAAAACCTCAACAATGAAAAACATCAAAAAATTTAAGACCAACAACCTCGACATTGAAAAACACCAAAAAATTCAACAACATCCCAAACATTCAAAAACACCAAAATATTCAACAACAAACTCAACTTTCAAAAACACCAACAAATTCAACAAACACAAGATTGTAAAACAGCGTCAAATTCAACTACAACCTCAACATTGAAAAACACCAAAAAATTCAACAACAACCTCAACAATGAATAACATTAAAAATTTCAACAACAACAAATACAACAATGAAAAACACCAAAAAATTCAACAACAACCTCAACATTGAAAAAGTCCAACAATTTCAACCACAACCCCAACATTGAAAAACACCAACAAATTCAACAACAACCTCAATATTGAAAATCAGCAACAAATTCAACAACAACCTCAACATTCAAAAAGACCAACAAATTCAAAAACAACCTCAACTTTGAAAAACACAAATTCAACAGCCTCAACATTTAGAAACACCAACAAATTCAACAACCTCAACATTGAAAAACATCAAAAAAATTCAACAACAACAACCTCAACAATGTAAAACACCAAAAAATTCAACAACAAACTCAACATTGAAAATTCTAAGAATTTCAACAACAACCTCAACAATGAACAACATTAACAATTTCAACAACAACAAATACAACAATGTAAAACACCAAAAAATTCAACAACAACCTCAACATTGAAAAAGTCCAACAAGTTCAACCACAACCTCAACAATGAAAAACACCAAAAAATCAACAACAAAATCAACATTGATAATCAGCAACACATTCAGCAACAACATCAACAATGAAAAACATCAATAAATTCAACAACAACCTCAATATTGAAAATCACCAGCAAATTCAACAACAACCTCAACAATGAATAACATTAAAAAATTCAACAACAACAACTACAACAATGCAAAACACCAAAAAATTCAACAACAACCTCAACATTGAAAAACTCCAACTTCAACCACAACCTCAACAATGATGAACACCAAAAAATCATCAACAAACTCTATATTGAAAATCAGCAACAAATTCAACAACAAACTCAACAATGAAAAACATCAAAAAATTTAGCAACAACCTCAACATTCAAAAACACCAACAAATTCAACAAAAACCCCAACAATGAAAAACACCAAAACATTCAACAACAACCCCAACATTGAAAAACAACAAAAAATAAACAACAAACTCAATATTGAAAATCAGCAACAAATTAAACAAAAACCTCAGCAATGAAAAACATCAAAAAATTCAACAACAACCCCAACATTGAAAAACACCAACAAATTCAACAACAACCTCAATATTGAAAATCAGCAACAAATTAAACAACAACCTCAACATTCAAAAACACCAACAAATTCAACAAAAACCTCAACAATGAAAAACATCAAAAAATTTAAGACCAACAACCTCGACATTGAAAAACACCAAAAAATTCAACAACATCCCAAACATTCAAAAACACCAAAATATTCAACAACAAACTCAACTTTCAAAAACACCAACAAATTCAACAAACACAAGATTGTAAAACAGCGTCAAATTCAACTACAACCTCAACATTGAAAAACACCAAAAAATTCAACAACAACCTCAACAATGAATAACATTAAAAATTTCAACAACAACAAATACAACAATGAAAAACACCAAAAAATTCAACAACAACCTCAACATTGAAAAAGTCCAACAATTTCAACCACAACCCCAACATTGAAAAACACCAACAAATTCAACAACAACCTCAATATTGAAAATCAGCAACAAATTCAACAACAACCTCAACATTCAAAAACACCAACAAATTCAAAAACAACCTCAACTTTGAAAAACACAAACAAATTCAACAGCCTCAACATTTAGAAACAACAACAAATTCAACAACCTCAACATTGAAAAACACCAACAAATTCAAATGCAACCTCAACTTTGAAAAATACAAAAAAGTTTAAAAATAAACATTGATAACACTTATAAATTCAACAACAAGCTCAATATTGAAAATCACCAACAAATTCAACAACAACCTCAACAATGAAAAACATCAAAAAATTCAACAACAACAACCTCAACAATGAAAAACACCAAAAAATTCAACAACAAACTCAACATTGAAAATTCTAAGAATTTCAACAACAACCTCAACAATGAACATCATTAACAATTTCAACAACAACAAATACAACAATGTAAAACACCAAAAAATTCAACAACAACCTCAACATTGAAAAAGTCCAACAAGTTCAACCACAACCTCAACAATGAAAAACACCAAAAAATCAACAACAAAATCAACATTGATAATCAGCAACACATTCAGCAACAACATCAACAATGAAAAACATCAAAAAATTCAACAACAACCTCAACATTCAAAAAAACCAACAGATTCAACAAAAACCTCAACAACGAAAAACATCAAAAAATTCAACAACAACCTCAACATTCAAAAACACCAACAAATTCAACAAAAACCTCAACAACGAAAAACATCAAAAAATTTAAGACCAACAACCTCGACATTGAAAAACACCAAAAAATTCAACAACATCCCAAACATTCAAAAACACCAAAATATAAAACAACAAACTCAACTTTCAAAAACACCAACAAATTCAACAAACACAAGATTGTAAAACAGCGTCAAATTCAAATACAACCTCAATATTGAAAATCACCAACAAATTCAACCGCAACCTCAACTTTGAAAAATACAAAAAAGATTTTAAAAAGTCATTCATAATACCAATAAATTCAACAACAACCTCAATATTGAAAATCACCAGCAAATTGAACAACAACCTCAACAATGAATAACATTAAAAAATTCAACAACATCTACAACAATGAAAAACATCAAAAAATTCAACAACAACTTCAGCATTGAAAAACTCCAACAACTTCAACCACAACCTCAACAATGATAAACACCAAAAAATCATCAACAAACTCTATATTGAAAATCAGCAACAAATTCAACAACAACCTCAACAATGAAAAACATCAAAAAATTCAGCAACAACCACAACATTCAAAAACACCAACAAATTCAACAAAAACCTCAACAATGAAAAACACCAAAAAATTCAACAACACCCCAACATTGAAAAATACCAACAAATTCAACAACAACCTCAATATTGAAAATCAGCAACAAATTCAACAACAACCTCAACATTCAAAAACACAAACAAATTCAAAAACAACCTCAACTTTGAAAAAAACAAACAAATTCAACAGCCTCAACATTTAGAAACAACAACAAATTCAACAACCTCAACATTGAAAAACACCAACAAATTCAAATGCAACCTCAACTTTGAAAAATACAAAAAAGTTTAAAAATAAACATTGATAACACTTATAAATTCAACAACAAGCTCAATATTGAAAATCACCAACAAATTCAACAACAACCTCAACAATGAAAAACATCAAAAAATTCAACAACAACAACCTCAACAATGAAAAACACCAAAAAATTCAACAACAAACTCAACATTGAAAATTCTAAGAATTTCAACAACAACCTCAACAATGAACAACATTAACAATTTCAACAACAACAAATACAACAATGAAAAACACCAAAAAATTCAACAACAACCTCAACATTGAAAAAGTCCAACAATTTCAACCACAACCTCAACAATGAAAAACACCAAAAAATCAACAACAAAATCAACATTGGTAATCAGCAACACATTCAGCAACAACATCAACAATGAAAAACATCAAAAAATTCAACAACAACCTCAACATTCAAAAACACCAACAAATTCAACAAAAACCTCAACAACGAAAAACATCAAAAAATTCAACAACAACCTCAACATTCAAAAACACCAACAAATTCAACAAAAACCTCAACAATGAAAAACATCAAAAAATTTAAGACCAACAACCTCGACATTGAAAAACACCAAAAAATTCAACAACATCCCAAACATTCAAAAACACCAAAATATTCAACAACAAACTCAACTTTCAAAAACACCAACAAATTCAACAAACACAAGATTGTAAAACAGCGTCAAATTCAAATACAACCTCAATATTGAAAATCACCAACAAATTCAACCGCAACCTCAACTTTGAAAAATACAAAAAAGATTTTAAAAAGTCATTCATAATACCAATAAATTCAACAACAACCTCAATATTGAAAATCACCAGCAAATTGAACAAAAACCTCAACAATGAATAACATTAAAAAATTCAACAACAACATCTACAACAATGAAAAACACCAAAAAATTCAACAACAACTTCAGCATTGAAAAACTCCAACAACTTCAACCACAACCTCAACAATGATAAACACCAAAAAATCATCAACAAACTCTATATTGAAAATCAGCAACAAATTCAACAACAACCTCAACAATGAAAAACATCAAAAAATTCAGCAACAACCACAACATTCAAAAACACCAACAAATTCAACAAAAACCTCAACAATGAAAAACACCAAAAAATTCAACAACACCCCAACATTGAAAAATACCAACAAATTCAACAACAACCTCAATATTGAAAATCAGCAACAAATTCAACAACAACCTCAACATTCAAAAACACCAACAAATTCAAAAACAACCTCAACTTTGAAAAACACAAACAAATTCAACAGCCTCAACATTTAGAAACAACAACAAATTCAACAACCTCAACATTGAAAAACACCAACAAATTCAAATGCAACCTCAACTTTGAAAAATACAAAAAAGTTTAAAAATAAACATTGATAACACTTATAAATTCAACAACAAGCTCAATATTGAAAATCACCAACAAATTCAACAACAACCTCAACAATGAAAAACATCAAAAAATTCAACAACAACAACCTCAACAATGAAAAACACCAAAAAATTCAACAACAAACTCAACATTGAAAATTCTAAGAATTTCAACAACAACCTCAACAATGAACAACATTAACAATTTCAACAACAACAAATACAACAATGAAAAACACCAAAAAATTCAACAACAACCTCAACATTGAAAAAGTCCAACAATTTCAACCACAACCTCAACAATGAAAAACACCAAAAAATCAACAACAAAATCAACATTGATAATCAGCAACACATTCAGCAACAACATCAACAATGAAAAACATCAAAAAATTCAACAACAACCTCAACATTCAAAAACACCAACAAATTCAACAAAAACCTCAACAACGAAAAACATCAAAAAATTCAACAACAACCTCAACATTCAAAAACACCAACAAATTCAACAAAAACCTCAACAATGAAAAACATCAAAAAATTTAAGACCAACAACCTCGACATTGAAAAACACCAAAAAATTCAACAACATCCCAAACATTCAAAAACACCAAAATATTCAACAACAAACTCAACTTTCAAAAACACCAACAAATTCAACAAACACAAGATTGTAAAACAGCGTCAAATTCAAATACAACCTCAATATTGAAAATCACCAACAAATTCAACCGCAACCTCAACTTTGAAAAATACAAAAAAGATTTTAAAAAGTCATTCATAATACCAATAAATTCAACAACAACCTCAATATTGAAAATCACCAGCAAATTGAACAACAACCTCAACAATGAATAACATTAAAAAATTCAACAACAACATCTACAACAATGAAAAACACCAAAAAATTCAACAACAACTTCAGCATTGAAAAACTCCAACAACTTCAACCACAACCTCAACAATGATAAACACCAAAAAATCATCAACAAACTCTATATTGAAAATCAGCAACAAATTCAACAACAACCTCAACAATGAAAAACATCAAAAAATTCAGCAACAACCACAACATTCAAAAACACCAACAAATTCAACAAAAACCTCAACAATGAAAAACACCAAAAAATTCAACAACACCCCAACATTGAAAAATACCAACAAATTCAACAACAACCTCAATATTGAAAATCAGCAACAAATTCAACAACAACCTCAACATTCAAAAACACAAACAAATTCAAAAACAACCTCAACTTTGAAAAACACAAACAAATTCAACAGCCTCAACATTTAGAAACAACAACAAATTCAACAACCTCAACATTGAAAAACACCAACAAATTCAAATGCAACCTCAACTTTGAAAAATACAAAAAAGTTTAAAAATAAACATTGATAACACTTATAAATTCAACAACAAGCTCAATATTGAAAATCACCAACAAATTCAACAACAACCTCAACAATGAAAAACATCAAAAAATTCAACAACAACAACCTCAACAATGAAAAACACCAAAAAATTCAACAACAAACTCAACATTGAAAATTCTAAGAATTTCAACAACAACCTCAACAATGAACAACATTAACAATTTCAACAACAACAAATACAACAATGAAAAACACCAAAAAATTCAACAACAACCTCAACATTGAAAAAGTCCAACAATTTCAACCACAACCTCAACAATGAAAAACACCAAAAAATCAACAACAAAATCAACATTGGTAATCAGCAACACATTCAGCAACAACATCAACAATGAAAAACATCAAAAAATTCAACAACAACCTCAACATTCAAAAACACCAACAAATTCAACAAAAACCTCAACAACGAAAAACATCAAAAAATTCAACAACAACCTCAACATTCAAAAACACCAACAAATTCAACAAAAACCTCAACAATGAAAAACATCAAAAAATTTAAGACCAACAACCTCGACATTGAAAAACACCAAAAAATTCAACAACATCCCAAACATTCAAAAACACCAAAATATTCAACAACAAACTCAACTTTCAAAAACACCAACAAATTCAACAAACACAAGATTGTAAAACAGCGTCAAATTCAAATACAACCTCAATATTGAAAATCACCAACAAATTCAACCGCAACCTCAACTTTGAAAAATACAAAAAAGATTTTAAAAAGTCATTCATAATACCAATAAATTCAACAACAACCTCAATATTGAAAATCACCAGCAAATTGAACAAAAACCTCAACAATGAATAACATTAAAAAATTCAACAACAACATCTACAACAATGAAAAACACCAAAAAATTCAACAACAACTTCAGCATTGAAAAACTCCAACAACTTCAACCACAACCTCAACAATGATAAACACCAAAAAATCATCAACAAACTCTATATTGAAAATCAGCAACAAATTCAACAACAACCTCAACAATGAAAAACATCAAAAAATTCAGCAACAACCACAACATTCAAAAACACCAACAAATTCAACAAAAACCTCAACAATGAAAAACACCAAAAAATTCAACAACACCCCAACATTGAAAAATACCAACAAATTCAACAACAACCTCAATATTGAAAATCAGCAACAAATTCAACAACAACCTCAACATTCAAAAACACCAACAAATTCAAAAACAACCTCAACTTTGAAAAACACAAACAAATTCAACAGCCTCAACATTTAGAAACAACAACAAATTCAACAACCTCAACATTGAAAAACACCAACAAATTCAAATGCAACCTCAACTTTGAAAAATACAAAAAAGTTTAAAAATAAACATTGATAACACTTATAAATTCAACAACAAGCTCAATATTGAAAATCACCAACAAATTCAACAACAACCTCAACAATGAAAAACATCAAAAAATTCAACAACAACAACCTCAACAATGAAAAACACCAAAAAATTCAACAACAAACTCAACATTGAAAATTCTAAGAATTTCAACAACAACCTCAACAATGAACAACATTAACAATTTCAACAACAACAAATACAACAATGAAAAACACCAAAAAATTCAACAACAACCTCAACATTGAAAAAGTCCAACAATTTCAACCACAACCTCAACAATGAAAAACACCAAAAAATCAACAACAAAATCAACATTGATAATCAGCAACACATTCAGCAACAACATCAACAATGAAAAACATCAAAAAATTCAACAACAACCTCAACATTCAAAAACACCAACAAATTCAACAAAAACCTCAACAACGAAAAACATCAAAAAATTCAACAACAACCTCAACATTCAAAAACACCAACAAATTCAACAAAAACCTCAACAATGAAAAACATCAAAAAATTTAAGACCAACAACCTCGACATTGAAAAACACCAAAAAATTCAACAACATCCCAAACATTCAAAAACACCAAAATATTCAACAACAAACTCAACTTTCAAAAACACCAACAAATTCAACAAACACAAGATTGTAAAACAGCGTCAAATTCAAATACAACCTCAATATTGAAAATCACCAACAAATTCAACCGCAACCTCAACTTTGAAAAATACAAAAAAGATTTTAAAAAGTCATTCATAATACCAATAAATTCAACAACAACCTCAATATTGAAAATCACCAGCAAATTGAACAACAACCTCAACAATGAATAACATTAAAAAATTCAACAACAACATCTACAACAATGAAAAACACCAAAAAATTCAACAACAACTTCAGCATTGAAAAACTCCAACAACTTCAACCACAACCTCAACAATGATAAACACCAAAAAATCATCAACAAACTCTATATTGAAAATCAGCAACAAATTCAACAACAACCTCAACAATGAAAAACATCAAAAAATTCAGCAACAACCACAACATTCAAAAACACCAACAAATTCAACTGCAACCTCAATTTTGAAAAACACAGAACAGTTCCAAAATAAAACCATTGTTAACACCAACAAATTCAACAACAACCTCAATATTGAAAATCAGCAACAAATTCAACAACAACCTCAACATTCAAAAACACCATCAAATTCAACAACAACCTCAACAATGAAAAACACCAACAAATTCAACAACCACAACATTGAAAAACACCAACAAATTGAACAACCTCAACATTGAGAAACAGCGACAAATTCAACTACAACATTTATATTGAAAATCACCAACAAATTCAACTGCAACCTCAACTTTGAAAAATACAGAAAAGTTTTTTAAAAAACATTCATACCAACAATAAATTCAACAACAACCTCAATATTGAAAATCACCAACAATTTCAACAAGAACCTCAACATTAAAAACACCAACAAATTCAACAACAACCTCAACAATGAAAAGCACCAAAAAATTCAACAGCAACCCCAACATTGAAAAGCACCAACAAATTCAACAACCTCAACATTGACAAACACCAACAAATTCAACAACCTCAACATTGAAAACCAGCGACAAATTCAACCATAACCTCAGTATTGAAAATCACCAACAAATTGAACTGCAAACTCAACTTTGGATAATACAAAACACTGATAACACCATTAAATTCAACAACAACCTTAATATTGAAAATCACCAACAAATTCAACGACAACCTCAACAATGAAAAACTCTAACAATTTGAACAACAACCTCAACAATTTAAAACACCAAAAAATTCAACAACAACCTAAACATTGAAAACCATCAACAAATTCAGCTGCAACGTCAACTTTGAAAAATTCAAAAAAGTACAAAAAAAACCATTGATAACAACATTAAATTCAACAACAACATCAAGATTGTAAATCATCAACAAATTCAACAACAACCTGAACAATGAATAACATCAAAAAATTCAACAGCAACAACAACCTCAACAATGAAAAACACCAAAAAATTCAACAACAACATATGCATTAAAAAAGTCCAACAATTTCAACAACAACCTCAACAATGAACGAAACCAAAAAATTCAACAACAACCTCAACATTGAAAAAAAACAACAAATTCAACAACCTCAACATTGAAAATCACCAACAAATTCAACTGCCACCTCAACTATGAAAAATACAAAAAAGATTTTAAAAAATCATTCATAACACCAATAAATTCAACAACAACCTCAATATTGAACATCACCAACATATTCAACAATAACCTCAGCAATGAAGAACATTAAAAATTTCAACAACAACAAATACAACAATGAAAAACACCAAAAAATTAAACAACAACCTCAACATTGAAAAAGTCCAATAATTTCAACCACAACCTCAACAATGAAAAACACCAAAAAATCAACAACAAAACCAATATTCAAAATCAGCAACAAATTCAACAACACCCTCAACAATGAAAAACATCAAAAAATTCAACAACAACCTCAACATTCAAAAACCCCAACAAATTCAACAAAAACCTCAACAATGAAAAACATCAAAATATTTAAGACCAACAACCTCAACATTGAAAAACACCAACAAATTCATCAACATCCCAACATTCAAAAACACCAAAATATTGAACAACAAACTCAACTTTGAAAAACACCAACAAATTCAACAACCTCAACATTGAAAAACAGCGACAAATTCAACTACAACCTCAATATTGAAAATCACCAACAAATTCAACACAACCTCAACTTTGAAAAATACAAAAAATATTTTAAAAAATCATTCATAATACCAATAAATTCAACAACAACCTCAATATTGAAAATCACCAGCAAATTCAACAACAACCTCAACAATGAATAACATTAAAAAATTCAACAACAACAACTACAACAATGAAAAACACCAAAAAATTCAACAACAACCTCAACATTGAAAAACTCCAACTTCAACCACAACCTCAACAATGATGAACACCAAAAAATCATCAACAAACTCTATATTGAAAATCAGCAACAAATTCAACAACAAACTCAACAATGAAAAACATCAAAAAATTCAGCAACAACCTCAACATTCAAAAACACCAACAAATTCAACAAAAACCCCAACAATGAAAAACACCAAAACATTCAACAACAACACCAACATTGAAAAACACCAAAAAATAAACAACAAACTCAATATTGAAAATCAGCAACAAATTAAACAAAAACCTCAGCAATGAAAAACATCAAAAAATTCAACAACAACCCCAACATTGAAAAACACCAACAAATTCAACAACAACCTCAATATTGAAAATCAGCAACAAATTAAACAACAACCTCAACATTCAAAAACACCAACAAATTCAAAAACAACCTCAACTTTGAAAAACACAAACAAATTCAAATGCAACCTCAACTTTGAAAAATACAAAAAAGTTTAAAAAAAAAAATAACACCTATAAATTCAACAACAACCTCAATATTGAAAATCACCAACAAATTCAACAACAACCTCAACAATGAAAAACATCAAAAAATTCAACAACAACAACAGCAACAATGAAAAACAACAAAAAATTCAACAACAAACTCAACAATGAAAAATATCAAAAAATTCAACATCAACATCAACATTCAAAAATACCAACAAATTCAACAAAAACCTCAACAATGAAGAACACCAAAAAATTCAACAACAACCTCAACTTTGAAAAACACCAACAAATTCACAAACAACCTCAACTTTGAAAAACACCAACAAATTCAACAAACTCAACATTGAAAACCACCAACAAATAGAACAACCTCAACATTGAAAAACAGCGACAAATTTAACTATAACCTCAATATTGAAAATCACCAACAAATTCAACTGCAACCTTAACTTTGAACAATACAGAAAAGTTATTAAAAAATCATTCATAACACCAATAAATTCAACAAGAACCACAATATTGAAAATCACCAACAAATTCAACAACAACCTAAACAATGAATAACATTAAAAAATTCAACAACAACAACTACAACAATCAAAAACACCAAAAAATTCAACAACAACCTCAACATTGAAAAAGTCCAACAATTTCAAACACAGCCTCAACAATGAAAAACACCAAAAAATAAACAACAAACTCAATATTGAAAATCAGCAACAAATTAAACAAAAACCTCAGCAATGAAAAACATCAAAAAATTCAACAACAACCCCAACATTGAAAAACACCAACAAATTCAACAACAACCTCAATATTGAAAATCAGCAACAAATTAAACAACAACCTCAACATTCAAAAACACAAACAAATTCAAAAACAACCTCAACTTTGAAAAACACAAACAAATTCAACAGCCTCAACAATTAGAAACACCAACAAATTCAACAACCTCAACATTGAAAAACACCAACAAATTCAAATGCAACCTCAACTTTGAAAAATACAAAATGTTTAAAAAAAAACATTGATAACACCTATAAATTCAACAACAACCTCAATATTGAAAATCACCAACAAATTCAACAACAACCTCAACAATGAAAAACATCAAAAAATTCAACAACAACAACCTCAACAATGAAAAACACCAAAAAATTCAACAACAAACTCAACATTGAAAATTCTAAGAATTTCAACAACAACCTCAACAATGAACAACATTAACAATTTCAACAACAACAAATACAACAATGAAAAACACCAAAAAATTCAACAACAACCTCAACACTGAAAAAGTCCAACAATTTCAACCACAACCTCAACAATGAAAAACACCAAAAAATCAACAACAAAATCAACATTGATAATCAGCAACACATTCAGCAACAACATCAACAATGAAAAACATCAAAAAATTCAACAACAACCTCAACATTCAAAAACACCAACAAATTCAACAAAAACCTCAGCAATGAAAAACGTCAAAAAATTTAAGACCAACAACCTCGACATTGAAAAACACCAAAAAATTCAACAACATCCCAAACATTCAAAAACACCAAAATATTCAACAACAAACTCAACTTTCAAAAACACCAACAAATTCAACAAACACAAGATTGTAAAACAGCGTCAAATTCAACTACAACCTCAACATTGAAAAACACCAAAAAATTCAACAACAACCTCAACAATGAATAACATTAAAAATTTCAACAACAACAAATACAACAATGAAAAACACCAAAAAATTCAACAACAACCTCAACATTGAAAAAGTCCAACAATTTCAACCACAACCCCAACATTGAAAAACACCAACAAATTCAACAACAACCTCAATATTGAAAATCAGCAACAAATTCAACAACAACCTCAACATTCAAAAACACCAACAAATTCAAAAACAACCTCAACTTTGAAAAACACAAACAAATTCAACAGCCTCAACATTTAGAAACAACAACAAATTCAACAACCTCAACATTGAAAAACACCAACAAATTCAAATGCAACCTCAACTTTGAAAAATACAAAAAAGTTTAAAAATAAACATTGATAACACTTATAAATTCAACAACAAGCTCAATATTGAAAATCACCAACAAATTCAACAACAACCTCAACAATGAAAAACATCAAAAAATTCAACAACAACCCCAACATTGAAAAACACCAACAATTTCAACAACAATCTCAGCTTTGAAAAACACCAACAAATTCAAGAACCTCATCATTGAAAACGACCAACAAATTCAACAACAACCTGAACTTACAGAACTAAAAAAAGTTCAACAAAATAAAAATTGATAACACCAACAAATTCAACAACAACCTCAACTTTCAAAAACTACAACAAATTCAACATCCTCAAAATTGAAAAAGAGCAGCATATTCAACAACAACCTCAACAATGAAAAATATTAAAAAATTCAACAACAACTCAACTTTGAAAAACACCAACAAATTCAACTGCAACCTCAACTTTGATAAATACAATGAAGTTAAAAAAAAACCATTGATAACACCAATTAATTCAACAACAACCTCAACATTGAAAAACATCAAAAAATTCAACAACAACCTCAACATTCAAAAACAGCAACAAATTCAGCAAAAACCTCAACAATGAAAATCGACTAAAAATTCAAAAATAACCACAACATTGAAAAACACCAACAAATTCAACAACAACCTCAATATTGAAAAACAGCAGCAAATTCAACAACAACGTCAACATTCAAAAACACCAACAAATTCAACAACAACATCAACTTTGAAAAAAACCAACAAATTCAACAACCTCAACATTGAAAAACACCAACAAATTCAACAACAACCTCAATATTGAAAAACAACAATAAATTCAACAACAACCTCAACATTGCAAAACACCAACAAATTCAACAACACCCTCAACAAAGAAAAACACCAAAAAATTTAACAACAACCTCAACATTCAAAAACACCAACAAATTCAACAAAAACCTCAGAATGAAAAACAACAAAAAATTCATAAAAAACCTCAACTTTGAAAATCACCAACAAATTCAACAACAAACTCAACATTCAAAAACACCAAGAAATTCAACAACAACCTCAACATTTATAAACACCAACATATTCAACAACAACCTCAAAATTGAAAAACACCAACAAATTGAACAACAACCTACACATTGCAAAACACAAAGAAATTCAACAACAACCTCAACATTGAATAACTCCAACAAGATCAACTATAACCTCAACAATGAAAACACCAAAAAATTCAACAACATTCTCAACATTCAAATACACCAACAAATTCAACAACCTCAAGATTCAAAAACAGGAACAAATGCAACTGCGACCTCAAGATTCAAAAACAGCAACAAATTCAACTGCAACCTCAACTTTGAAAAATACAAAAAATTTGAAAAAAAAACATTGATAACACCAATACATTCAACAACAAACTCAATATTGAAAATCACCAACAAATTCAACGACAACCTCAACATTGCAAAATCCAGGAAATTGGACGACAAACTCAACATTGAAAATCACCAACAAATTCAACCTGAACCTCAGCAATGAAAAACATCAATAAATTCAACAACAACCTCAACAATGAAAAACACCAAAAAAAGCAACAACAACCTCAACATTGAAAAACTCCAACAAGTTCAACAACAACCGCAACAATAAATAACACCAAAAAATTCAAAAACAAACTCAACATTGCAAATCACCATCAAACTCAAAAACAACCTCAACAATGAAAAACATCAAAAAATTCAACAACAACCTCAAGATTCCAAAACACCAACAAACTCAACAAATACCTCAACAATGAAAAAAATCAAAAAATTGAACAACCTCAACATTGAAAAACACCAACAAATACAAAAACAACCTCATCTTTTAAAAACACCAACAAATTCAACAAAAAACTCAACAATGAGAAACACCAAAAAATTCAACAACAACCCCAACATTGAAAAAAACCAACAAATTCAACAACAACCTCAATATTGAAAATCAGCAACAAATTCAACAACATCCTCAACTTTTAAAAATACAAAAAAGTTCAACAAAATAAAAATTCATAACACCAACAAATTCAGCAACAACCTCAATATAGAATATCAGCAATAAATTCAACAACAACCTCAACATTGCAAAACACCAACAAATTCAACAACAACCTCAACAATGAAAAGCACCAAAAAATTCAACAACAACCTCAACATTCAAAAACACCAACAAATTCAACAAAAAACTCAAAAATGAAAAACAACGAAAAATTCAACAACAACCTCAACTTTGAAAAACAACAACAAATTCAACAACCTCAACATTGAAAAACACCAACAACATCAACTGCAACCTCAACTTTGAAAAATACAAAAAAGTTCAATAAAAACCATTGATAACACCAATAAATTCAACAACAACCTCAATATTGAAAATCATCAACAAATTCAACAACAACCTCAAAATTGCAAAATACCAACAAATTCAACATAAACCTCAACCAAGAAATACACCAAAAAATTCAACAACAACCTCAAGTTTGAAAAACACGAACAAATTCAAAAACCGCAAAAATTGAAAAACACCAACAAATTCAACTGCAACCTCAACATTGAATAATACAAAAAGTTTCAAAAAACATTGATAACACCAATAAATTCAACAACAACCTCAATATTGAAAATCACCAACAAAATCAACAACAACCTCAATATTGAAAATCACCAACAAATTCAACAACAACCTCAACAATGAAAAACATCAAAAAATTCAACAACAACTACCACAAAAATGAAATACAACAAAAAATTCAACAACAACCACAACATTGAAAAACTCTAACAATTTCAACAACAACCTCAACAATAAATAAGAGCAACAAATTCAACAACAACCTCAACATTGAAAAACAGCAACAAATTCAACAAAAACGTCACCAATGAAAAACACCAATAAATTCAACAACAACCTCAACATTCAAAAACACCAACAAATTCAACAACAACCTCAACAATGAAAAACACCAAAAAATTCAACAACAACCCCAACATTGAAACACACCAACAAATTCAACAACAACCTCTATATTGAAAATCACCAACAAAGTCAACAACAACCTCAACATTTAAAAACACCAACAAATTCAACAACAACCTCAAAATTGATAAACACCAACAAATTCAACAACAACCTCAACATTGCAAACCACCAACAAATTCAACAACAACCTCAACTTGCAAAACACCAACAAATTCATTAACAACCTCAACATTGAAAAGCTCCACAAATTCAACAACAACCTCAACAATGAAAAACACCATAAAATTCAACAACAACCTCAACTTTGAAAAACACTAACAAATTCAAAAACCTCACCATTGAAAAACACCAACCAATTCAACGGCAGCCTCAACATTGAATAATACAAAAAAGTTTTTAAAAAACATTGATAGCACCAATAAATTCAACAAAAACCTCAGTATTGAAAATCACCAACAAATTCAACAACAACCTCAACAATGAAAAACATCAAAAAGTTCAACAACAACAACCTCAACAATGTAATACACAAAAAATTCAACAACAACCTCAACATTGAAAAACTCTAACAATTTCAACAACAACCTCAACTTTTAAAAACAACAACAAATTCAACAACAACCTCAAAATTGAAAAACACCAACAAATTCAACAACAACCTCAACATTGCAGAACACCGACAAATTCAACAACAACTCGAACTTTGAAAATCACCAACAAATTCAACAACAACCTCAACATTCAAAAACACCAACAAGGTCAACAACAACGTCAACTTTTAAAAACACCAACAAATTCAACAACCTCAAAATTGAAAAACACCAACAAAATCAACAACATCCTCAACAATGAAAAACACCAAAAAATTCAACAACAACCTCAACATTCAAAAACACGAACAAATTCAACAACCTCAACATTCAAAAACAGCAACAATTTCACCGGCAACCTCAGCTTTGAAAAACACAAAAAAGTTTAAAAAAAACATTGACAACACCAATAAATTCAACAACAACCTCAAAATTGAAAATCTCCAACAAATCCGACAACAACCTCAACAATGAAAAACATCAAAAAATTCAAGAACAACAACCTCAACAATGAAAAACAACAAAAAGTTCCACAAAAACCCAACATTCAAAAACACCAAAATATTCAACAACAAACCCAACTTTGAAAAACACCTCCAAATTCAACAACCTCAACATTTAAAAATAGCAACAAATTCAACTACAACCTCAATGTTGAAAATCACCAACAAATTCAACAACCTCAACAATGAATCACGTCAAAAAGTTCAACAACAACCTCAACAATGAAAAACACCAAAAAATTCAACAACAACCTCAACTTTGAACAAAACCAACAGATTCAACAACCTCAACATTCAAAAACACCAACACATTCAACAACAACCTCAACAATGAAAAACACCAAAATATTCAACAACAACCCCAACATTCAAAAACACCAACAAATTCAACAAAAACCTCAATATTGAATATCACCAACAAATTCAACAACAACCTCAATATTGAATATCACCAACAAAATCAACAACAACCTCAACTTTGAAAAACTCCAACAAATTCAAAATCCTCAACATTCAAAAACACCAAGAAATTCAAAAAAAACCTCAACAATGAAAAACACCAAAAAATTCAACAACAACCTCAACTTTGAAAAACATAAACAAATTCAACAACCTCAACATTGAAAAACTGCAACCTCAAATTTGAAAAATACAAAAAAGTTTTTAAAAAAACATTGATAACACCAATAAATTCAAGAAGAACCTCAACAGTCAAAAACGCCAACAAAATCAACAAGAACCTCAACATTCAAAAACACCAAAAAATTCAACAGCAACCTCAACATTGAAAAATACCAACAAATTCAACAACATTAACATGGAAAAATACCAACAAATTCAACTGTAACCTCAACTATGAAAATTCAAAAAAGTTTTTAAAAAAACATTGATAGCAACAATAAATTCAACAGCAACCTCAATATTGAAAATCACCAACAAATTCAACATCAACCTCAACAATGAATAACTTCAAAAAATTCAACAACAACCTCCACAATGAATAACATCAAAAAATTCAACAACAACAACCTGAACAATGAAAAACACCACAAAATTCTACAACAACCTCAACATTCAAAAACACCAACAAATTCAAAAAATACCTCAACTATGAAAAACACCAAAAAATTCAACAACAGCCTCAACTTTGAAAAACACCGACAGATTCAACAACCGCAACATTCAAAAGCTCCAACAAATTCAACAACAACATCAACAATGAAAAACACCAAAAATTTCAACAACCCCAACATTGAAAAAAACCAACAAATTCAACAACAACCTCAATATTGAAAATCAGCAACACATTCGACAACAAACTCTACATTCAAAAACAACAACAAATTCAATAACAACCTCAACTTTGAAAAACACCAAAAAATTCAACAACAAACTCAACATTGAAAATCAGCAACAAATTCAACAACAAACTCAACAATGAAAAACATCAAAAAATTCAGCAACATCCTCAACATTCAAAAGCACCAACAGATTCAACAACCTCAACATTCAAAAACAGCAACAAATTCAACAACAACCTCAACAATGAAAAACACCATTAAATTCAACAACAACCTCAGCAATGAAAAACGTGAAAAAAATCAACAACAACCTCAACATTCAAAAACACCAAATAATTCAACAGCATTAACATGGGAATACACCAACTAGTTCAACTGCAACCTCAACATTGAAAAATACAAAAAAGTTAAAAAAAAACAGTGATAACACCAATAAATTCAACAGCAATCTCAATATTGAAAATCACCAACAAATTCAAAAACAACCTCAACATTGCAAAACACCATAAAATTCAACAACAACAACCTCAACTACGAAAAATACCAAAAAATTCAACAACAACCTCAACATTGAAAAACAATAACAATTTCAAAAACAACCTCACCAACGACAAGCAACAAAAAATTCAACAACTAACTCAACATTGAAAATCACCAACAAATTCAACAACAACCTCAACAATGATAAACATCAGAAAATTCAACAACAATCTCAACATTCAAAAAAACCAACAAATTGAACAAAAATATCAACAATGACAACACCAATAAATTCAACAACAACCTCAATATTGAAAATCACCAACAAATTCAACAACAACCTCAACATTGCAAAACACCATCAAATTCAACATCAAAAACCGCAACAATGAAAAACACCAATAAATTCAACGACAACCTCAACTTTGAAAAACATCAACAAATTCAACAACCTCAACATTGAAAATCACCAACAAATTCAACTGCAACCTCAAATTTGAAAAATTCAAAAAAGTTTTTTAAAAAACATTGATACCAACAATAAATTCAACAACAACCTCAATATTGACAATCACCAACAAATTCAACATCAACCTCAACAATGAAAAACACCAAAAAATTCAACAACAACATCAACATTCAAAAACACCAAGAAATTCAAAAAATACCTCAACAATGAAAAACACCAATAAATTCAACAACAGCCTCAGATTTGAAAAACACCAACAGATTCAACAACCTCAACATTCAAATGCTCCAACAAATTCAACAACAACCTCAACAATGAAAAACACCAGAAATTTCAACAATAACCCCAATATTGAAAAAAACCAACAAATTCAACAACAACCTCAGTATTGAAAATCAGCAACACATTCGACAACAAATTCAACAGTCAAAAACACCAACAAATTCAATAACAACCTCAAATTTGAAAAACACCAACAAATTCAGCAACAACCTCAACATTCAAAAACACGAACAAATTCAACAAAAACCTCAACAATGAAAAACACCAAAAAATTCAACAACAACCTCAACAATGAAAAATAGCAAAAAAATCAACAACAACCCCAACATTGAAAAACACCAACAAATCCAACAACAACCTCAATATTGAAAATCAGCAACAAATTCGACAACAACCTCAACATTCAAAAACACCAACTAATTGAACAACATCCTCAACTTTGAATAACAACAACAAATTCAACAACTTCAACATTGAAAAACACCAACAAATTCAACAACAACCTCAACTTTTAAAAATACAAAAAAGTTCAACAAAATAAAAATTGATAGCACCAATAAATTCAACAACACCCTCAACATTGCTAAACACCAACAAATTCAACAACAACATCAACAATGAATAACACCAAAAAATTCAACAACCTCAACATTCAAAAACACCAACAAATTCAACAAAAACCTCAACAATGAAAAACACCAAAAAATTCAGCAACAAACTCAACATTGAAAATCAGCAACAAATTCAACAACAATCTCAACAATGAAACAGAACAAAAAATTCAGCAACATCCTCAACATTCAAAAACACCTACAGATTCAACAACCTCAACATTCAAAATCACCAACAAATTCAACAACAACCTCAACAATGAAAAACGCCAAAAAATTCAACGACAACCTCAACTTTGAAAAACACCAACAAATTCAACTGCTACCTCAACTTTCAAAAATACAAAAAAGTTAAAAAAAAACCATTGATAACACCAATAAATTCAACAGCAACCACAACATTGCAAAACACGAACAAATTCAACAATGAAAAACACCAAAAAATTCAACAACAAGATCAACTTTTAAAAACACCATCAAATTCAACAAAAACCTCAACAATGGAAAAACAACAAAAAATTCAACAGCAACCTCAACTTTGAAAAAAGCAACAAATTCAACAACATTAACATGGAAAAATACCAACAAATTCAGCTGCAACCTCAACTTTGAAAAATTCAAAAAAGTTTTTAAAAAAACATTGATAGCAACAATAAATTCAACAGCAACCTCAATATTGAAAGTCACCAACAAATTCAACATCAACCTCAACAATGAATAACTTCAAAAAATTCAACAACAACCTCCACAATGAATAACATCAAAAAATTCAACATCAACCTCAACAATGAAAAACACCACAAAATTCTACAACAACCTCAACATTCAAAAACACCAACAAATTCAAAAAATACCTCAACTATGAAAAACACCAAAAAATTCAACAACAGCCTCAACTTTGAAAAACACCAACAGATTCAACAACCGCAACATTCAAAAGCTCCAACAAATTCAACAACAACCTCAACACTGAATAACACCAAAAATTTCAACAACCCCAACATTGAAAAAAACCAACAAATTCAACAACAACCTCAATATTGAAAATCAGCAACACATTCGACAACAAACTCTACATTCAAAAACACCAACAAATTCATCAACAACCTCAACATTCAAAAACACCAACACATTCCACAAAAACATCAACAATAAAAAACACCAAAAAATTCAACAACAAACACAACATTCAAAATCAGCAACAAATTCAACAACAACCTCAACAATGAAAAACACCATTAAATTCAACAACAACCTCAGCAATGAAAAATGTGAAAAAAATCAACAACAACCTCAACATTCAAAAACACCAAACAATTCAGCAACATTAACATGGGAATACACCAACTAGTTCAACTGCAAACTCAACTTTGAAAAATACAAAAAACTTTAAAAAAAAACATTGATAACACCAATAGATTCAACAACAATCTCAACATTGAAAATCAACAACAAATTCAAAAACAACCTCAACATTGCAAAACACCATCAAATTCAACAACAACAACCTCAACTACGAAAAACACCAAAAAATTCCACAACAACCTCAACATTGAAAAACTATAACAATTTCAAAAACAGCCTCAACAACGACAAGCAACAAAAAATTCAACAACTTACTCAACATTGAAAATCACCAACAAATTCAACAACAACCTCAACAATGATAAACATCAGAAAATTCAACAACAATCTCAAAATTCGAAAATACCAACAAATTGAACAAAAATATCAACAATGATAACACCAATAAATTAAACAACAACCTCAATATTGAAAATCACCAACAAATTCAACAACAACCTCAACATTGCAAAACACCATCAAATTCAACAACAAAAACCGCAACAATGAAAAACACCAAAAAATTCAACGACAACCTCAACTTTTAAAAACATCAACAAATTCCACAACCACAACATTGAAAATCACCAACAAATTCAACTGCAACCTCAACTTTGAAAAATTCAAAAAAGTTTTTAAAAAAACATTGATACCAACAATAAATTCAACAACAACCTCAATATTGAAAATCATCAACAAATTCAACATCAACCTCAACAATGAAGAACATCAAAAAATTCAACAACAACCTCAACAATGAAAAACACCAAAAAATTCAACAACAACATCAACATTCAAAAACACCAAGAAATTCAAAAAATACCTCAACAATGAAAAACACCAATAACTTCAACAACAGCCTCAAATTTGAAAAACACCAACAGATTCAACAACCTCAACATTCAAATGCTCCAACAAATTCAACAACAACCTCAACAATGAAAAACACCAAAAATTTCAACAACAACCCAAATATTGAAAAAAACCAACAAATTCAACAACAACCTCAATATTGAAAATCAGCAACACATTCGACAACAATCTCAACAGTCAAAAACACCAACAAATTCAATAACAACCTCAAATTTGAAAAACACCAACAAATTCAGCAACAACCTCAACATTCAAAAACACCAACAAATTCAACAAAAACCTCAACAATGAAAAACTCCAAAAAATTCAACAACAACCTCAACAATGAAAAATACCAAAAAAAATCAACAACAACCCCAACATTGAAAAACACCAACAAATTCAACAACAACCTCAATATTGAAAATCAGCAACAAATTCGACAACAACCTCAACATTCAAAAACACCAACTAATTGAACAACATCCTCAACTTTGAAAAACAACAACAAATTCAACAACTTCAACATTGAAAAACACCAACAAATTCAACAACAACCTCAACTTTTAAAAATACAAAAAAGTTCAACAAAATAAAAATTGAAAGCACCAATAAATTCAACAACACCCTCAACATTGCTAAACACCAACAAATTCAACAACAACATCAACAATGAAAAACACCATAAAATTCAACAACCTCAACATTCAAAAACACCAACAAATTCAACAAAAACCTCATCAATGAAAAACACCAAAAAATTCTGCAACAAACTCAACATTGAAAATCAGCAACAAATTCAACAACAATCTCAACAATGAAATAGGTCAAAAAATTCAGCAACATCCTCAACATTCAAAAACACCTACAGATTCAACAACCTCAACATTCAAAATCACCAACAAATTCAACAACAACCTCAACAATGAAAAACGCCAAAAAATTCAACGACAGCCTTATCTTTGAAAAACACCAACAAATTCAACTGCTACCTCAACTTTCAAAAATACAAAAAAGTTAAAAAAAAACCATTGATAACACCAATAAATTCAACAGCAACCACAACATTGCAAAACACGAACAAATTCAACAACAACCTCAACAATGAAAAACACCAAAAAATTCAACAACAAGATCAACTTTTAAAAACACCATCAAATTCAACAAAAACCTCAACAATGAAAAGCATCAAAAAATACAACAACAACCTCAACTTTGAAAAACACCAACAAATTCAACAACTTTAACATGGAAAAACACCACCTAATTCAACTGCAACCACATCCTTGAAAAATATAAAAAAGTTCCAAAAAAAGCCATGGATAACACCAACAAATTCAACAACAACCTCAATATTGACAATCAGCAACAAATTCGACAACAACCTCAACATTCAAAAACACCAACTAATTCAACAACAACCTCAACTTTGAAAAACATCAACAAATTCAACAACCTCAACATTGAAAATCACCAATAAATTCAACTGCAACCTCAACTTTGAAAAATTCAAAAAAGTTTTTTAATAAACATTGATACCAACAATAAATTCAACAACAACCTCAATATTGAAAAACACCAACGAATTCAACATCAACCTCAACGATGAATAACATCAAATAATTCAACAACAACCTCAACAATGAATAACATCAAAAAATTCAACAACAACAACCTCAACAATGAAAAACACCAAAAAATTCAACAACAACATCAACATTCAAAAACACCAAGAAATTCAAAAAATACCTCAACAATGAAAAACACCAATAAATTCAACAACAGCCTCAAATTTGAAAAACACCAACAGATTCAACAACCTCAACATTCAAATGCTCCAACAAATTCAACAACAACCTCAACAATGAAAAACACCAAAAGTTTCAACAACAACCCCAATATTGAAAAAAACCAACAAATTCAACAACAACGTCAACATTGAAAATCAGCAACACATTCGACAACAAACTCAACAGTCAAAAACGCCAACAAATTCAATAACAAGATCAAATTTGAAAAACACCAACAAATTCAACAACAACCTCAACATTCAAAAACACCAACAAATTCAACAAAAACCTCAACATTGAAAAGCAGCAAAAAATTCAACAACAACCTCAACAATGAAAAATACCAAAAAAATCAACAACAACCCCAACATTGAAAAAGACCAACAAATTCAACAACAACCTCAATATTGAAAATCAGCAACAAATTCGACAACAACATCTACATTCAAAAACACCAACTAATTGAACAACATCCTCAACTTTGAAAAACAACAACAAATTCAACAACTTCAATATTGAAGAACACCAACAAATTCAACAACAACCTCAACTTTTAAAAATACAAAAAAGTTCGACAAAATAAAATTTGATAACACCAATAAATTCAACAACACCCTCAACATTGCTAAACACCAACAAATTCAACAACAACATAAACAATGAATAACACCAAAAAATTCAACAACCTCAACATTCAAAAACACCAACAAATTCAACAAAAACCTCAATAATGAAAAACACCAAAAAATTCTGCAACAAACTCAACATTGAAAATCAGCAACAAATTCAACAACAATCTCAACAATGAAATAGATCAATAAATTCAGCAACATCCTCAACATTCAAAAACACCTACAGATTCAACAACCTCAACATTCAAAATCACCAACAAATTCAACAACAACCTCAACAATGAAAAACGCCAAAAAATTCAACGACAACCTCAACTTTGAAAAACACCAACAAATTCAACTGCTACCTCAACTTTCAAAAATACAAAAAAGTTAAAAAAAAACCATTGATAACACCAATAAATTCAAGAGCTACCACAACATTGCAAAACACGAACAAATTCAACAGCAACCTGAACAATGAAAAACACCAAAAAATTCAACAACAAGATCAACTTTTAAAAACACCATCAAATTCAACAAAAACCTCAACAATGAAAAGCATCAAAAAATTCAACAACAACCTCAACTTTGAAAAACACCAACAAATTCAACAACTTTAACATGGAAAAACACCAGCTAATTCAACTGCAACCTCATCCTTGAAAAATATAAAAAAGTTCCAAAAAAAGCCATGGATAACACCAACAAATTCAACAACAACCTCAATATTGACAATCAGCAACAAATTCGACAACAACCTCAACATTCAAAAACACCAACTAATTCAACAACAACCTCAACTTTGAAAAACATCAACAAATTCAACAATCTCAACATTGAAAATCACCAACAAATTCAACTGCAACCTCAACTTTGAAAAATTCAAAAAAGTTTTTAAAAAAACATTGATACCAACAATAAATTCAACAACAACCTCAATATTGAAAATCACCAACAAATTCAACATCAACCTCAACAATGAATAACATCAAAAAATTCAACAACAACCTCAACAATGAATAACATCAAAAAATTCAACAACAACATCAGCATTTAAAAACACCAAGAAATTCAAAAAATACCTCAACAATGAAAAACACCAATAAATTCAACAACAGCCTCAAATTTGAAAAACACCAACAAATTCAACAACAACCTCAACAATGAATAACATCCAAAAAATCAACAACAACAACCTCAACAATGAAAAACATCAAAAAATTGAATAACAAGCTCAACATGGAGGAACTCCAACAATTTCAACAACAACATCAACAATGAAAATCACCAGAAAATTCAACAACAAACTCAACATTGAAAATCACCAACAAATTCAACAACAACCTCAAAAATGAAAAACATGAAGAAATTCAACAACAACCTCAACACTCAAAAACAACAACAAATTGAACAACAACCTCAACTTTGAAAAGCACCAACAAATTGAACAACAACCTCCTCAATGAAGAACATCAAAAAATTTAACAACAACCTCAACTTTGAAAAACACCAACAAATTCAATTGCATCCTCAACTTTCAAAAATACAGAAAAGTTCAAAAAAAACCATTGATGACACTAAAAAATTCAACAACAACCTCAACTTTGTTGAATCTGTTGGTGTTTTTCAGAGTTCAGGTTGTTGATGAATTTTCTGGTCTTTTTCATTGTTGGGGTTTTTGTTGAATATGTTGGTGTTTTTGAATGTTGAGGTTGTTGTTGAATTGTTGGTGATTTTCAATGTTGAGTTTGTTGTTGATTTTTTTGTTGTTTTCATTGTTGAGGTTGTTGCTGACTTTGTTGGTGTTTTTCATTTTGAGGTTGTTGTTGACTTCTTTGGTGATTTTCAATATTGAGGTTGTTGTTGAATTTATTGGTGTTATCAATGGTTTTTTTAAACTCTTTTTTATTTTTCAAAGTTGAGTTTGCAGTTGAGTTTTTTGCTGTTTTTCAAAGTTGAGGTTGTTGTTGAATTTTTTGATGTTTTTCATTGTTGACGTTGTTATTGAATTTTCTGCTCTTTTTCAATGTTGAAGTTGTTGAATTTGTTGGTGTTTTTGAATGTTGAGGTTGTTGTTGAATTTTTTCATATTTTTCATTTTTGAGGTTGTTGAATTTGTTGGTGATTTTCAATGTTGAGTTTGTTGTTGAATTTTTTGGAGTTTTTCATTTTGGAGGTTGTTATTCATTGTTGAGGTTGTTGTTGAATTTATTGGTGTTATCAATGGTTTTTTTAGAACTTTTTTGTATTTTTCAAAGTTGAGGTTGCAGTTGAATTTGATGGTGTTTTTCAATGTTGAGGTTGTTGAATATGTTGGTGTTTTTCATATTTGAGGTTGTTGTTGAATTTTTTTGGCGTTTTTCATTGTTGTGGTTTTTGTTGAATTTGATCGTGTTTTTTAATGTTGAGGTTGTTGAATTTTTTGGTGTTTTTCATTGTTGAGGTTGTTGTTGAATTTGTTAGTGTTTTGCAATGTTGAGGTTGATGTTGACTTTGTTGGTAATTTTCAATATTGAGGTTTTTGTTGAATTTATATGTGTTCTCAATGGTTTTTTTGAACTTTTCTGTATTTTTCAAAGTTGAGGTTGCAATTTTATTTGTTGGTGTTTTTCAAAGTTGAGGTGGTTGTTGAATTTTTTGATGTAAATATCATTGTTGCGGTTGTTGTTGAATTTGTTGGTGTTTTTCAATGTGAGATTGTTGAATTTGTTGGTGCTTTTCAAAGTTGAGTTTGCTGTTGAATTTGTTGGTGTTTTTGAATGTTGAGGTTGTTGTTGAATTTCTGGGAGTTTCTCAACGTTGAGGTTGTTGAAATTGTTGGTGTTATTCAAAGTTGAGGATGTTGTTGAATTTTTTGGTATTTTTCATTGTTGGGGTTTTTGTTGAATTTGTTGGTGTTTTTGAATGTTGAGGTTGTTGAATCTGTTGGTGTTATTCAGAGTTCAGGTTGTTGATGAATTTTCTGGTCTTCTTCATTGTTGGGGTTTTTGTTGAATATGTTGGTGTTTTTGAATGTTGAGGTTGTTGTTGAATTGTTGGTGATTTTCAATGTTGAGTTTGTTGTTGATTTTTTTGTTGTTTTCATTGTTGAGGTTGTTGCTGACTTTGTTGGTGTTTTTCATTTTGAGGTTGTTGTTGACTTCTTTGGTGATTTTCAATATTGAGGTTGTTGTTGAATTTATTGGTGTTATCAATGGTTTTTTTTAACTCTTTTTTATTTTTCAAAGTTGAGTTTGCAGTTGAGTTTTTTGCTGTTTTTCAAAGTTGAGGTTGTTGTTGAATTTTTTGATGTTTTTGATTGTTGACGTTGTTATTGAATTTGCTGCTCTTTTTCAATGTTGAAGTTGTTGAATTTGTTGGTGTTTTTGAATGTTGAGGTTGTTGTTGAATTTTTTCATATTTTTCATTTTTGAGGTTGTTGTTGAATTTGTTGGTGATTTTCAATGTTGAGTTTGTTGTTGAAATTTTTTGGAGTTTTTCATTTTGGAGGTTGTTATTCATTGTTGAGGTTGTTGTTGAATTTATTGGTGTTATCAATGGTTTTTTTAGAACTTTTTTGTATTTTTCAAAGTTGAGGTTGCAGTTGAATTTGATGGTGTTTTTCAATGTTGAGGTTGTTGAATATGTTGGTGTTTTTCATATTTGAGGTTGTTGTTGAATTTTTTTGGCGTTTTTCATTGTTGTGGTTTTTGTTGAATTTGATCGTGTTTTTTAATGTTGAGGTTGTTGAATTTTTTGGTGTTTTTCATTGTTGAGGTTGTTGTTGAATTTGTTAGTGTTTTGCAATGTTGAGGTTGATGTTGACTTTGTTGGTAATTTTCAATATTGAGGTTTTTGTTGAATTTATATGTGTTCTCAATGGTTTTTTTGAACTTCTCTGTATTTTTCAAAGTTGAGGTTGCAATTATATTTGTTGGTGTTTTTCAAAGTTGAGGTGGTTGTTGAATTTTTTGATGTAATTATCATTGTTGCGGTTGTTGTTGAATTTGTTGGTGTTTTTCAATGTGAGATTGTTGAATTTGTTGGTGCTTTTCAAAGTTGAGTTTGCTGTTGAATTTGTTGGTGTTTTTGAATGTTGAGGTTGTTGTTGAATTTCTGGGAGTTTCTCAACGTTGAGGTTGTTGAAATTGTTGGTGTTATTCAAAGTTGAGGATGTTGTTGAATTTTTTGGTATTTTTCATTGTTGGGGTTTTTGTTGAATTTGTTGGTGTTTTTGAATGTTGAGGTTGTTGAATCTGTTGGTGTTTCTCAGAGTTCAGGTTGTTGATGAATTTTCTGGTCTTTTTCATTGTTGGGGTTTTTGTTGAATATGTTGGTGTTTTTGAATGTTGAGGTTGTTGTTGAATTGTTGGTGATTTTCAATGTTGAGTTTGTTGTCGATTTTTTTGTTGTTTTCATTGTTGAGGTTGTTGTTGACTTTGTTGGTGCTTTTCATTTTTGAGGTTGTTGTTGACTTCTTTGGTGATTTTCAATATTGAGGTTGTTGTTGAATTTATTGGTGTTATCAATGGTTTTTTTAAACTCTTTTTTATTTTTCAAAGTTGAGTTTGCAGTTGAGTTTTTTGCTGTTTTTCAAAGTTGAGGTTGTTGTTGAATTTTTTGATGTTTTTCATTGTTGACGTTGTTATTGAATTTTCTGCTCTTTTTCAATGTTGAAGTTGTTGAATTTGTTGGTGTTTTTCAAGTTGAGGTTGTTGTTGAACTTGTTGGTGATATTCAATATTGAGGTTGTTGTTGAATTTGTTGGTGTTATCAATTTTTATTTTGTTGAACTTTTTTGGATATTTAAAAGTTGAGGTTGTTGTTGAATTTGTTGGTGTTTTTCAATGTTGAGATTGTTAAATTTGTTGGTGATTTTGAAAGTTGAGGTTGTTGTTGAATTTGTTGTTGTTTTTCATTGTTGAGGTTGTTGTTGAATTTGTTGGTGTTTTGCAATGTTGAGGTTGATGTTTAGTTTGTTGGTAATTTTCAATATATAGGTTGTTTTTGAATTTATATGTGTTATCAATGGGTTTTTTTGAGCTTTTCTGTATTTTTCAAAGTTGTAGTTGCAATTGAATTTTTTGATATTTTTCATTGTTGAGGTTGTTGTCGAATTTGTTGTTGTACTTCAATGTTGAGCTTCTTGAATTTGTCAGTGCTTTTCAAAGTAGAGGTTTTTGTTGAATTTGTTGCTGTTTTTGAAACTTGAGGTTGTTGTTGAATTTTTGGATATTTTTCATTGTTGAGGTTTTTGTTGAATGTGTTGGTGTTTTTGAATGTTGAGGTTGTTGAATCTGTTATTGTTTTTCAAAGTTCAGGTTGTTGTTGAATTTTTTGGTGTTTTTCATTGTTGGGGTTTTTGTTGAATTTGTTGGTGTTTATGAATGTTGAGGTTGTTGTTGAATTTGTTTGTGTTTTTGAATGTTGAGGTTGTTGTTGAATTTGTTGGTGTTTTTCAATGTTGGAGTTGTTGTTGAATTTTTTGGTGTTGTTCATTGTTGAGGTTGTTGTTGAATTTCTTGGAGTTTTTCAATGTTGAGGTGGTTGAATTTTTTGATGTTTTTCAATGCTGAGGATGTTGTTGAATTTTTTGGTATTTTTCATTCTTGAGGTTTTTGTTGAATTTGTTGGTGTTTTTCAATGTCGAGGTTGTTGTTGTATTTGTTGGTTTTTTTGAATGTTGAGGTTGTTGTTGAATTTGTTGGTGATATTCAATATTGAGGTTGTTGTTGAATTTGTTGGTGTTATCAATTTTTATTTTGTTGAACTTTTTTGTATTTTAAAAATTTGAGGTTGTTGTTGAATTTTTGATGTTTTTCACTGTTGAGGTTGTTGAATTTTTTGTTGATTTTCAATATTGAGGTTGTTGTTGAATTTGTTGATGTTTTTCCATGTTGTTGTTGTTGAATTTTTTGATGTTGTTCATTGTTGAGGTTGATGATGAATCTGTTGGTGATATTCATTGTTGTGGTTGTTGCTGTTGAATTTTGTGATGTTATTGACTGTTGAGGTTGTTGTTGAATTTATTGGTGTTTTCAATGTTTATTTTGAACCTTTTTGTATTTTTCAAAGTTGAGGTTGCAGTTGAATTTGTTCGTGTTTTTCATTTTTGAGGTTGTTGTTGAATTTGTTGGTGATTTTCAATGTTGAGTTTGTTGTTGAATTTTTTTGAGTTTTTCAATGTTGAGGTTGTTGTTGAATGTTTTGGTGTTTTTCATTGTGGAGGTTGTTGTTCTTGAATTTTTTGATGTTATTCATTGTTGAGGTTGTTGTTGAATTTATTGGTGATATCAATGGTTTTTTTTGAACTTTTTAGTATTTTTCAAAGTTGAGGTTGCAGTTGAATTTGTTAGTGTTTTTCAATGTTGAGGTTGTTGAATTTGTTGGTGTTTTTCAAAGTTGAGGTTGTTGTTGAAATTTTTCATTTTTTTCATTTTTGAGGTTGTTGTTGAATTTGTTGGTGATTTTCAATGTTGAGTTTGTTGTTGAATTTTTTTGGAGCTTTTCAATGTTGTGATTGTTGTTGAATTTTTTGGTGTTTTTCATTGTGGAGGTTGTTGTTCTTGAATTTTTTGATGTTATTCATTGTTGAGGTTGTTGTTGAATTTATTGGTGTTATCAATGGTTTTTTTAGAACTTTTTAGTATTTTTCAAAGTTGAGGTTGCAGTTGAATTTGATTGTGTTTTTCAATGTTGAGGTTGTTGAATATGTTGGTGTTTTTCATATTTGAGGTTGTTGTTGAATTTTTTTGGCGTTTTACATTGTTGTGGTTTTTGTTGAATTTGATCGTGTTTTTTAATGTTGAGGTTGTTGAATTTTTTGGTGTTTTTCATTGTTGAGGTTGTTGTTGAATTTGTTAGTGTTTTGCAATGTTGAGGTTGATGTTGACTTTGTTGGTAATTTTCAATATTGAGGTTTTTGTTGAATTTATATGTGTTCTCAATGGTTTTTTTGAACTTTTCTGTATTTTTCAAAGTTGAGGTTGCAATTTTATTTGTTGGTGTTTTTCAAAGTTGAGGTGGTTGTTGAATTTTTTGATGTAAATATCATTGTTGCGGTTGTTGTTGAATTTGTTGGTGTTTTTCAATGTGAGATTGTTGAATTTGTTGGTGCTTTTCAAAGTTGAGTTTGCTGTTGAATTTGTTGGTGTTTTTGAATGTTGAGGTTGTTGTTGAATTTCTGGGAGTTTCTCAACGTTGAGGTTGTTGAAATTGTTGGTGTTATTCAAAGTTGAGGATGTTGTTGAATTTTTTGGTATTTTTCATTGTTGGGGTTTTTGTTGAATTTGTTGGTGTTTATGAATGTTGAGGTTGTTGAATCTGTTGGTGTTATTCAGAGTTCAGGTTGTTGATGAATTTTCTGGTCTTCTTCATTGTTGGGGTTTTTGTTGAATATGTTGGTGTTTTTGAATGTTGAGGTTGTTGTTGAATTGTTGGTGATTTTCAATGTTGAGTTTGTTGTTGATTTTTTTGTTGTTTTCATTGTTGAGGTTGTTGCTGACTTTGTTGGTGTTTTTCATTTTGAGGTTGTTGTTGACTTCTTTGGTGATTTTCAATATTGAGGTTGTTGTTGAATTTATTGTTGTTATCAATGTTTTTTTTTAACTCTTTTTTATTTTTCAAAGTTGAGTTTGCAGTTGAGTTTTTTGCTGTTTTTCAAAGTTGAGGTTGTTGTTGAATTTTTTGATGTTTTTGATTGTTGACGTTGTTATTGAATTTGCTGCTCTTTTTCAATGTTGAAGTTGTTGAATTTGTTGGTGTTTTTGAATGTTGAGGTTGTTGTTGAATTTTTTCATATTTATCATTTTTGAGGTTGTTGTTGAATTTGTTGGTGATTTTCAATGTTGAGTTTGTTGTTGAATTTTTTGGAGTTTTTCATTTTGGAGGTTGTTATTCATTGTTGAGGTTGTTGTTGAATTTATTGGTGTTATCAATGGTTTTTTTTTGAACTTTTTTGTATTTTTCAAAGTTGAGGTTGCAGTTGAATTTGATTGTGTTTTTCAATGTTGAGGTTGTTGAATATGTTGGTGTTTTTCATATTTGAGGTTGTTGTTGAATTTTTTTGGCGTTTTTCATTGTTGTGGTTTTTGTTGAATTTGATCGTGTTTTTTAATGTTGAGGTTGTTGAATTTTTTGGTGTTTTTCATTGTTGAGGTTGTTGTTGAATTTGTTAGTGTTTTGCAATGTTGAGGTTGATGTTGACTTTGTTGGTAATTTTCAATATTGAGGTTTTTGTTGAATTTATATGTGTTCTCAATGGTTTTTTTGAACTTTTCTGTATTTTTCAAAGTTGAGGTTGCAATTATATTTGTTGGTGTTTTTCAATGTTGAGGTGGTTGTTGAATTTTTTGATGTAATTATCATTGTTGCGGTTGTTGTTGAATTTGTTGGTGTTTTTCAATGTGAGATTGTTGAATTTGTTGGTGCTTTTCAAAGTTGAGTTTGCTGTTGAATTTGTTGGTGTTTTTGAATGTTGAGGTTGTTGTTGAATTTCTGGGAGTTTCTCAACGTTGAGGTTGTTGAAATTGTTGGTGTTATTCAAAGTTGAGGATGTTGTTGAATTTTTTGGTATTTTTCATTGTTGGGGTTTTTGTTGAATTTGTTGGTGTTTTTGAATGTTGAGGTTGTTGAATCTGTTGGTGTTTCTCAGAGTTCAGGTTGTTGATGAATTTTCTGGTCTTCTTCATTGTTGGGGTTTTTGTTGAATATGTTGGTGTTTTTGAATGTTGAGGTTGTTGTTGAATTGTTGGTGATTTTCAATGTTGAGTTTGTTGTTGATTTTTTTGTTGTTTTCATTGTTGAGGTTGTTGCTGACTTTGTTGGTGTTTTTCATTTTGAGGTTGTTGTTGACTTCTTTGGTGATTTTCAATATTGAGGTTGTTGTTGAATTTATTGGTGTTATCAATGGTTTTTTTAAACTCTTTTTTATTTTTCAAAGTTGAGTTTGCAGTTGAGTTTTTTGCTGTTTTTCAAAGTTGAGGTTGTTATTGAATTTTCTGCTCTTTTTCAATGTTGATGTTGTTGAATTTGTTGGTGTTTTTCAAGTTGAGGTTGTTGTTGAACTTGTTGGTGATATTCAATATTGAGGTTGTTGTTGAATTTGTTGGTGTTATCAATTTTTATTTTGTTGAACTTTTTTGGATATTTAAAAGTTGAGGTTGTTGTTGAATTTGTTGGTGTTTTTCAATGTTGAGATTGTTAAATTTGTTGGTGATTTTGAAAGTTGAGGTTGTTGTTGAATTTGTTGTTGTTTTTCATTGTTGAGGTTGTTGTTGAATTTGTTGGTGTTTTGCAATGTTGAGGTTGATGTTTAGTTTGTTGGTAATTTTCAATATATAGGTTGTTTTTGAATTTATATGTGTTATCAATGGGTTTTTTTGAGCTTTTCTGTATTTTTCAAAGTTGTAGTTGCAATTGAATTTTTTGATATTTTTCATTGTTGAGGTTGTTGTCGAATTTGTTGTTGTACTTCAATGTTGAGCTTCTTGAATTTGTCAGTGCTTTTCAAAGTAGAGGTTTTTGTTGAATTTGTTGCTGTTTTTGAAACTTGAGGTTGTTGTTGAATTTTTGGATATTTTTCATTGTTGAGGTTTTTGTTGAATGTGTTGGTGTTTTTGAATGTTGAGGTTGTTGAATCTGTTATTGTTTTTCAAAGTTCAGGTTGTTGTTGAATTTTTTGGTGTTTTTCATTGTTGGGGTTTTTGTTGAATTTGTTGGTGTTTATGAATGTTGAGGTTGTTGTTGAATTTGTTTGTGTTTTTGAATGTTGAGGTTGTTGTTGAATTTGTTGGTGTTTTTCAATGTTGGAGTTGTTGTTGAATTTTTTGGTGTTGTTCATTGTTGAGGTTGTTGTTGAATTTCTTGGAGTTTTTCAATGTTGAGGTGGTTGAATTTTTTGATGTTTTTCAATGCTGAGGATGTTGTTGAATTTTTTGGTATTTTTCATTCTTGAGGTTTTTGTTGAATTTGTTGGTGTTTTTCAATGTCGAGGTTGTTGTTGTATTTGTTGGTTTTTTTGAATGTTGAGGTTGTTGTTGAATTTGTTGGTGATATTCAATATTGAGGTTGTTGTTGAATTTGTTGGTGTTATCAATTTTTATTTTGTTGAACTTTTTTGTATTTTAAAAATTTGAGGTTGTTGTTGAATTTTTGATGTTTTTCACTGTTGAGGTTGTTGAATTTTTTGTTGATTTTCAATATTGAGGTTGCTGTTGAATTTGTTGATGTTTTTCCATGTTGTTGTTGTTGAATTTTTTGATATTTTTCATTGTTGAGGTTTTGTTGAAATTTATGGACTTTTTCAATGTTGTCGTCGTTGTTGGATTTTTTGTTCTTTTTCATTGTTGTGCTTGTTGAATTTATTGATGTTGTTCATTGTTGAGGTTGATGATGAATCTGTTGGTGATATTCATTGTTGTGGTTGTTGCTGTTGAATTTTGTGATGTTATTGACTGTTGAGGTTGTTGTTGAATTTATTGGTGTTTTCAATGTTTATTTTGAACCTTTTTGTATTTTTCAAAGTTGAGGTTGCAGTTGAATTTGTTAGTGTTTTTCATATTTGAGGTTGTTGTTGAATTTGTTGGTGATTTTCAATGTTGAGTTTGTTGTTGAATTTTTTTGAGTTTTTCAATGTTGAGGTTGTTGTTGAATGTTTTGGTGTTTTTCATTGTGGAGGTTGTTGTTCTTGAATTTTTTGATGTTATTCATTGTTGAGGTTGTTGTTGAATTTATTGGTGATATCAATGGTTTTTTTTGAACTTTTTAGTATTTTTCAAAGTTGAGGTTGCAGTTGAATTTGTTAGTGTTTTTCAATGTTGAGGTTGTTGAATTTGTTGGTGTTTTTCAAAGTTGAGGTTGTTGTTGAAATTTTTCATTTTTTTCATTTTTGAGGTTGTTGTTGAATTTGTTGGTGATTTTCAATGTTGAGTTTGTTGTTGAATTTTTTTGGAGCTTTTCAATGTTGTGATTGTTGTTGAATTTTTTGGTGTTTTTCATTGTGGAGGTTGTTGTTCTTGAATTTTTTGATGTTATTCATTGTTGAGGTTGTTGTTGAATTTATTGGTGTTATCAATGGTTTTTTTAGAACTTTTTAGTATTTTTCAAAGTTGAGGTTGCAGTTGAATTTGATTGTGTTTTTCAATGTTGAGGTTGTTGAATATGTTGGTGTTTTTCATATTTGAGGTTGTTGTTGAATTTTTTTGGCGTTTTACATTGTTGTGGTTTTTGTTGAATTTGATCGTGTTTTTTAATGTTGAGGTTGTTGAATTTTTTGGTGTTTTTCATTGTTGAGGTTGTTGTTGAATTTGTTAGTGTTTTGCAATGTTGAGGTTGATGTTGACTTTGTTGGTAATTTTCAATATTGAGGTTTTTGTTGAATTTATATGTGTTCTCAATGGTTTTTTTGAACTTTTCTGTATTTTTCAAAGTTGAGGTTGCAATTTTATTTGTTGGTGTTTTTCAAAGTTGAGGTGGTTGTTGAATTTTTTGATGTAAATATCATTGTTGCGGTTGTTGTTGAATTTGTTGGTGTTTTTCAATGTGAGATTGTTGAATTTGTTGGTGCTTTTCAAAGTTGAGTTTGCTGTTGAATTTGTTGGTGTTTTTGAATGTTGAGGTTGTTGTTGAATTTCTGGGAGTTTCTCAACGTTGAGGTTGTTGAAATTGTTGGTGTTATTCAAAGTTGAGGATGTTGTTGAATTTTTTGGTATTTTTCATTGTTGGGGTTTTTGTTGAATTTGTTGGTGTTTATGAATGTTGAGGTTGTTGAATCTGTTGGTGTTATTCAGAGTTCAGGTTGTTGATGAATTTTCTGGTCTTCTTCATTGTTGGGGTTTTTGTTGAATATGTTGGTGTTTTTGAATGTTGAGGTTGTTGTTGAATTGTTGGTGATTTTCAATGTTGAGTTTGTTGTTGATTTTTTTGTTGTTTTCATTGTTGAGGTTGTTGCTGACTTTGTTGGTGTTTTTCATTTTGAGGTTGTTGTTGACTTCTTTGGTGATTTTCAATATTGAGGTTGTTGTTGAATTTATTGGTGTTATCAATGTTTTTTTTTAACTCTTTTTTATTTTTCAAAGTTGAGTTTGCAGTTGAGTTTTTTGCTGTTTTTCAAAGTTGAGGTTGTTGTTGAATTTTTTGATGTTTTTGATTGTTGACGTTGTTATTGAATTTGCTGCTCTTTTTCAATGTTGAAGTTGTTGAATTTGTTGGTGTTTTTGAATGTTGAGGTTGTTGTTGAATTTTTTCATATTTATCATTTTTGAGGTTGTTGTTGAATTTGTTGGTGATTTTCAATGTTGAGTTTGTTGTTGAATTTTTTGGAGTTTTTCATTTTGGAGGTTGTTATTCATTGTTGAGGTTGTTGTTGAATTTATTGGTGTTATCAATGGTTTTTTTTTGAACTTTTTTGTATTTTTCAAAGTTGAGGTTGCAGTTGAATTTGATTGTGTTTTTCAATGTTGAGGTTGTTGAATATGTTGGTGTTTTTCATATTTGAGGTTGTTGTTGAATTTTTTTGGCGTTTTTCATTGTTGTGGTTTTTGTTGAATTTGATCGTGTTTTTTAATGTTGAGGTTGTTGAATTTTTTGGTGTTTTTCATTGTTGAGGTTGTTGTTGAATTTGTTAGTGTTTTGCAATGTTGAGGTTGATGTTGACTTTGTTGGTAATTTTCAATATTGAGGTTTTTGTTGAATTTATATGTGTTCTCAATGGTTTTTTTGAACTTTTCTGTATTTTTCAAAGTTGAGGTTGCAATTATATTTGTTGGTGTTTTTCAATGTTGAGGTGGTTGTTGAATTTTTTGATGTAATTATCATTGTTGCGGTTGTTGTTGAATTTGTTGGTGTTTTTCAATGTGAGATTGTTGAATTTGTTGGTGCTTTTCAAAGTTGAGTTTGCTGTTGAATTTGTTGGTGTTTTTGAATGTTGAGGTTGTTGTTGAATTTCTGGGAGTTTCTCAACGTTGAGGTTGTTGAAATTGTTGGTGTTATTCAAATTTGAGGATGTTGTTGAATTTTTTGGTATTTTTCATTGTTGGGGTTTTTGTTGAATTTGTTGGTGTTTTTGAATGTTGAGGTTGTTGAATCTGTTGGTGTTTCTCAGAGTTCAGGTTGTTGATGAATTTTCTGGTCTTCTTCATTGTTGGGGTTTTTGTTGAATATGTTGGTGTTTTTGAATGTTGAGGTTGTTGTTGAATTGTTGGTGATTTTCAATGTTGAGTTTGTTGTTGATTTTTTTGTTGTTTTCATTGTTGAGGTTGTTGCTGACTTTGTTGGTGTTTTTCATTTTGAGGTTGTTGTTGACTTCTTTGGTGATTTTCAATATTGAGGTTGTTGTTGAATTTATTGGTGTTATCAATGGTTTTTTTAAACTCTTTTTTATTTTTCAAAGTTGAGTTTGCAGTTGAGTTTTTTGCTGTTTTTCAAAGTTGAGGTTGTTATTGAATTTTCTGCTCTTTTTCAATGTTGATGTTGTTGAATTTGTTGGTGTTTTTCAAGTTGAGGTTGTTGTTGAACTTGTTGGTGATATTCAATATTGAGGTTGTTGTTGAATTTGTTGGTGTTATCAATTTTTATTTTGTTGAACTTTTTTGGATATTTAAAAGTTGAGGTTGTTGTTGAATTTGTTGGTGTTTTTCAATGTTGAGATTGTTAAATTTGTTGGTGATTTTGAAAGTTGAGGTTGTTGTTGAATTTGTTGTTGTTTTTCATTGTTGAGGTTGTTGTTGAATTTGTTGGTGTTTTGCAATGTTGAGGTTGATGTTTAGTTTGTTGGTAATTTTCAATATATAGGTTGTTTTTGAATTTATATGTGTTATCAATGGGTTTTTTTGAGCTTTTCTGTATTTTTCAAAGTTGTAGTTGCAATTGAATTTTTTGATATTTTTCATTGTTGAGGTTGTTGTCGAATTTGTTGTTGTACTTCAATGTTGAGCTTCTTGAATTTGTCAGTGCTTTTCAAAGTAGAGGTTTTTGTTGAATTTGTTGCTGTTTTTGAAACTTGAGGTTGTTGTTGAATTTTTGGATATTTTTCATTGTTGAGGTTTTTGTTGAATGTGTTGGTGTTTTTGAATGTTGAGGTTGTTGAATCTGTTATTGTTTTTCAAAGTTCAGGTTGTTGTTGAATTTTTTGGTGTTTTTCATTGTTGGGGTTTTTGTTGAATTTGTTGGTGTTTATGAATGTTGAGGTTGTTGTTGAATTTGTTTGTGTTTTTGAATGTTGAGGTTGTTGTTGAATTTGTTGGTGTTTTTCAATGTTGGAGTTGTTGTTGAATTTTTTGGTGTTGTTCATTGTTGAGGTTGTTGTTGAATTTCTTGGAGTTTTTCAATGTTGAGGTGGTTGAATTTTTTGATGTTTTTCAATGCTGAGGATGTTGTTGAATTTTTTGGTATTTTTCATTCTTGAGGTTTTTGTTGAATTTGTTGGTGTTTTTCAATGTCGAGGTTGTTGTTGTATTTGTTGGTTTTTTTGAATGTTGAGGTTGTTGTTGAATTTGTTGGTGATATTCAATATTGAGGTTGTTGTTGAATTTGTTGGTGTTATCAATTTTTATTTTGTTGAACTTTTTTGTATTTTAAAAATTTGAGGTTGTTGTTGAATTTTTGATGTTTTTCACTGTTGAGGTTGTTGAATTTTTTGTTGATTTTCAATATTGAGGTTGTTGTTGAATTTGTTGATGTTTTTCCATGTTGTTGTTGTTGAATTTTTTGATATTTTTCATTGTTGAGGTTTTGTTGAAATTTATGGACTTTTTCAATGTTGTCGTCGTTGTTGGATTTTTTGTTCTTTTTCATTGTTGTGCTTGTTGAATTTATTGATGTTGTTCATTGTTGAGGTTGATGATGAATCTGTTGGTGATATTCATTGTTGTGGTTGTTGCTGTTGAATTTTGTGATGTTATTGACTGTTGAGGTTGTTGTTGAATTTATTGGTGTTTTCAATGTTTATTTTGAACCTTTTTGTATTTTTCAAAGTTGAGGTTGCAGTTGAATTTGTTAGTGTTTTTCATTTTTGAGGTTGTTGTTGAATTTGTTGGTGATTTTCAATGTTGAGTTTGTTGTTGAATTTTTTTGAGTTTTTCAATGTTGAGGTTGTTGTTGAATGTTTTGGTGTTTTTCATTGTGGAGGTTGTTGTTCTTGAATTTTTTGATGTTATTCATTGTTGAGGTTGTTGTTGAATTTATTGGTGATATCAATGGTTTTTTTTGAACTTTTTAGTATTTTTCAAAGTTGAGGTTGCAGTTGAATTTGTTAGTGTTTTTCAATGTTGAGGTTGTTGAATTTGTTGGTGTTTTTCAAAGTTGAGGTTGTTGTTGAAATTTTTCATTTTTTTCATTTTTGAGGTTGTTGTTGAATTTGTTGGTGATTTTCAATGTTGAGTTTGTTGTTGAATTTTTTTGGAGCTTTTCAATGTTGTGATTGTTGTTGAATTTTTTGGTGTTTTTCATTGTGGAGGTTGTTGTTCTTGAATTTTTTGATGTTATTCATTGTTGAGGTTGTTGTTGAATTTATTGGTGTTATCAATGGTTTTTTTAGAACTTTTTAGTATTTTTCAAAGTTGAGGTTGCAGTTGAATTTGATTGTGTTTTTCAATGTTGAGGTTGTTGAATATGTTGGTGTTTTTCATATTTGAGGTTGTTGTTGAATTTTTTTGGCGTTTTACATTGTTGTGGTTTTTGTTGAATTTGATCGTGTTTTTTAATGTTGAGGTTGTTGAATTTTTTGGTGTTTTTCATTGTTGAGGTTGTTGTTGAATTTGTTAGTGTTTTGCAATGTTGAGGTTGATGTTGACTTTGTTGGTAATTTTCAATATTGAGGTTTTTGTTGAATTTATATGTGTTCTCAATGGTTTTTTTGAACTTTTCTGTATTTTTCAAAGTTGAGGTTGCAATTTTATTTGTTGGTGTTTTTCAAAGTTGAGGTGGTTGTTGAATTTTTTGATGTAAATATCATTGTTGCGGTTGTTGTTGAATTTGTTGGTGTTTTTCAATGTGAGATTGTTGAATTTGTTGGTGCTTTTCAAAGTTGAGTTTGCTGTTGAATTTGTTGGTGTTTTTGAATGTTGAGGTTGTTGTTGAATTTTTGATGTTTTTCATTGTTGACGTTGTTATTGAATTTTCAACTATGAAAAACACCAACAAATTCAACTGCAACCTCAACTTTGAAAAATACAAAAAAGTTCCAAAAAAACCATTGATAACACAAATAAATTCAACAACAACCACAATATTGAAAATCACCAAAAAAGTCTAAAACAACCTCAACATTGAAAAGCACAAACTAATTCAACAACCACAACATTGAAAAACACCAACAAATTCAAAAACAACCTCAACAATGAAAAACATGAAAAAAATCAACATTAACCTCAAATTTGAAAAACACCAACAAATTCAATTGCAACCTCAACTTTGAAAAATACAGAAAAGTTCAAAACAATCCATTGATAGCACCAATATCTTCAACAACAACCTCAACAATGAAATACACCAAAAAATTCAACAACAAACTCAACATTCAAAAACCCCAACAAATTCTACAAAAACCACAACAATGAAAAACACCAAAAAATTCAACAATAACCTCAACATGGAAAAATACAAAAAAGATTTAAAAAAACATTGATAACACCAATACATTCAACAACAACCTCAATATTGAAAATCACCAACAAATTCAACAACCTCAACAAAGAATTACATCAAAAATTTCAACAACAACAACCTCAACAGTGAAAAACACCAAAAAATTCAACAACAACCTCAGCATTGAAAAACTCCAACAAATTCAACAACAACCACAACATTGAAAAACACCAAAAAATTTAACAATAACCTCAACTTTGAAAAACACCAACATATTCAACGACCTCAACATTGAAAAACACCAACAAATTCAACTGCAACCTCAACTTTGAAAAATACAAAAAAGATCAAAAAAAACCATTGATGACACCAATAAATTCAACAACAACCACAATATTGAAAATCACCAACAAATTCAACAACAAACTCAACAATGAATAACATCCAAAAATTCATCAACAACAACCTCAACAATGAAAAACACCAAAAAATTTAACAACAACCTCAACATTGAAAAACTCCAACAATTTCAACAACAACCTCTACAATGAAAAACAACAAGAAATTCAACAACAACCTCAAAAATCAAAAACATTAATATATTCAAAAACAACCTCAATATTCAAAAACACAAACAAATTCAACAAAAATCTCAACAATGAAAAACACTAAAAAATTCAACAACAACCCCAACATTGAAAAACACCAACAAATTCAACAACAACCTCAATATTGAAACTCACCGACAAATTCAACAACAACCTCAACATTCCAAAACGGCAGCAAATTCAACAATAACCACAACTTTGAAAAACACCAACAAATTCAACAACCTCAACATTGAAAAACACCAACAAATTCAACAACAACCTCGACTTTTAAAAATACAAGAAGTTCAACAAAATAAAAATTGATAACACCAACATATTCAGCAACAACCTCAATATTGAATATCACCGACAAATTCAACAACAACCTCAACTTTGAAAAACACTATCAATTTCAACAACATCAACATTGAAAAAGAGCAGTCAATTCAACAACAACCTCAACAATGAAAAACATCAAAAAATTCAACAACAACCTCAACATTGCAAAACACCAACAAATTCAACAAAAACCTCAACAATGAAAAACACCAAAAAATTCAACAACAACCTCAACTTTGAAAAACACAGACAGATTCAACAACCTCAACATTCAAAAACACCAAGTTCATCAAAAACCTCAACAATGAATAATACCAAAAAATTCAACAACGTCAACATTGAAAAACTCCAAGATAATCAACAACACCCTCAACAATGAATAACACCAACAAATTCAACTGCAACCTCAACTTTGAAAAATAGAAAGAAGTTAAAAAATAACCATTGATATCTCCAACAAATTCAACAACAGCCTCAACATTCAAATACACCAAAAAATTCAACAACAACCTCAACTTTGAAAAACACCAACAAATTCAACAACAACCTCAACTTTAAATAATACACAAAAGTTAAACAAAATAAAAATTGATAACACCAACAAATTCAACAACAACCTCAATATTGAATATCACCAACAAATTCAACAACAACCTCAACTTTGAAAAACACCAACAAATTCAACAACAAGCTCAACTTTGAAAAACACCAACAGATTCAACTGCAACCTCAACTTTGGTAAATACAAAAAAGTTAAAAAAAAACCATTGATAACACAAATAAATTCAACAACAACCTCAATATTGAAAATCACCAAAAAAGTCTACAACAACCTCAACATTGAAAAGCCCAAACAAATTCAACAACCACAACATTGAAAAACACCAACAAATTCAAAAACAACCTCAACAATGAAAAACATTAAAAAAAATCAACATTAACCTCAACTTTGAAAAACACCAAAAAATTCAATTGCAACCTCAACTTTGAAAAATACAGAAAAGTTCAAAAAAAACCATTGATAGCACCAATATATTCAACAACAAACCACAACAATGAAAAACACCAAAAAATTTAACAACAACCTCAACTTTGAAAAACAATAACAAATTCAACAACCTCAAATTTGAAAAACACCAACAGATTCAATAAGAACCTCAACTTTTAAAAATACAAAAAAGTTCAACAAAATAAATATTGATAACACCAACAAATTCAACAACAACCTCAATATTGAATATCACCAACAAATTCAACAAAAACCTCAACTTTGAAAAACACCAACAAATTCATCAACATCAACATTGAAAAAGAGCAGTAAATTCAATAACAACCTCAACAATGAATAACATCAAAAAATTCAACAACCACCACAATGAAAAACACCAAAACATTCAACAGCAACCACATCACTGAAAAACTCCAACAGTTTCAACAACAAACTCTACCATGAAAAACATCAAAAAATTCAACAACAACCTCCACATTTAAAAACACCAACAAATTTAACAAAAACCTCAACAATGAAAAACACCAAAAAATTCAACGACATCCTCAACATTGAAAAAGATTAAAAAATTCAACAACCTCAACATTGAAAAACTCCAAGAAATTCAATAACAACCTCAACAATGAAAAACACCAAAACATTCAAAAACAACCTCGACATTGAAGAACTCCAACTATTTCAACAACAACTTCAACAATGAAAAACATAAAAAAATTCAACAACAACCTCAACATTGCAAAACACCAACAAATTCAACAAAAACCTCAACAATGAAAAACACCAACAAATTCAACAACATCCTCAAATTTGAAAAACACCAATAAATTCAACAACGTCAACATTGAAAAGCTCCAAGAAATTCAACAACAACCTCAACAATGAAAAACACCAAAACATTCAAAAACAACCTCGACATTGAAGAACTCCAACTATTTCAACAACAACTTCAACAATGAAAAACACCAAAAAATTCAACGACATCCTCAACATTGAAAAACATCAAAAAATTCAACAACCTCAACATTGAATAACTCCAAGAAATTCAACAACAACCTCAACAATGAAAAATAACAAAAAATTCAACAACAACCCCAACATTGAAAAACAACAACAAATTCAACAAAAACCTCAACATTCAAAAACACCAACAAATTCAACAACAACCTCAACTTTGAAAAACACCAACATATTCAACAACCTCAACATTGAAAAACATCAACAAATTCAACAACAACCTCAACTTTTAAACATACAAATAAGTTCAACAAAATAAAAATTGATAAAACCAACAAATTCCACAAGAACCTCAATATTGAATATCACCTTTAATCCAAAAACAACCTCAACTTTGAAAAACACCAACAAATTCAACAACCTCAACATTGAAAAAGAGCAGCAAATTCAACAACAACCTCAACAATGAAAAACATCAAAAAAATCAACAACATCCTCAACTTTGAAAAACACCAACAAATTCAACTGCAACCTCAACTTTGAAAAATACAAAAGATTTAAAAAAATCCCATTGATATCACCAATAAACGCAACAACAACCGCAACAATGAAAAACACCAAAAAATTCAACAACAACCTAAAATTTGAAAAACACCATCAAATTCAACAAAAACCTCAACAATGAAAAACACCAAAAAATTCAACGACATCCTCAACATTGAAAAAGAATAAAAAATTCAACAAACTCAACATTGCAAAACATCAACAATTTCAACAAAAACCTCAGCAATGAAAAACACCAACAAATTCAACAACATCCTCAAATTTGAAAAACACCAAAAAATTCAACAATGTCAACATTGAAAAACTCCAAGAAATTAAACAACAACCTCAACAATGAAAAACACCAAAACATTCAAAAACAACCTCGACATTGAAGAACTCCAACTATTTCAACAACAACTTCAACAATGAAAAACATAAAAAAATTCAACAACAACCTGAACATTCAAAAACACCTACAAATTCAACATAACCTCAACAATGAAGAACACCAAAAAATTCAACGACAACCTCAACATTGAAAAACATCAAAAAATTCAACAACCAAAACATTGAAAAACTCCAAGAAATTCAACAACAACCTCAACCATGAAAAATAACAAAAATTTCAACAACAACCCCAACATTGAAAAACAACAACACATTGAACAAAAACCTCAACATTCAAAAACACCAACAAATTCAACAACAACCTCAACTTTGAAAAACATCAACAAATTCAACAACAACCTCAACTTTTAAACATACAAATAAGTTCAACAAAATAAAAATTGATAACACCAACAAATTCCACAAGAACCTCAATATTGAATATTACCATTAAATTCAAAAACAACCTCAACTTTGAAAAACACCAACAAATTCAACAACCTCAACATTGAAAAGGAGCAGCAAATTCAACAACAACCTCAACAATGAAAAACATCAAAAAAATCAACAACATCCTCAACTTTAAAAAACACCAACAAATTCAACTGCAACCTCAACTTTGAAAAATACATAAGAGTTAAAAAAAACCCATTGATATCACCAATAAACTCAACAACAACCGCAACAATGAAAAACACCAAAAAATTCAACAACAACCTAAAATTTGAAAAACACCATCAAATTCAACAAAAACCTCAACAATGAAAAACACCAAAAAACTCAACAACAACCTCAACTTTGAAATACAACAACAAATTCAACTGCAACCTCAACTTTGAAAAATAGATAATTTAAAAGAAAACATTTATAACAGCAATAAATACAACAACAACCTCAACATTGAAAAACATCAAAAAAATCAACAACATCCTCAACTTTAAAAAACACCAACAAATTCAACTGCAACCTCAACTTTGAAAAATACATAAATGTTAAAAAAAACCCACTGATATCACCAATAAACTCAACAACAACCGCAACAATGAAAAACACCAAAAAACTCAACAACAACCTCAACTTTGAAATACAACAACAAATTCAACTGCAACCTCAACTTTGAAAAATAGATAATTTAAAAAAAAACATTTATAACAGCAATAAATTCAACAAAAACCTCAACATTGAAAAAAACCAGCAAATTCAACAAAAACCTCAACAATGAATAACACCAAAAAATTCAACAACAACCTCAACTTTGAAAAACAACATCAAATTCAACTGCAACCTCAACTTTGAAAAATACAATTAAGTTAAAAAAAACATTGATAAGACCAATAAATTCAACTACAACCTCAACTTTGAAAAATACAAAAAAGTTCAAAAAAAACATTGATAACACCAACCAATTCAACAACAACCTCAACTTTGAAAAACACCAACAAATTCAACAACAACCTCAGCTTTTAAAAATACAAAAAAGTTCAACAAAATAAACATTGATAACACCAACAAATTCAACAACAACCTCAATATTGAATATCACCAACAAATTCAACAACAACCTCAACAATTAAAAACATCAACAAATTCAACAGCAACCTCAACATACAAAAACACCAACAAATTCCACAAAAACCTCAGCAATGAAAAACACCAAAAAATTCAACAACAACCTCAACTTTGAAAAACACCAACAAATTCAACAACCTCAACATTGAAAAACACCAACAAATTCAACTATAACCTCAACTTTGAAAAATACGAAAAAGTTCAAAAAAAACATTGATAACACCAATTAATTCAACAACAACCTCAATATTGAAAATCACAAACAAATTCAACATCAACCTCAATATTGAATATCACCAACAATTTCAACAGCAACCTCAACATTGAAAAACACTAACAAATTCAACAACAATCTCAACATTGAAAAGCACCAACAAATTCCACAACAACCTCAATATTGCAATTAACCAAAAAATTCAACAACAACCCAACATTGAAAAACGCCAACAAATTCAACAACAACCTCAACATTCAAAAACACAAACAAATTCAACAACAACCTCAATTTTGAAAAACACCAACAAATTCAACAACAGTCTCAACATTGAAAAACACCAAAAAATTCCACAACAAACTCCATATTGAAAATCTCCAACAATTTCAGCAACTGTCTCAACATCGAAAAACACCAATAACCTCAACATTGATAAATACCAAAAAATTCAACTACAACCTCAACTTTGAAAAATACCAAAAATACAACAAACTCACCATTGAAAAAGACCAACAAATCCAACTACATCGTCAACTTTGAAAAATACAAAAAAGTTCAATAAAAAACATTGATAACACCAACAAATTCTACAACAAGCTCAAGATTGAAAATCACCATCAAATTCAACAATAGTATCAACATTGAAAAACAGTAACAAATTCCACAACAAACACAATATTGAAAAACTCCAACAATTTCAGCAACTACCTCAACATCGAAATACACCAACAAATTCAACAACCTCAACATTGAAAAACACAAACAAATTTAGCTACAACCTCAACTTTGAAAAATACCAAAAATTACAACAACCTCACCATTGAAAAACACCAACAAATTCAACTACAACCTCAACTTTGAAAAATATGTAAAAGTTCAATAAAAAACATTGATAACACCAACAAATTCAACAACAACCACAATATTGAAAATCACTAACATATTCAACACCAACCTCAACATTAAAATAGACAAACAAATTCAACTACAACCACAACTTTGAAAAATACAAAAAAGTTCAAAGAAAAACATTGATCAAACCAAAAAATTCAACAACAACCTCAAGTTTGAAAATCACCAACAAATTCAACACCAACCTCAATATTTAAAAAGGACACACAAATTCAACAAACTCCACACTGAAAATCACCAACAAATTCAACAACGACATCAACATTTAAAAATACCAACAAATTCAACTACAACCTCAACTTTAAAAAATGCAAAAAAGTTGAAAAAAAAACCATTGTTAACACCAACAAATTCCACCACAAATTCAATACTAAAAATCACTAACACATTCAACAAACTCATCACTGAAAATCATCAACAAATTCAACAACAAAGTCAACATAGAAAAACAACAAAAAAATTCAACAACAACCTCAACTTTGAAAAGCAAGAACAAATGCAACAACCTCCACATTGAAAATCACCAAAAACTTCAACAACAAACTTAACATTCAAAAACACCAACAAATTCAACTACAACCTCAACTTTGAAAAATACAAAATAGTTCAAAAAATACATTGATAACACCAACCAATTCAACAACAACCTCAACATTGAAAACCACCAACAAATGCGACAACAACCTCAACTGTGAAAAATACAAAAAAGGTCAACAAAAAAAACATTGATAAAAACAACAAATTCAACAACAACCTCAATATTGAATATCACCAACAAATTCAAAAACAACCTCAACAATTAAAAACATCAACAAATTCAACAGCAACCTCAACATACAAAAACACCAACAAATTCCACAAGAACCTCAGCAATGAAAAACACCAAAAAATTCAACAACAACCTCAACTTTGAAAAACACCAACAAATTCAACAACCTCAACATTGAAAAACACCAACAAATTCAACTACAACCTCAACTTTGAAAAATACAAAAAATTTCAAAAAAAACCATTGATAACACCAACAAATTCAAAAACAAACTCAATATTGAAAATTACGAATAAATTCAACAACCACAACATTGATAATCACCAACAAATTTAACAACAACCTCAACATTGAAAAACACCTGCAAATTCAACAACAACCTCAACATTCAAAAACACCAACAAATTCAACAACAAACTAAAATTTGAAAAATACAAGAAAGTTCAAAAAAAACATTGATAAAACCAATTAATTCAACAACAACCTCAATATTGAAATCACCAATAAATTCAACAACACTCTCAACATTGAAAAACAACAAAATATTCAACGACAACCTCAACTTTGAAAAACACCAACAAATTCAACAACCTCAAGATTGAAAAACACCAACAAATTCAACTACAACCTCAACTTTGAAAAATACAAAAATTTCAAAAAAAAACAATGATAACACCAACAAATTCAACAACAAACTCAAAATTGAAAATTACGAATAAATTCAACAACCACAACAATGATAATCACCAACAAATTCAACAACAACCTCAACATTTTAAAAACACCTGCAAATTCAACAACAACCTCAACAATGAAAAACACCAAAAAATTCAACAACAGCCTCAACATTCAAAAACACCAACAAATTCAACAACAAACTCAAATTTGAAAAATAAAACAAAGTTCAAAAAAAACATTGATAAAACCAATTAATTCAACAACACCCTCAATCTTGAAAATCACCAATAAATTCAACAAAACCCTCAACATTTAAAAACAACAAAATATTCAACGACAACCTCAACTTTGAAAAACAGCAACAAATTCAACAACCTCAACATTGAAAGACACTAACATATTCAGCTACAACCTCAACATTGAAAATCACCAACAAATTCAACAACCTTAACTTTGAAAAATACAAAAAAGTTCAATAAAAAACATTGATAACACCAACAAATTCAACAACCTCAATGATGAAAATCGCCAACAAATTCAACAACAACCTCAACATTCAAAACACCAGCAAATCCCAAAACATACTCAATCTTGAATATTATCAACAAATTCAACAACTACCTCAACATCGAAAAACACCAATACATTCAATAACCTCAACATTGAAAAGCACCAACAAATTCAACAACAACCCCAACATTAAAAAACAGCAACAAATTCAACAACAACCTCAATTTTGAAAATCACCAAAAAATTCAACAGCCAACTCAACTTTGAAAAACACCAACAAATTCAACATCCTCAACATTAAAAAACTCCAACAGATACAACTAAAACCTCAATATTGAAATACAACAACAAAGTCAACTACAGCATCAATATTGAAAATCACCAACAAATCCAACACCAACCTCAACATTGAAAAACACCAACAAATTCAACAACAACCTCAATACTGAATATCACCATCAAATGCAACAACAACCTCAACTTTGAAAAACAACAACAAATTCAACAGCCTCAACATTGAAAAATGCCAACAAATTCAACAACCGTCTCAACATTGAAAATAACCAACAAATTCAACTACAACTTCAACAATGAAGAACACCAAAAAATTCAACAACAACCCCGACATTTAAAATCACCAACAAATTCAACAACAACCTCAACATTCAAAAACACCAACAAATTCAACAACAACCTCAACTGTGAAAAACAACAACAAATTCAACCTCCTCAACATTGAAAAACACAAACAAGTTCAACTACAACCTCAACTTTGAAAAATCAAAAAAGTTCAAAAAAAACATTGATAACACCAATTAACTCAACAACAACCTCAATATTTAAAATCACCAACAAATTCAACAACAACCTTAATATTGAATATCACCAACAATTTCAACAGCAACCTCATCATTGAAAAACACCAACAAATTCAACAACAACCTCAACATTTAAAAACACCAACAAATTCCACATCAACCTCAATATTGCAATTAACCAAAAAATTCAACAACAACTCAAGATTGAAAAACGCCAACAAATTCAAAAACAACATCAGCATTCAAAAACACAAACAAATTCAACAACAACCTCAATTTTGCAAAACACCAACAAATTCAACAAACTCAACCTTTAAATACTCCAACAGAGTCAACTACAACGTCAATATTGAAATACACCAACAAATTCAACAACAACCTCAATATTAAAAATCACCATCAAATTCAACACCAACCTCAACACTGAAAAACACCAACAAATTCAACAACAACCCCAATATTGAATATCATCATCAAATGCAACAACAACCTCAATTTTGAAAAACACCAACAAATTCAACTACAAACTCAACTTTGAAATATACAAAAATTTCAAATAAAACATTGATAACACCAATTAATTCAACAACAACCTCAATATTGAAAATCACCAACAAATTCAACAACAACCTGAATATTGAATATCACCAACAATTTCAACAGCAACCTCAACATTCAAAAACACCAACAAATTCAACCACAATCTCAACATTGAAAAACACCAACAAATTCCACAACAACCTCATTATTGCAATTAACCAAAAAATTCAACAACAACCCTACATTGAAAAACGCCAACAAATTCAACAACAACATCAACATTCAAAAACACAAACAAATTCAACAACAACCTCAATTTAGAAAAACACCAACAAATTCAAGAACAGTCTCAACATTGAAAAACACCAACAAATTCCACAACAAACTCAATATTGAAAATCTCAAACAATTTCAGCAACTACCTCAACATGGAAAAACAGCAATAAATTCAATAACCTCAACATTGAAAAACACCAAAAAATTCAACTACAACCTCAACTTTGAAAAATTCCAAAAAATACAACAACCTCACCATTGAAAAACACCAACAAATACAAATACAACCTCAACTTTGAAAAATACAAAAAAGTCAATAAAAAACATTGATAACACCAGCAAATTCAACAACAACCTCAAGACTGAAAATCACCAACAAATTCAACACCAACCTCAACATTGAAAAACACCAAAACATTCAACAACAACCACAATTTTGAAAGACACCAACAAATTCAACTACAACCTCAACTTTGCAAAATACAAAAAAGTCAATAAAAAACATTGATAACACCAACAAATTCAACAACAACCTCAAGATTGAAAATCACCAACAAATTCAACACCAACCTCAACATTGAAAAGCACCAAAAAATCCAACAACAACCTCAATTTTGAAAAACGCCAACAAATTCAACAACAGTATCAACATTGAAAAACAGTAACAAATTCCACAACAAACACAATATTGAAAAATTCCAACAATTTCAGAAACTACCTCAACATTGAAAAACACCAATAAATTCAATAACCTCAACATTGAAAAACACCAAAAAATTCAACTACAACCTCAACTTTGAAAAATACAAAAAAGTCAATAAAAAACATGATAACACCAACAAATTCAACAACAACCTCAAGATTGAAAATCACCAACAAATTCAACACCAACCTCAACATTGAAAAACACCAAAAAATTCAACAACAACCTCAATTTTGAAAAACACCAACAAATTCAACAACAGTATCAACATTGAAAAACAGTAACAAATTCCACAACAAACACAATATTGAAAAACTCCAACAATTTCAGAAACTACCTCAACATCGAAAAACACCAATAAATTCAATAACCTCAACATTGAAAAACACCAACAAATTCAACAACCTCAAGATTGAAAAATACCAAAAAAATTCAACTACAACCTCAACTTTGAAAAATGCAAAAAAGTTCAAAAAAAAACATTGATAACACCAACAAATTCAAAAGCAACCTCAGTATTCAAAATCACCAACAAATTCAACAACAACCTCAACATTGAAAAACACCAGCAAATTCAACAACAACCTCAACAATAAAAAACATCAAAAAATTCAACAACAACATCAACGTTCAAATACACCAACTAATTCCACAAAAGCCTCAGCAATGAAAAACAACAACAAATTCAACTACAACCTCAACTTTGAAAAATACAATAAAGTTCAAAAAAAACCATTGATAACACCAACAAATTCCACCACAAACTCAATAATGAAAATCACTAACAAATTCAACAAACTCATCACCGAAAATCATCAACAAATTCAACAACAACCTCAACATTGAAAAACACCAAAAAGTTCAACAACAACCTCAACTTTCAAACACACCAACAATTTCAACATCAACCTCAACAATAAAAAACACCAAAAAAGTCAACAACAACCTCAACTTTGAAAAACAACAACAAATTCACAACCTCCACATTGAAAATCGCCAACAAATTCAACAACAACCTCAACATTCAAAAACACCAACAAATTCCACAAAAACCTCAGCAATGAAAAACAGCAACAAATTCAATGGCAACCTCAACTTTGAAAAAAACAAAAAAGTTCAAAAAAAACGATTCATAACACCAATAAATTCCAGCACAAACTGAATATTGAAAATCACTAACAAATTCAACAAAATCATCACTGAAAATCATCAACAAATTCCACAACAACCTCAATATTGCAATTAACCAAAAAATTCAACAACAACCCAACTTTGAATAAAGCCAACAAATTCAACAACAACCTCAACATTCAAAAACACAAACAAATTCAACAACAACCTCAATTTTGAAAAACTCCAACAAATTCAACAACAGTCACAACATTGAAAAACACCAAAAAATTCCACAACAAACTCAATATTGAAAATCTCCAACAATTTCAGCAACTGCCTCAACATCGAAAAACACCAATAACCTCAACATTGAAAAATACCAAAAAATACAACAACCTCACCATTGAAAGAGACCAACAAACCCAACTACAACCTGAACTTTGAAAAATACAATAAAGTTCAATAAAAAACATTGATAACACCAACAAATTCAACAACAAACTCAAGATTGAAAATCACCAACAAATACAACAACAGTATCAACATTGAAAAACTGTAACAAATTCCACAACAAACACAATATTGAAAAACTCCAACAATTTCAGCAACTACCTCAACATCGAAAAACACCAATAAATTCAATAACCTCAACATTGAAAAACACCAAAAAATTCAAAAGCAACCCCAACACTGAAATACACCAACAAATTCAACAACCTCAACATTGAAAAACACAAACAAATTCAGCTACAACCTCAACTTTGAAAAATACCAAAAATTACAACAACCTCACCATTGAAATACACCAACAAATTCAACTACAACCTCAACTTTCAAAAATATGTAAAAGTTCAATAAAAAACATTGATAACACCAACAAATTGAAAAACAACCTCAAGATTGAAAAACACCAATAAATTCAACAACAACCTCAAATTTCAAAATACAATAAAGTTCAACAAAATAAACATTGATAACACCAACAAATTCAACAACAACCTCAATATTGAATATCACCAACAAATTGAACAACGACTTCAACTTTGAAAAATACCAACAAATTCAAAAACCTCAACACTGAAAAATACCAACAAATTCAACGACAACCTCAACTTTGAAAAATACAATAAGTTCAACAAATATCTTTGATCACACCAACAAATTCAACAACAACCTCAATATTGAAAATCATCAACAAGTTCAACAACAACCTCAACGTTCAAAATCACCAACAAATTCCAAAACATACTCAATATTGAAAATCACCAACAAATTCAACAATAACCTCAATATTGAAAATAACCAACAATTTCAACAACAACCTCACCATCGAAAAAGAGCAATAAATTCAACAACCTCAACATTGAAAAACACCAAGAAATTCAACAACAACCTCAGCATTTAAAAATACAAAAAAGTTCAACAAGATAAACATTGATAAAAACAACAAATTCAACAACAACCTCAATATTGAATATCACCAACAAATTCAACAACAACCTCAACAATGAAAAACATCAACAAATTCAACAGCAACCTCAACATTCAAAAACAGCAACAAATTCCACAAAAACCTCAGCAAAGAAAAACAACAAAAAATTCAACAACAACATCAACTTTGAAATACACCAACAAATTCAACTACAAACTCAACTTTGAAAAATACAAAAAAGGACAATAAAAACCATTGATAACACCAACAAATTCCACAACAAACTCATTATTGAAAATCACCAATACATTCAACAAGCACAACATTGAAAATCACGAACAAATTCAACAGCAACCTCAACATTGAAAAACACCAGCAAATTCAACAACAACCTCAACAAGGAAAAACATCAAAAAATTCAACAACAACTTCAATTTGGAAATCACCAGCAAGTTCAAAAACAACCTCAACATTCAAAAACACAAAGAAATTCAACAACAACCTCAACAATGAATAACACCATAAAATTCAACAACAACCACAACATTCAAAAACACCAACAAATTCAACAACAACCTCAACAATGAAAAACACTAACAAATTGAGCAACCTCAATATTGAATAACACGAACAAATTCAACTACAACCTCAACTTTGAAAAATACAAAAAAGTTCAAAAATAATAACATTGATAACACCAATAAATTCATCAACAACCTCAATATTGAAAATCACCAACAAATTCAACACCAACCTCAACATTGAAAAACACCAACAAATTCAACAAAAACCTCAATATTGAATATTACCATCAAATGCAACAAAAACCTCAACTTTGAAAAACACCAACAAATTCAACAGCCTCAACATTGAAAAACATCAACAAATTCAACAACAAGCTCAACATTGAAAATCACCATCAAATTCAACAACAACCTCAACATTCAAAAACAACAACAAATTCAACAACATCCGCAACTTTGAAATACACCAACAAATTCAACATCTTCAACATTGAAAAACACCAGCAAATTCAGCTACAACCTCAACTTTGCGAAATACAAAAAAGTTCAAAAAAAACATTGATAACACTAATTAATTCAACAACAACCTCAATATTGAAAATCACCAACAAATTCAACAACAACCTCAATATTGCAATTATCCATAAAATTCAACAACAACCCAACATTGAAAAACGCCAACAAATTCAACAACAACCTCAACATTCAAAACCACAAACAAATTCAACAACAACCTCAATTTTGAAAAACACTAACAAATTCAACAACAGTCTCAACTATGAAAAACACCAACAAATTCCACAACAAACTCAATATTGAAAATCTCCAACAATTTCTGCAACTATTTCAACATCGAAAAACACCAATAAATTCAATAACCTCAACATTGAAAAACACCAAAAAATACAACAACCTCACCATTGAATATCACCATCAAATGCAACAACAACCTCAACTTTGAAAAACACCAACAAATTCAACAACCTCAACATTGAAAAATACCAAAAAATACAACAACCTCACCATTGAAAAAGACCAACAAATTCAACTACAACCTCAACTTTGAAAAATACAAAAAAGTTCAATAAAAAACGTTGATAACACCAACAAATTCAACAAGCTCAAGATTGAAAATCACCAACAAATTCAACAACAACCTCAATATTGAATATCACCAACAATTTCAACAGCAACATGAACATTGAAGAACACCAACGAATTCAACATCAATGTCAACATTGAAAAACACTAACAAATTCAACAACAACCTCAATATTGCAATTATCCATAAAATTCAACAACAACCCAACATTGAAAAACGCCAACAAATTCAACAACAACCTCAACATTCAAAACCACAAACAAATTCAACAACAACCTCAATTTTGAAAAGCACTAACAAATTCAACAACAGTCTCAACTATGAAAAACACCAACAAATTCCACAACAAACTCAATATTGAAAATCTCCAACAATTTCTGCAACTACTTTAACATCGAAAAACACCAATAAATTCAATAACCTCAACATTTAAAAACACCAAAAAATACAACAACCTCACCATTGAATATCACCATCAAATGCAACAACAACCTCAACTTTGAAAAACACCAACAAATTCAACAACCTCAACATTGAAAAATACCAAAAAATACAACAACCTCAATATTGCAATTAAAAAAAAAATTCAACAACAACCCAACATTGAAGAACGCCAACAAATTCAACAACAACATCAACATTCAAAACCACAAACAAATTCAACAACAACCTCAATTTTGAAAAACACCAACAAATTCAACAACAGTCTCAACTATGAAAAACACCAACAAATTCCACAACAAACTCAATTTTGAAAATCTCCAACAATTTCTGCAACTACCTCAACATCGAAAAACATCAATAAATTCAATAACCTCAACATTGAAAAACACCAAAAAATACAACAACCTCACCATTGAATATCACCATCAAATGCAACAACACCCTCAACTTTGAAAAACACCAACAAATTCTACAACCTCAACTATGAAAAATAGCAAAAATTACAACAACCTCACCATTGAAATACACCAACAAAATCAACTACAACCTCAACTTTGAAAAATACAAAAAAGTTCAATAAAAACCATTGATAACAACAACAAATTCCACAACAAACTCATTATTGAAAATCAACAATAAATTTAACAAGCACAACATTGAAAATCACCAACAAATTCAACAACAACCTCAACAAGGAAAAACATCAAAAAATTCAACAACAACTTCAATTTGGAAATCACCAACAAGTTCAAAAACAACCTCAACATTCAAAAACACAAAGAAATTCAACAACAACCTCAACTTTGAAAAATACAAAAAAGTTCAAAAAAAACATTGATAACACCAATTAATTCAACAACAACCTCAACATTGAAAAACAACAAAATAATCAACGACAACCTCAACTTTGAAAAACACCAACAAATTCAACAACCTCAACATTGAAAAACACCAACATATTCAGCGACAACCTCAAAATCGAAAATCACCAACAAATTCAACAACAACCTCAATATTGAATATCACCATCAAATGCAACAACAACCTCAACTTTGAAAAACACCAACAAATTCAACAATCTCAACATTGAAAAACACCAGCAAATTCAATAACCTCAACACTGAAAAGCGCCAACAAATTCAACAATTGTCTCAACATTGAAAATACCCAACAAATTCAACAACAACCTCAACAATGAAAAACACTAAAAAATTCAACAACAACCCCAACATTGAAAATCACCAACAAATTCAACAACAACGTCAACATTCAAAAACACCAACCAATTCAACAATAACCTCAACTTTGAAAAACACCAACAAATTCAACATCCTCAACATCGAAAAACACCAACAAATTCATCTATAACCTCAACTTTGAAAAATTCAAAATAGTTCAAAAAAAACATTGATAACACCAATTAATTCAACAACAACCTCAATATTGAAAATCACAAACAAATTCAACATCAACCTCATTATTGAATATCACCAACAATTTCAACAGCAACCTCAACATTGAAAAACACCAACAAATTCAATAACAATCTCAACATTGAAAAGCACCAACAAATTCCACAACAACCTCAATATTGCAATTAACCAAAAAATTCAACAACAACCCAACTTTGAATAAAGCCAACAAATTCAACAACAACCTCAACATTCAAAAACACAAACAAATTCAACAACAACCTCAATTTTGAAAAACTCCAACAAATTCAACAACAGTCACAACATTGAAAAACACCAAAAAATTCCACAACAAACTCAATATTGAAAATCTCCAACAATTTCAGCAACTGCCTCAACATCGAAAAACACCAATAACCTCAACATTGAAAAATACCAAAAAATTCAACTACAACCTCAACTTTGAAAAATACCAAAAAATACAACAACCTCACCATTGAATGAGACCAACAAACCCAACTACAACCTGAACTTTGAAAAATACAATAAAGTTCAATAAAAAACATTGATAACACCAACAAATTCAACAACAAACTCAAGATTGAAAATCACCAACAAATACAACAACAGTATCAACATTGAAAAACTGTAACAAATTCCACAACAAACACAATATTGAAAAACTCCAACAATTTCAGCAACTACCTCAACATCGAAAAACACCAATAAATTCAATAACCTCAACATTGAAAAACACCAAAAAATTCAAAAGCAACCCCAACACTGAAATACACCAACAAATTCAACAACCTCAACATTGAAAAACACAAACAAATTCAGCTACAACCTCAACTTTGAAAAATACCAAAAATTACAACAACCTCACCATTGAAATACACCAACAAATTCAACTACAACCTCAACTTTCAAAAATATGTAAAAGTTCAATAAAAAACATTGATAACACCAACAAATTGAAAAACAACCTCAAGATTGAAAAACACCAATAAATTCAACAACAACCTCAAATTTCAAAATACAATAAAGTTCAACAAAATAAACATTGATAACACCAACAAATTCAACAACAACCTCAATATTGAATATCACCAACAAATTGAACAACGACTTCAACTTTGAAAAATACCAACAAATTCAAAAACCTCAACACTGAAAAATACCAACAAATTCAACGACAACCTCAACTTTGAAAAATACAATAAGTTCAACAAATATCTTTGATCACACCAACAAATTCAACAACAACCTCAATATTGAAAATCATCAACAAGTTCAACAACAACCTCAACATTCAAAATCACCAACAAATTCCAAAACATACTCAATATTGAAAATCACCAACAAATTCAACAATAACCTCAATATTGAAAATAACCAACAATTTCAACAACAACCTCACCATCGAAAAAGAGCAATAAATTCAACAACCTCAACATTGAAAAACACCAAGAAATTCAACAACAACCTCAGCATTTAAAAATACAAAAAAGTTCAACAAGATAAACATTGATAAAAACAACAAATTCAACAACAACCTCAATATTGAATATCACCAACAAATTCAACAACAACCTCAACAATGAAAAACATCAACAAATTCAACAGCAACCTCAACATTCAAAAACAGCAACAAATTCCACAAAAACCTCAGCAATGAAAAACACCAAAAAAGTCAACAACAACATCAACTTTGAAATACACCAACAAATTCAACTGCAAACTCAACTTTGTAAAATACAAAAAAGTTCAATAAAAACCACTGATAACACCAACAAATTCCACAACAAACTCATTATTGAAAAACACCAATAAATTCAACAAGCACAACATTGAAAATCACCAACAAATTCAACAAAAACCTCAACATTGAAAAACACCAGCAAATTCAACAACAACCTCAACAAGGAAAAACATCAAAAAATTCAACAACAACCTCAATTTGGAAATCACCAGCAAGTTCAAAAACAACCTCAACATTCAAAAACACAAAGAAATTCAACAACAACCTCAACAATGAATAACACCATAAAATTCAACAACAACCACAACATTCAAAAACACCAACAAATTCAACAACAACCTCAACAATGAAAAACACTAACAAATTGAGCAACCTCAATATTGAATAACACGAACAAATTCAACTACAACCTCAACTTTGAAAAATACAAAAAAGTTCAAAAATAATAACATTGATAACACCAATAAATTCATCAACAACCTCAATATTGAAAATCACCAACAAATTCAACACCAACCTCAACATTGAAAAACACCAACAAATTCAACAAAAACCTCAATATTGAATATTACCATCAAATGCAACAAAAACCTCAACTTTGAAAAACACCAACAAATTCAACAGCCTCAACATTGAAAAACATCAACAAATTCAACAACAAGCTCAACATTGAAAATCACCATCAAATTCAACAACAACCTCAACATTCAAAAACAACAACAAATTCAACAACATCCGCAACTTTGAAATACACCAACAAATTCAACATCTTCAACATTGAAAAACACCAGCAAATTCAGCTACAACCTCAACTTTGCGAAATACAAAAAAGTTCAAAAAAAACATTGATAACACTAATTAATTCAACAACAACCTCAATATTGAAAATCACCAACAAATTCAACAACAACCTCAATATTGCAATTATCCATAAAATTCAACAACAACCCAACATTGAAAAACGCCAACAAATTCAACAACAACCTCAACATTCAAAACCACAAACAAATTCAACAACAACCTCAATTTTGAAAAACACTAACAAATTCAACAACAGTCTCAACTATGAAAAACACCAACAAATTCCACAACAAACTCAATATTGAAAATCTCCAACAATTTCTGCAACTATTTCAACATCGAAAAACACCAATAAATTCAATAACCTCAACATTGAAAAACACCAAAAAATACAACAACCTCACCATTGAATATCACCATCAAATGCAACAACAACCTCAACTTTGAAAAACACCAACAAATTCAACAACCTCAACATTGAAAAATACCAAAAAATACAACAACCTCACCATTGAAAAAGACCAACAAATTCAACTACAACCTCAACTTTGAAAAATACAAAAAAGTTCAATAAAAAACGTTGATAACACCAACAAATTCAACAAGCTCAAGATTGAAAATCACCAACAAATTCAACAACAACCTCAATATTGAATATCACCAACAATTTCAACAGCAACATGAACATTGAAGAACACCAACGAATTCAACATCAATGTCAACATTGAAAAACACTAACAAATTCAACAACAACCTCAATATTGCAATTATCCATAAAATTCAACAACAACCCAACATTGAAAAACGCCAACAAATTCAACAACAACCTCAACATTCAAAACCACAAACAAATTCAACAACAACCTCAATTTTGAAAAGCACTAACAAATTCAACAACAGTCTCAACTATGAAAAACACCAACAAATTCCACAACAAACTCAATATTGAAAATCTCCAACAATTTCTGCAACTACTTTAACATCGAAAAACACCAATAAATTCAATAACCTCAACATTTAAAAACACCAAAAAATACAACAACCTCACCATTGAATATCACCATCAAATGCAACAACAACCTCAACTTTGAAAAACACCAACAAATTCAACAACCTCAACATTGAAAAATACCAAAAAATACAACAACCTCAATATTGCAATTAAAAAAAAAATTCAACAACAACCCAACATTGAAGAACGCCAACAAATTCAACAACAACATCAACATTCAAAACCACAAACAAATTCAACAACAACCTCAATTTTGAAAAACACCAACAAATTCAACAACAGTCTCAACTATGAAAAACACCAACAAATTCCACAACAAACTCAATTTTGAAAATCTCCAACAATTTCTGCAACTACCTCAACATCGAAAAACATCAATAAATTCAATAACCTCAACATTGAAAAACACCAAAAAATACAACAACCTCACCATTGAATATCACCATCAAATGCAACAACACCCTCAACTTTGAAAAACACCAACAAATTCTACAACCTCAACTATGAAAAATAGCAAAAATTACAACAACCTCACCATTGAAATACACCAACAAAATCAACTACAACCTCAACTTTGAAAAATACAAAAAAGTTCAATAAAAACCATTGATAACAACAACAAATTCCACAACAAACTCATTATTGAAAATCAACAATAAATTTAACAAGCACAACATTGAAAATCACCAACAAATTCAACAACAACCTCAACAAGGAAAAACATCAAAAAATTCAACAACAACTTCAATTTGGAAATCACCAACAAGTTCAAAAACAACCTCAACATTCAAAAACACAAAGAAATTCAACAACAACCTCAACTTTGAAAAATACAAAAAAGTTCAAAAAAAACATTGATAACACCAATTAATTCAACAACAACCTCAACATTGAAAAACAACAAAATAATCAACGACAACCTCAACTTTGAAAAACACCAACAAATTCAACAACCTCAACATTGAAAAACACCAACATATTCAGCGACAACCTCAAAATCGAAAATCACCAACAAATTCAACAACAACCTCAATATTGAATATCACCATCAAATGCAACAACAACCTCAACTTTGAAAAACACCAACAAATTCAACAATCTCAACATTGAAAAACACCAGCAAATTCAATAACCTCAACACTGAAAAGCGCCAACAAATTCAACAATTGTCTCAACATTGAAAATACCCAACAAATTCAACAACAACCTCAACAATGAAAAACACTAAAAAATTCAACAACAACCCCAACATTGAAAATCACCAACAAATTCAACAACAACGTCAACATTCAAAAACACCAACCAATTCAACAATAACCTCAACTTTGAAAAACACCAACAAATTCAACATCCTCAACATCGAAAAACACCAACAAATTCATCTATAACCTCAACTTTGAAAAATTCAAAATAGTTCAAAAAAACATTGATAACACCAATTAATTCAACAACAACCTCAATATTGAAAATCACAAACAAATTCAACATCAACCTCATTATTGAATATCACCAACAATTTCAACAGCAACCTCAACATTGAAAAACACCAACAAATTCAATAACAATCTCAACATTGAAAAGCACCAACAAATTCCACAACAACCTCAATATTGCAATTAACCAAAAAATTCAACAACAACCCAACTTTGAATAAAGCCAACAAATTCAACAACAACCTCAACATTCAAAAACACAAACAAATTCAACAACAACCTCAATTTTGAAAAACTCCAACAAATTCAACAACAGTCACAACATTGAAAAACACCAAAAAATTCCACAACAAACTCAATATTGAAAATCTCCAACAATTTCAGCAACTGCCTCAACATCGAAAAACACCAATAACCTCAACATTGAAAAATACCAAAAAATTCAACTACAACCTCAACTTTGAAAAATACCAAAAAATACAACAACCTCACCATTGAATGAGACCAACAAACCCAACTACAACCTGAACTTTGAAAAATACAATAAAGTTCAATAAAAAACATTGATAACACCAACAAATTCAACAACAAACTCAAGATTGAAAATCACCAACAAATACAACAACAGTATCAACATTGAAAAACTGTAACAAATTCCACAACAAACACAATATTGAAAAACTCCAACAATTTCAGCAACTACCTCAACATCGAAAAACACCAATAAATTCAATAACCTCAACATTGAAAAACACCAAAAAATTCAAAAGCAACCCCAACACTGAAATACACCAACAAATTCAACAACCTCAACATTGAAAAACACAAACAAATTCAGCTACAACCTCAACTTTGAAAAATACCAAAAATTACAACAACCTCACCATTGAAATACACCAACAAATTCAACTACAACCTCAACTTTCAAAAATATGTAAAAGTTCAATAAAAAACATTGATAACACCAACAAATTGAAAAACAACCTCAAGATTGAAAAACACCAATAAATTCAACAACAACCTCAAATTTCAAAATACAATAAAGTTCAACAAAATAAACATTGATAACACCAACAAATTCAACAACAACCTCAATATTGAATATCACCAACAAATTGAACAACGACTTCAACTTTGAAAAATACCAACAAATTCAAAAACCTCAACACTGAAAAATACCAACAAATTCAACGACAACCTCAACTTTGAAAAATACAATAAGTTCAACAAATATCTTTGATCACACCAACAAATTCAACAACAACCTCAATATTGAAAATCATCAACAAGTTCAACAACAACCTCAACATTCAAAATCACCAACAAATTCCAAAACATACTCAATATTGAAAATCACCAACAAATTCAACAATAACCTCAATATTGAAAATAACCAACAATTTCAACAACAACCTCACCATCGAAAAAGAGCAATAAATTCAACAACCTCAACATTGAAAAACACCAAGAAATTCAACAACAACCTCAGCATTTAAAAATACAAAAAAGTTCAACAAGATAAACATTGATAAAAACAACAAATTCAACAACAACCTCAATATTGAATATCACCAACAAATTCAACAACAACCTCAACAATGAAAAACATCAACAAATTCAACAGCAACCTCAACATTCAAAAACAGCAACAAATTCCACAAAAACCTCAGCAATGAAAAACACCAAAAAAGTCAACAACAACATCAACTTTGAAATACACCAACAAATTCAACTGCAAACTCAACTTTGTAAAATACAAAAAAGTTCAATAAAAACCACTGATAACACCAACAAATTCCACAACAAACTCATTATTGAAAAACACCAATAAATTCAACAAGCACAACATTGAAAATCACCAACAAATTCAACAAAAACCTCAACATTGAAAAACACCAGCAAATTCAACAACAACCTCAACAAGGAAAAACATCAAAAAATTCAACAACAACCTCAATTTGGAAATCACCAGCAAGTTCAAAAACAACCTCAACATTCAAAAACACCAAGAAATTTAACAACAACCTCAACAATGAAAAACACGAAAAAATTCAACAACAACCACAACATTCAAAAACACCAACAAATTCAGCAACAACCTCAACAATGAAAAACACTAACAAATTGAGCAACCTCAATATTGAATAACACGAACAAATTCAACTACAACCTCAACTTTGATAAATAGAAACAAGTTCAAAAATAATACCATTTTTAACATCAATAAATTCAACAACAACCTCAATATTGAAAATCACCAACAAATTCAACACCAAATTCAACATTGAAAAACACCAACAAATTCAACAACAACCTCAATATTGAATATCACCATCAATTGCAGCAACAACCTCAACTTTGAAAAACACCAACAAATTCAACAACCTCAACATTGAAAAACACCAATAAATTCAACAACCGTCTCAACATTGAAAATTACCAACAAATTCAACAACAACCTCAACTTTGAAATACACCAACAAATTCAACATCCTCAACATTGAAAAACACCAACAAATTCAACAACAACCTCAACATTGAAAAATACAAAAAAGTTCAACAATATAAACATGGATAACACCAACAAATTCAACAACAACCTCAATATTGAAAATCACCAACAAATTCAACAACAACGTCAACATTGAAAAATAACAAAATATTCAAAGACAACCTCAACTTTGAATAACACCAACAAATTCAACAACTTCAACATTGAAAAACACCAACAAATTCAGCTACAACCTCAAAATTGAAAATCACCAACAGGTTCAACAACAACCTCAACATTCAAAAACACCAACAAATTCCAAAAAATACTCAATATTGAAAATCACCAACAAATTCAACAATAACCTCAATATTGAAAATAACCAACAATTTCAACAACTACCTCACCATCGAAAAAGAGCAATAAATTCAAAAACCTTAACATTGAAAAACACCAACAAATTCAACAACCTCAACATTGAAAAACAGCAAGAAATTCAACAACAACCTCAGCTTTTAAAATTACAAAAAAGTTCAACAAAATAAACATTGATACCACCAAGAAATTCAACAACAGCCTCAATATTGAATATCACCAAAAAATTCAACAACAATCTCAACAATGAAAAACATCACCATATTCAACAGCAATCTCCACATTCAAAAACAGCAACAAATTCCACAAAAACCTCAGCAAAGAAAAACAACAAAAAATTCAACAACAACATCAACTTTGAAATACACCAACAAATTCAACTACAAACTCAACTTTGAAAAATACAAAAAAGGACAATAAAAACCATTGATAACACCAACAAATTCCACAACAAACTCATTATTGAAAATCACCAATACATTCAACAAGCACAACATTGAAAATCACCAACAAATTCAACGGCAACCTCAACATTGAAAAACACCAGCAAATTCAACAACAACCTCAACAAGGAAAAACATCAAAAAATTCAACAACAACTTCAATTTGGAAATCACCAGCAAGTTCAAAAACAACCTCAACATTCAAAAACACAAAGAAATTCAACAACAACCTCAACAATGAATAACACCATAAAATTCAACAACAACCACAACATTCAAAAACACCAACAAATTCAACAACAACCTCAACAATGAAAAACACTAACAAATTGAGCAACCTCAATATTGAATAACACGAACAAATTCAACTACAACCTCAACTTTGAAAAATACAAAAAAGTTCAAAAATAATAACATTGATAACACCAATAAATTCATCAACAACCTCAATATTGAAAATCACCAACAAATTCAACACCAACCTCAACATTGAAAAACACCAACAAATTCAACAAAAACCTCAATATTGAATATTACCATCAAATGCAACAAAAACCTCAACTTTGAAAAACACCAACAAATTCAACAGCCTCAACATTGAAAAAGACCAACAAATTCAACTACAACCTCAACTTTGAAAAATACAAAAAAGTTCAATAAAAAACGTTGATAACACCAACAAATTCAACAAGCTCAAGATTGAAAATCACCAACAAATTCAACAACAACCTCAATATTGAATATCACCAACAATTTCAACAGCAACATGAACATTGAAGAACACCAACGAATTCAACATCAATGTCAACATTGAAAAACACTAACAAATTCAACAACAACCTCAATATTGCAATTATCCATAAAATTCAACAACAACCCAACATTTAAAAACGCCAACAAAATCAACAACAACCTCAACATTCAAAACCACAAACAAATTCAACAACAACCTCAATTTTGAAAAGCACTAACAAATTCAACAACAGTCTCAACTATGAAAAACACCAACAAATTCCACAACAAACTCAATATTGAAAATCTCCAACAATTTCTGCAACTACTTTAACATCGAAAAACACCAATAAATTCAATAACCTCAACATTTAAAAACACCAAAAAATACAACAACCTCACCATTGAATATCACCATCAAATGCAACAACAACCTCAACTTTGAAAAACACCAACAAATTCAACAACCTCAACATTGAAAAATACCAAAAAATACAACAACCTCAATATTGCAATTAAAAAAAAAATTCAACAACAACCCAACATTGAAGAACGCCAACAAATTCAACAACAACATCAACATTCAAAACCACAAACAAATTCAACAACAACCTCAATTTTGAAAAACACCAACAAATTCAACAACAGTCTCAACTATGAAAAACACCAACAAATTCCACAACAAAGTCAATATTGAAAATCTCCAACAATTTCTGCAACTACCTCAACATCGAAAAACATCAATAAATTCAATAACCTCAACATTGAAAAACACCAAAAAATACAACAACCTCACCATTGAATATCACCATCAAATGCAACAACACCCTCAACTTTGAAAAACACCAACAAATTCTACAACCTCAACTATGAAAAATAGCAAAAAATACAACAACCTCACCATTGAAATACACCAACAAAATCAACTACAACCTCAACTTTGAAAAATACAAAAAAGTTCAATAAAAACCATTGATAACAACAACAAATTCCACAACAAACTCATTATTGAAAATCAACAATAAATTCAACAAGCACAACATTGAAAATCACGAACAAATTCAACAACAACCTCAACATTGAAAAACAACAGCAAATTCAACAACAACCTCAACAAGGAAAAACATCAAAAAATTCAACAACAACTTCAATTTGGAAATCACCAACAAGTTCAAAAACAACCTCAACATTCAAAAACACAAAGAAATTCAACAACAACCTCAACAATGAATAACACCAAAAAATTCAACAACAACCACAACATTCAAAAACACCAACAAATTCAACAACAACCTCAACAATGAAAAACACTAACAAATTGAGCAACCTCAATATTGATTAACACAAACAAATTCAACTACAACCTCAACTTTGAAAAATACAAAAAAGTTCAAAAATAATAACATTGATAACACCAATAAATTCATCAACAACCTCAATATTGAAAATCACCAACAAATTCAACACCAACCTCAACATTGAAAAACACCAACAAATTCAACAAAAACCTCAATATTGAATATTACCATCAAATGCAACAAAAACCTCAACTTTGAAAAACACCAACAAATTCAACAGCCTCAACATTGAAAAACATCAACAAATTCAACAACCGTCTCAACATTGAAATCACCAGCAAATTCAACAAGAACCTCAACATTGAAAAACACCAGCAAATTCAACAACAACCTCAACAAGGAAAAACATCAAAAAATTCAACAACAACTTCAATTTGGAAATCACCAGCAAGTTCAAAAACAACCTCAACATTCAAAAACACAAAGAAATTCAACAACAACCTCAACAATGAATAACACCATAAAATTCAACAACAACCACAACATTCAAAAACACCAACAAATTCAACAACAACCTCAACAATGAAAAACACTAACAAATTGAGCAACCTCAATATTGAATAACACGAACAAATTCAACTACAACCTCAACTTTGAAAAATACAAAAAAGTTCAAAAATAATAACATTGATAACACCAATAAATTCATCAACAACCTCAATATTGAAAATCACCAACAAATTCAACACCAATCTCAACATTGAAAAACACCAACAAATTCAACAAAAACCTCAATATTGAATATTACCATCAAATGCAACAAAAACCTCAACTTTGAAAAAGACCAACAAATTCAACAGCCTCAACATTGAAAAAGACCAACAAATTCAACTACAACCTCAACTTTGAAAAATACAAAAAAGTTCAATAAAAAACGTTGATAACACCAACAAATTCAACAAGCTCAAGATTGAAAATCACCAACAAATTCAACAACAACCTCAATATTGAATATCACCAACAATTTCAACAGCAACATGAACATTGAAGAACACCAACGAATTCAACATCAATGTCAACATTGAAAAACACTAACAACTTCAACAACAACCTCAATATTGCAATTATCCATAAAATTCAACAACAACCCAACATTGAAAAACGCCAACAAATTCAACAACAACCTCAACATTCAAAACCACAAACAAATTCAACAACAACCTCAATTTTGAAAAGCACTAACAAATTCAACAACAGTCTCAACTATGAAAAACACCAACAAATTCCACAACAAACTCAATATTGAAAATCTCCAACAATTTCTGCAACTACTATAACATCGAAAAACACCAATAAATCCAATAACCTCAACATTTAAAAACACCAAAAAATACAACAACCTCACCATTGAATATCACCATCAAATGCAACAACAACCTCAACTTTGAAAAACACCAACAAATTCAACAACCTCAACATTGAAAAATACCAAAAAATACAACAGCCTCAATATTGCAATTAAAAAAAAAATTCAACAACAACCCAACATTGAAGAACGCCAACAAATTCAACAACAACATCAACATTCAAAACCACAAACAAATTCAACAACAACCTCAATTTTGAAAAACACCAACAAATTCAACAACAGTCTCAACTATGAAAAACACCAACAAATTCCACAACAAAGTCAATATTGAAAATCTCCAACAATTTCTGCAACTACCTCAACATCGAAAAACATCAATAAATTCAATAACCTCAACATTGAAAAACACCAAAAAATACAACAACCTCACCATTGAATATCACCATCAAATGCAACAACACCCTCAACTTTGAAAAACACCAACAAATTCTACAACCTCAACTATGAAAAATAGCAAAAAATACAACAACCTCACCATTGAAATACACCAACAAAATCAACTACAACCTCAACTTTGAAAAATACAAAAAAGTTCAATAAAAACCATTGATAACAACAACAAATTCCACAACAAACTCATTATTGAAAATCAACAATAAATTCAACAAGCACAACATTGAAAATCACCAACAAATTCAACAACAACCTCAACATTGAAAAACAACAGCAAATTCAACAACAACCTCAACAAGGAAAAACATCAAAAAATTCAACAACAACTTCAATTTGGAAATCACCAACAAGTTCAAAAACAACCTCAACATTCAAAAACACAAAGAAATTCAACAACAACCTCAACAATGAATAACACCAAAAAATTCAACAACAACCACAACATTCAAAAACACCAACAAATTCAACAACAACCTCAACAATGAAAAACACTAACAAATTGAGCAACCTCAATATTGATTAACACAAACAAATTCAACTACAACCTCAACTTTGAAAAATACAAAAAAGTTCAAAAATAATAACATTGATAACACCAATAAATTCATCAACAACCTCAATATTGAAAATCACCAACAAATTCAACACCAACCTCAACATTGAAAAACACCAACAAATTCAACAAAAACCTCAATATTGAATATTACCATCAAATGCAGCAAAAACCTCAACTTTGAAAAACACCAACAAATTCAACAGCCTCAACATTGAAAAACATCAACAAATTCAACAACCGTCTCAACATTGAAATCAGCATCAAATTCAACAACAACCTCAACAATGAAAAATACCAAAAAGTTCAACAACAACCCCAACATTCAAAATCACCAACAAATTCAACAACAACCTCAACATTCAAAAACAACAACAAATTCAACAACATCCGCAACTTTGAAATACACCAACAAATTCAACATCCTCAACATTGAAAAACACCAGCAAATTCAGCTACAAACTCAACTTTGCGAAATACAAAAAAGTTCAAAAAAAACATTGATAACACTAATTAATTCAACAACAACCTCAATATTGAAAATCACCAACAAATTCAACAACAACCTCAATATTGAATATCACCAACAATTTCAACAGCAACCTGAACATTGAAAAACACCAACGAATTCAACATCAATGACAACATTGAAAAACACTAACAACTTCAACAACAACCTCAATATTGCAATTATCCATAAAATTCAACAACAACCCAACATTGAAAAACGCCAACAAATTCAACAACAACCTCAACATTCAAAACCACAAACAAATTCAACAACAACCTCAATTTTGAAAAACAATAACAAATTCAACAACAGTCTCAATTATGAAAAACACCAACAAAAATGCACAACAAACTCAATATTGAAAATCTCCAACAATTTCTGCAACTACTTCAACATCGAAAAACACCAATAAATTCAATAACCTCAACATTTAAAAACACCAAAAAATACAACAACCTCACCATTGAATATCACCATCAAATGCAACAACAACCTCAACTTTGAAAAACACCAACAAATTCAACAACCTCAACATTGAAAAATACCAAAAAATACAACAACCTCACCATTGAAAAAGACCAACAAATTCAACCACAACCTCAACTTTGAAAAATACAAAAAAGTTCAATAAAAAACGTTGATAACACCAACAAATTCAACAAGCTCAAGATTGAAAATCACCAACAAATTCAACAACAACCTCAATATTGAATATCACCAACAATTTCAACAGCAACATGAACATTGAAGAACACCAACGAATTCAACATCAATGTCAACATTGAAAAACACTAACAAATTCAACAACAACCTCAATATTGCAATTATCCATAAAATTCAACAACAACCCAACATTGAAAAACGCCAACAAATTCAACAACAACCTCAACATTCAAAACCACAAACAAATTCAACAACAACCTCAATTTTGAAAAGCACTAACAAATTCAACAACAGTCTCAACTATGAAAAACACCAACAAATTCCACAACAAACTCAATATTGAAAATCTCCAACAATTTCTGCAACTACTTTAACATCGAAAAACACCAATAAATTCAATAACCTCAACATTTAAAAACACCAAAAAATACAACAACCTCACCATTGAATATCACCATCAAATGCAACAACAACCTCAACTTTGAAAAACACCAACAAATTCAACAACCTCAACATTGAAAAATACCAAAAAATACAACAACCTCAATATTGCAATTAAAAAAAAAATTCAACAACAACCCAACATTGAAGAACGCCAACAAATTCAACAACAACATCAACATTCAAAACCACAAACAAATTCAACAACAACCTCAATTTTGAAAAACACCAACAAATTCAACAACAGTCTCAACTATGAAAAACACCAACAAATTCCACAACAAACTCAATATTGAAAATCTCCAACAATTTCTGCAACTACCTCAACATCGAAAAACATCAATAAATTCAATAACCTCAACATTGAAAAACACCAAAAAATACAACAACCTCACCATTGAATATCACCATCAAATGCAACAACACCCTCAACTTTGAAAAACACCAACAAATTCTACAACCTCAACTATGAAAAATAGCAAAAATTACAACAACCTCACCATTGAAATACACCAACAAAATCAACTACAACCTCAACTTTGAAAAATACAAAAAAGTTCAATAAAAACCATTGATAACAACAACAAATTCCACAACAAACTCATTATTGAAAATCAACAATAAATTCAACAAGCACAACATTGAAAATCACCAACAAATTCAACAACAACCTCAACATTGAAAAACAACAGCAAATTCAACAACAACCTCAACAAGGAAAAACATCAAAAAATTCAACAACAACTTCAATTTGGAAATCACCAACAAGTTCAAAAACAACCTCAACATTCAAAAACACAAAGAAATTCAACAACAACCTCAACAATGAATAACACCAAAAAATTCAACAACAACCACAACATTCAAAAACACCAACAAATTCAACAACAACCTCAACAATGAAAAACACTAACAAATTGAGCAACCTCAATATTGATTAACACAAACAAATTCAACTACAACCTCAACTTTGAAAAATACAAAAAAGTTCAAAAATAATAACATTGATAACACCAATAAATTCATCAACAACCTCAATATTGAAAATCACCAACAAATTCAACACCAACCTCAACATTGAAAAACACCAACAAATTCAACAAAAACCTCAATATTGAATATTACCATCAAATGCAACAAAAACCTCAACTTTGAAAAACACCAACAAATTCAACAGCCTCAACATTGAAAAACATCAACAAATTCAACAACCGTCTCAACATTGAAATCACCATCAAATTCAACAACAACCTCAACAATGAAAAATACCAAAAAGTTCAACAACAACCCCAACATTCAAAATCACCAACAAATTCAACAACAACCTCAACATTCAAAAACAACAACAAATTCAACAACATCCGCAACTTTGAAATACACCAACAAATTCAACATCCTCAACATTGAAAAACACCAGCAAATTCAGCTACAAACTCAACTTTGCGAAATACAAAAAAGTTCAAAAAAAACATTGATAACACTAATTAATTCAACAGCAACCTCAATATTGAATATCACCAACAATTTCAACAGCAACCTGAACATTGAAAAACACCAACGAATTCAACATCAATGTCAACATTGAAAAACACTAACAACTTCAACAACAACCTCAATATTGCAATTATCCATAAAATTCAACAACAACCCAACATTGAAAAACGCCAACAAATTCAACAACAACCTCAACATTCAAAACCACAAACAAATTCAATAACAACCTCAATTTTGAAAAACACTAACAAATTCAACAACAGTCTCAACTATGAAAAACACCAACAAATTCCACAACAAACTCAATATTGAAAATCTCCAACAATTTCTGCAACTACTTCAACATCGAAAAACACCAATAAATTCAATAACCTCAACATGCAACAACAACCTCAACTTTGAAAAACACCAACAAATTCAACAACCTCAACATTGAAAAATACCAAAAAATACAACAACCTCACCATTGAAAAACACCAACAAATTCAACTACAACCTCAACTTTGAAAAATACAAAAAAGTTCAATAAAAAACATTGATAACACCAACAAATTCAACAAGCTCAAGATTGAAAATCACCAACAAATTCAACAACAACCTCAATATTGAATATCACCAACAATTTCAACAGCAACCTGAACATTGAAAAACACCAACGAATTCAACATCAATGTCAACACTGAAAAACACCAACAAATTCAACAACAACCTCAATATTGCAATTAAAAAAATAATTCAACAACAACCCAACATTGAAGAACGCCAACAAATTCAACAACAACATCAACATTCAAAACCACAAACAAATTCAACAACAACCTCAATTTTGAAAAACACCAACAAATTCAACAACAGTCTCAACTATGAAAAACATCAACAAATTCCACAGCAATGTCAATATTGAAAATCTCCAACAATTTCTGCAACTACCTCAACATCGAAAAACATCAATAAATTCAATAACCTCAACATTGAAAAACACCAAAAAATACAACAACCTCAGCATTGAATATCACCATCAAATGCAACAACAACCTCAACTTTGAAAAACACCAACAAATTCTACAACCTCAACGATGAAAAATAGCAAAAAATACAACAACCACATCATTGAAATACACCAACAAATTCAACTACAACCTCAACTTTGAAAAATACAAATAAGTTCAATAAAAAACATTGATAACACCAAGAAGTTCAACAACCTCAAGATTGAAAATCACCAACAAATTCAACACCAACCTCAACATTGAAAAACACCAACAAATTCAACAACAACCTTAATTTTGAAAAACACCAACAAATTCAAACCAGTATCAACATTGAATAATAATAACAACTTCCACATCAAACACAATATTGAAAATCACCAACAATTAGAGCAACTACCTCAACATCGAAAAACACGATTAATTTCAATAACCTAAACATTAAAAAACACCAAAAACTTCAAAAACAACCCCAACATTGAAAACCACCAACAAATTCAACAAGCTCAACATTGAAAAACACAAACAAATTCAGCAACAACCTCAAAATTGAAAATCACCAAAAAATTCAACAACAACCCCAACATTGAAAATCACCAACAAATTCAACTACAACCTCAACAATGAAAAATACCAAAAAATTAAACAACAACCACGACATTGAAAATCACCAACAAATTCAATAACAACCTCAACTTGGAAATACACCAACAAAGTCAACATCCTCAACATTGAAAAACACCAACAAATACAACTACAACCTCAACATTGAAAATAAAAAAAAAGTTCAACAATATAAACATTGATAACACCAAAAAATTCAACGACATCCTCAATATTGAAAATCACCAACAAATTCAACAACAACCTCAACATTGAAAAACACCAAAAAATTCAACAACAACCACAACATTCAAAAACACCAACAAATTCAACAACAACCTCAACAATGAAAAACATTAACAAATTGAGCAACCTCAATATTGAATAACACAAACAAATTCAACTACAACCTCAACTTTGAAAAATACAAAAAAATTCAAAAATAATAACATTGATAACACCGATAAATTCATCAACAACCTCAATATTGAAAATCACCAACAAATTCAACACCAACCTCAACATTGAAAAACACCAACAAATTCAACAACAACCTCAATATTGAATATCACCATCAAATGCAACAACAACCTCAACTTTGAAAAAAACCAACAAATTCAACAACCTCAACATTGAATAACGCCAATAAATTCAACAACCATCTCAACATTGAAAATAACCAACAAATTCAACAACAACCTCAACAATGAAAAACACCAAATAATTCAACAACAACCCCAACATTGAAAATCACCAACAAATTCAACAACACCCTCAACTTTCAAAAACACCAACAAATTCAACAACAACCTCAACTTTGAAATACACCAACAAATTCAACATCCTCAACATTGAATAACACCAACAAATTCAACTACAACCTCAACATTGAAAAATACAAAAAAGTTCAACAATATAAACATTGATAACACCAACAAATTCAACAACAACCTCAGTATTGAAAATCACCAACAAATTCAACAACAACCTCAACATTGAATAACAACAAAATATTCAACGACAACCTCAACTTTGAATAACACCAACAAATTCAACAACCTCAACATTGAAAACACCAACAAATTCAGCTACAAGCTCAAAATTGAAAATCACCAACAAATTCAACAACAACCTCAACTTTGAAAAATACAACAAAGTTCAATAAAAAACATTGATAACACCAACATATTCAAGAACAACCTCAATAATGAAAATCACGAACTAATTCAACAACAACCTCAATTTTGAAAATCACCAAAAAATTCAACAACAAACTCAACTTTGAAAAACACCAATGAATTCAATAACCTCAACATTGAAAATCACCAACAAATTCAACAACAACCCCAACATTATCAAACACCAACAAATTCAACAACAACCTCAATTTTGAAAATCACCAAAAATTCAACAACAAACTCAACTTTGAAAACCACCAACAAGTTCAACAATCTCAACTTTGAACAACTCCAACAGAATCAACTACATCCTCAATATTGAAATAGACCAACAAATTCAACTACAACCTCAATATTGAAAAGCACCAACAAATTCAACACCAACCTCAACATTGAAAAACACCAACAAATTCAACAACAACCTCAATATTGAATATCACCATCAAATGCAACAACAACCTCAACTTTGAAAAACACCAACAAATTCAACAACCTCAACATTGAATAACGCCAATAAATTCAACAACTGTCTCAACATTGAAAATAACCAACAAATTCCACAACAACCTCAACAATGAAAAACACCAAAAAAGTTCAACAATATAAACATTGATAACACCAACAAATTCAACAACAACCTCAGTATTGAAAATCACCAACAAATTCAACAACAACCTCAACATTGAATAACAACAAAATATTCAACGACAACCTCAACTTTGAATAACACCCACAAATTCAACAACCTCAACATTGAAAACACCAACAAATTCAGCTACAAGCTCAAAATTGAAAATCACCAACAAATTCAACAACAACCTCAACTTTGAAAAATACAACAAAGTTCAATAAAAAACATTGATAACACCAACATATTCAAGAACAACCACAATAATGAAAATCACGAACTAATTCAACAACAACCTCAATTTTGAAAATCACCAAAAAATTCAACAACAAACTCAACTTTGAAAAACACCAATGAATTCAATAACCTCAACATTGAAAATCACCAACAAATTCAACAACAACCCCAACATTATCAAACACCAACAAATTCAACAACAATCTCAATTTTGAAAATCACCAAAAATTCAACAACAAACTCAACTTTGAAAACCACCAACAAGTTCAACAATCTCAACTTTGAAAAACTCCAACAGAATCAACTACATCCTCAATATTGAAATAGACCAACAAATTCAACTACAACCTCAATATTGAAAAGCACCAACAAATTCAACACCAACCTCAACATTGAAAAACAATTTCAGCTACAACCTCAAATTTGAGAAATACAAAAAAGTTCAAAAAAAAACATTGATAACACTAATTAATTCAACAACAACCTCAATATTGAAAATCACCAACAAATTCAACAACAACCTCAATATTGAATATCACCAACAATTTCAACAGCAACCTGAACATTGAAAAACACCAATGAATTCAACATCAATGTCAACATTGAAAAACACCAACAAATTCAACAAAAACCTCAATATTGAAATTAACCAAAAAATTCAACAACAACCCAACATTGAAAAACGGCAACAAATTCAACAACAACCTCAACATTTAAAACCACAAACAAATTCAACAACAACCTCAATTTTGAAAAACACCAACAAATTCAACAACAGTCTCAACTATGAAAAATACCAACAAATTCCACAACAAACTCAATTTTGAAAATCTCCAACAATTTCTGCAACTACCTCAACATCGAAAAACATCAATAAATTCAATAACCTCAACATTGAAAAACACCAAAAAATACAACAACCTCACCATTGAATATCACTATCAAATGCAACAACAACCTCAACTTTGAAAAACACCAACAAATTCAACAACCTCAACTTTGAAAAATACCAAAAAATACAACAACCACATCATTGAAAAACACCAACAAATTCAACTACAACCTCAACTTTGAAAAATACAAAAAAGTTCAATAAAAAACATTGATAACACCAACAAATTCAACAACCACAAGACTGAAAATCACCAACAAATTCAACACCAACCTCAGCATTGAAAAACACCAACAAATTCAACAACAACCTCAATTTTGAAAAACACCAGCAAATTCAACAACAGTATCAACATTGAATAATAATAACAACTACAACATCAAACACAATATTGAAAATCACCAACAATTAGAGCAATTACCTCAACATCGAAAAACACGAATAATTTCAATAACCTCAACATTGAAAAACACCAAAAACTTCAAAAACATCCCCAACATTGAAAAACAACAACAAATTCAATACCCTCAACAGTGAAAAACACAAGGAAATTCAGCTACAACCTCAAAATTGAAAATCACCAACAAATTAAACAACAACCTCAACTTTGAAAAATACCAAAAAATTCAACAACCTCACCATTGAAAAACACCAACAAATTCATCTACAATCTCAACTTTGAAAAATACAGAAAAATTCAATAAAAAACATTGATAACACCAACAAATTCAAAAACAACCTCAAGATTGAAAATCATCAACAAATTCAACACCAACCTCATCATTGAAAAACACCAACAAATTCAACTACAACCTCAAGCTTAAAAATACAAAAAAGTTCAACAAAATAAACATTGATAACACCAACAAATTCAACAACAACCTCAATATTGAATATCACCAACAAATTCAACAACGACTTCAACTTTGAAAAGCACCAACAAATTCAACAACCTCAACATTGAAAAGTACCAACAAATTCAACTACAACCTCAACTTTGAAAAATACAATAAGCTCAAAAAATATCTCTGATCACACCAACAAATTGAACAACAACCTCAATATTGAAAATCATCAACAAGTTCAACAACAACATCAACTTTGAAAATCACCTACAAATTCAACAACCTCAACATTGAAAAATACCAAAAAATTCAACTACAACCTCAACTTTGAAAAATGCAAGAAAGTTCAACAAAAAACATTGATAACACCAACAAATTCAACAACAACCTCAGTATTGAAAATCACCAACATATTCAAGAACAACCTCAACATTGAAAAACACTAGCAAATTCAACAACAACCTCAACAATGAAAAATATCAAAAAATTCAAAAACAACATCAACATTCAAAAGCACCAACAAATTCCGCAAAAGCCTCAGCAATAAAAAACACCAACAAATTCAACTACAACCTCAACTTTGAAAAATACAAAAAAGTTCAAAAAAAACCATTGATAACACAAACAATTTCCACCACAAACTCAAGTTTAAAAATCACTAACAAATTCAACAAACTCATCACTGAAAATCAGCAACAAAGTCAATAACAACCTCAACATTGAAAAACAACAAAAAGTTCAACAACAAATTCAACATTCAAACACACCAACAATTTCAACAACAACCTCAACAATAAAATACACCAAAATATTCAACAACAACCTCAATTTTGAAAAACACCAGCAAATTCAAAAACCTCCACATTGAAAATCACCAACAAATTCAACAAGAGCCTCAAGATTCAGAAAAACCAACAAATTCCACAATAACCTCAGCAATGAAAAACACCAACAAATTCAACAACAACCTCAACTTTAAAATACACCAACAAATTCAACATCCTCAACATTGAAAAACACCAACAAATACAACAACAACCTCAACATTGAAAATAAATAAAAGTTCAACAGTATAAACATTGATAACACCAAAAAATTCAACGACATCCTCAATATTGAAAATCACCAACAAATTCAACAACAACCTCAACATTGAAAAACACCAGCAAATTCAACAACAACCTCAACGAGGAAAAACATCAAAAAATTCAACAACAACCTCAATTTGGAAATCACCAGCAAGTTCAAAAACAACCTCAACATTCAAAAACACCAAGAAATTCAACAACAACCTCAACAATGAAAAACACTAAGAAATTGAGCAACCTCAATATTGAATAACACGAACAAATTCAACTATAACCTCAACTTTGAAAAATACAAAAAAGTTCAAAAGTAATAACATTGATAACACCAATAAATTCATCAACAACCTCAATATTGAAAATCACCATCAAATTCAACAACAACCTCAACTTTGAAAAACACCAACAAATTCAACAACCTCAACATTGAAAAGTACCAACAAATTCAACTACAACCTCAACTTTGAAAAATACAATAAGCTCAAAAAATATCTCTGATCACACCAACAAATTGAACAACAACCTCAATATTGAAAATCATCAACAAGTTCAACAACAACATCAACTTTGAAAATCACCTACAAATTCAACAACCTCAACATTGAAAAATACCAAAAAATTCAACTACAACCTCAACTTTGAAAAATGCAAGAAAGTTCAACAAAAAACATTGATAACACCAACAAATTCAACAACAACCTCAGTATTGAAAATCACCAACATATTCAAGAACAACCTCAACATTGAAAAACACTAGCAAATTCAACAACAACCTCAACAATGAAAAATATCAAAAAATTCAAAAACAACATCAACATTCAAAAGCACCAACAAATTCCGCAAAAGCCTCAGCAATAAAAAACACCAACAAATTCAACTACAACCTCAACTTTGAAAAATACAAAAAAGTTCAAAAAAAACCATTGATAACACAAACAATTTCCACCACAAACTCAAGTTTAAAAATCACTAACAAATTCAACAAACTCATCACTGAAAATCAGCAACAAAGTCAATAACAACCTCAACATTGAAAAACAACAAAAAGTTCAACAACAAATTCAACATTCAAACACACCAACAATTTCAACAACAACCTCAACAATAAAATACACCAAAATATTCAACAACAACCTCAATTTTGAAAAACACCAGCAAATTCAAAAACCTCCACATTGAAAATCACCAACAAATTCAACAAGAGCCTCAAGATTCAGAAAAACCAACAAATTCCACAATAACCTCAGCAATGAAAAACACCAACAAATTCAACAACAACCTCAACTTTAAAATACACCAACAAATTCAACATCCTCAACATTGAAAAACACCAACAAATACAACAACAACCTCAACATTGAAAATAAATAAAAGTTCAACAGTATAAACATTGATAACACCAAAAAATTCAACGACATCCTCAATATTGAAAATCACCAACAAATTCAACAACAACCTCAACATTGAAAAACACCAGCAAATTCAACAACAACCTCAACGAGGAAAAACATCAAAAAATTCAACAACAACCTCAATTTGGAAATCACCAGCAAGTTCAAAAACAACCTCAACATTCAAAAACACCAAGAAATTCAACAACAACCTCAACAATGAAAAACACTAAGAAATTGAGCAACCTCAATATTGAATAACACGAACAAATTCAACTATAACCTCAACTTTGAAAAATACAAAAAAGTTCAAAAGTAATAACATTGATAACACCAATAAATTCATCAACAACCTCAATATTGAAAATCACCATCAAATTCAACAACAACCTCAACTTTGAAAAACACCAACAAATTCAACAACCTCAACATTGAATAACGCCAATAAATTCAACAACCGTCTCAACATTGAAAATAACCAACAAATTCAACAACAACCTCAGTATTGAAAATCACCAACATATTCAAGAACAACCTCAACATTGAAAAACACTAGCAGATTCAACAACAACCTCAACAATGAAAAATATCAAAAAATTCAACAACAACATCAACATTCAAAAACACCAACAAATTCCGCAAAAGCCTCAGCAATAAAAATCACCAACAAATTCAACTACAACCTCAACTTTGAAAAATACAAAAAAGTTCAAAAAAAACCATTGATAACACAAACAATTTCCACCACAAACTCAAGTTTAAAAATCACTAACAAATTCAAGAAACTCATCACTGAAAATCAGCAACAAAGTCAATAACAACCTCAACATTGAAAAACAACAAAAAGTTCAACAACAAATTCAACATTCAAACACACCAACAATTTCAACAACAACCTCAACAATAAAATACACCAAAATATTCATCAACAACCTCAATTTTGAAAAATACCAGCAAATTCAAAAACCTCCACATTGAAAATCACCAACAAATTCAACAAGAGCATCAAGATTCAGAAAAACCAACAAATTCCACAATAACCTCAGCAATGAAAAACACCAACAAATTCAACTACAACCCCAACATTGAAAATCACCAACAAATTCAACTACAACGTCAACAATGAAAAATACCAAAAAATTAAACAACGACCACAACATTGAAAATCACCAACAAATTCAACAACAACCTCAACTTTGAAATACACCAACAAATTCAACATCCTCAACATTGAAAAACACCAACAAATACAACAACAACCTCAACAATGAAAATAAAAAAAAGTTCAACAGTATAAACATTGATAACACCAAAAAATTCAACGACATCCTCAATATTGAAAATCACCAACAAATTCAACAACAATCTCAACATTGAAAAACACCAGCAAATTCAACAACAACCTCAACGAGGAAAAACATCAAAAAATTCAACAACAACCTCAATTTGGAAATCACCAGCAAGTTCAAAAACAACCTCAACATTCAAAAATACCAAGAAATTCAACAACAACCTCAACAATGAAAAACACTAACAAATTGAGCAACCTCAATATTGAATAACACGAACAAATTCAACTACAACCTCAACTTTGAAAAATACAAAAAAGTTCAAAAGTAATAACATTGATAACACCAATAAATTCATCAACAACCTCAATATTGAAAATCACCATCAAATTCAACAACAACCTCAACTTTGAAAAAAAACAACAAATTCAACAACCTCAACATTGAATAACGCCAATAAATTCAACAACCGTCTCAACATTGAAAATAACCAACAAATTCAACAACAACCTCAGTATTGAAAATCACCAACATATTCAACAACAACCCCAACATTGAAAATCACTAGCAGATTCAACAACAACCTCAACAATGAAAAATATCAAAAAATTCAACAACAACATCAACATTCAAAAACACCAACAAATTCCGCAAAAGCCTCAGCAATAAAAAACACCAACAAATTCAACTACAACCTCAACTTTGAAAAATACAAAAAAGTTCAAAAAAAACCATTGATAACACAAACAATTTCCACCACAAACTCAAGTTTAAAAATCACTAACAAATTCAAGAAACTCATCACTGAAAATCAGCAACAAAGTCAATAACAACCTCAACATTGAAAAACAACAAAAAGTTCAACAACAAATTCAACATTCAAACACACCAACAATTTCAACAACAACCTCAACAATAAAATACACCAAAATATTCATCAACAACCTCAATTTTGAAAAATACCAGCAAATTCAAAAACCTCCACATTGAAAATCACCAACAAATTCAACAAGAGCATCAAGATTCAGAAAAACCAACAAATTCCAGAATAACCTCAGCAATGAAAAACACCAACAAATTCAACTACAACCCCAACATTGAAAATCACCAACAAATTCAACTACAACGTCAACAATGAAAAATACCAAAAAATTAAACAACGACCACAACATTGAAAATCACCAACAAATTCAACAACAACCTCAACTTTGAAATACACCAACAAATTCAACATCCTCAACATTGAAAAACACCAACAAATACAACAACAACCTCAACATTGAAAATAAAAAAAAGTTCAACAGTATAAACATTGATAACACCAAAAAATTCAACGACATCCTCAATATTGAAAATCACCAACAAATTCAACAACAACCTCAACATTGAAAAACACCAGCAAATTCAACAACAACCTCAACGAGGAAAAACATCAAAAAATTCAACAACAACCTCAATTTGGAAATCACCAGCAAGTTCAAAAACAACCTCAACATTCAAAAATACCAAGAAATTCAACAACAACCTCAACAATGAAAAACACTAACAAATTGAGCAACCTCAATATTGAATAACACGAACAAATTCAACTACAACCTCAACTTTGAAAAATACAAAAAAGTTCAAAAGTAATAACATTGATAACACCAATAAATTCATCAACAACCTCAATATTGAAAATCACCATCAAATTCAACAACAACCTCAACCTTGAAAAAAAACAACAAATTCAACAACCTCAACATTGAATAACGCCAATAAATTCAACAACCGTCTCAACATTGAAAATAACCAACAAATTCAACAACAACCTCAACAATGAAAAACACCAAAAAATTCAACAACAACCCCAACATTGAAAATCACCAACAAATTCAACAACAACCTCAACTTTCAAAAACACCAACAAATTCAACCACAACCTCAACTTTGAAATACACCAACAAATTCAACATCCTCAACATTGAATAACACCAACAAATTCAACTACAACCTCAACATTGAAAAATACAAAAAAGTTCAACAATATAAACATTGATAACACCAACAAATTCAACAACAACCTCAGTATTGAAAATCACCAACAAATTCAACAACAACCTCAACATTGAATAACAACAAAATATTCAACGACAACCTCAACTTTGAATAACACCAACAAATTCAACAACCTCAACATTGAAAACACCAACAAATTCAGCTACAACCACAAAATTGAAAATCACCAACAAATTCAACAACAACCTCAACTTTGAAAAATACAACAAAGTTCAATAATAAACATTGATAACACCAACATAGTCAAGAACAACCGCAATAATGAAAATCACCAACAAATTCAACAACAACCTCAATTTTCAAAATCACCAAAAAATTCAACAACAAACTCAACTTTGAAAAACACCAATGAATTCAATAACCTCAACACTGAAAATCACCAACAAATTCAACAACAACCCCAACATTATCAAACACCAGCAAATTCAACAACAACATCAATTTTGAAAATCACCAAAAATTCAACAACAAACTCAACTTTGAAAAACACCAACAAGTTCAACAATCTCAACTTTGAAAAACTCCAACAGAATCAACTACATCCTCAATATTGAAATAGACCAACAAATTCAACTACAACCTCAATATTGAAAAGCACCAACAAATTCAACACCAGCCTCAACATTGAAAAACACCAACAAATTCAACAAAAACCTCAATATTGAATATCACCATCAAATGCAACAAGTGCCTCAACTTTGAAAAACACCAACAAATTCAACAGCCTCAACATTGAAAAACGTCAACAAATTCAACAACCATCTCAATATTGAAAATCACCAACAAATTCAACAACAACCTCAACATTCAAAAACACCAACAAATTCAACAACAACCTCAACTTTGAAAAATGCAAAAAAGTTTAAAATTAAACATTGATAACACCAATAAATTCAAAAACAACCTCAATATTGAAAATCACCAACAAATTCAACAACAGCCTCAACAATGAAAAACGTCAAGAAATTCAACAACAACCTTAACATTCAAAAACACCAACAAATTAAACAACAACCTAAACAATGAAAAACACCAAAAAATTCAACAACAACCGCAACATTGAAAAACACCAACAAATCCAAAAAAGCCTCAACAATGAAAAACAGCAAAAAAATCAACAACATCCCCAACTTTGAAAAGCACCAACAATTTCCACAACCTCAACATGGAAAAACTCCAACAAATTCAACAACAAACTCAACATTGAAAAACTCCAAGATAATTCAACAACAACCTCAACATTGAAAAACACCAACAAATTCAACAACAACTTCATTATTGAAAATCACCAACAAATTCAACAACAACCTCAACATTCAAAAACACCAACAAATTCAACAACAACCTCAAATTTGAAAAATACAAAAAAGTTTAAAACAAAACATTGATAACACCAATAAATTCAACAACAACCTCAATATTGAAAATCACCATCAAATACAACAACAACCTCAACAATGAAAAGCATCAAGAAATTCAACAACAACCTCAACATTCAAAAACACCAACAAATTAAACAACAACCTCAACAATGAAAATCACCAAAAAATTCAACAACAACCTCAACAATGAAAAACACCAAAAATTTCAACAACCTCAACACTGTAAAACACGAACATATTCAACAACAACCTCAATATTGAAAATCACCAACAAATTCAACAACAACATCAACATTCAAAAACACCAACAAATTCAATTGCACAATCAACTTTGAAAAATACAAAAAAGTTTGAAAAATACAAAAAATTTAAAAAAACACATTGATAACACCAATAAATTCAACAACAACCTCAATATTGAAAATCACCAACAAATTAATCAACAACCTCAACATTGAAAAACAACTACAAATTCAACGAAAAGCTCAACAATGAAAAACACCAATAAATTCAACAACAACCTCAACATTGAAAAACAACTACAAATTCAACGAAAAGCTCAACAATGAAAAACACCAACAAATTCAACAACAACCTCAACAATGAAAAGCATCAAGAAATTCAACAACAACCTCAACATTCAAAAACACCAACAAATTAAACAACAACCTCAACAATGAAAATCACCAAAAAATTCAACAACAACCTCAACAATGAAAAACACCAAAAAATCCAAAAAAGCCTCAACAATGAAAAACAGCAAAAAAATCAACAACATCCCCAACTTTGAAAAGCACCAACAATTTCAACAACCTCAACATGGAAAAACTCCAACAAATTCAACAACAAACTCAACATTGAAAAACTCCAAGAAATTCAACAACAACCTCAACATTGAAAAACACCAACAAATTCAACAACAACCTCAATATTGAAAATCACCAACAAATTCAACAACAACCTCAACATTCAAAAACACCAACAAATTCAACAACAACCTCAAATTTGAAAAATACAAAAAAGTTTAAAACAAAACATTGATAACACCAATAAATTCAACAACAACCTCAATATTGAAAATCACCATCAAATTCAACAACAACCTCAACAATGAAAAGCATCAAGAAATTCAACAACAACCTCAACATTCAAAAACACCAACAAATTAAACAACAACCTCAACAATGAAAATCACCAAAAAATTCAACAACAACCTTAACAATGAAAAACACCAAAAATTTCAACAACCTCAACACTGTAAAACACGAACATATTCAACAACAACCTCAATATTGAAAATCACCAACAAATTCAACAACAACATCAACATTCAAAAACACCAACAAATTCAATTGCAAAATCAACTTTGAAAAATACAAAAAAGTTTGAAAAATACAAAAAATTTAAAAAAACACATTTATAACACCAATAAATTCAACAACAACCTCAATATTGAAAATCACCAACAAATTAATCAACAACCTCAACATTGAAAAACAACTACAAATTCAACGAAAAGCTCAACAATGAAAAACACCAATAAATTCAACAACAACCTCAACATTGAAAAACAACTACAAATTCAACGAAAAGCTCAACAATGAAAAACACCAACAAATTCAACAACAACCTCAACAATGAAAAGCATCAAGAAATTCAACAACAACCTCAACATTCAAAAACACCAACAAATTAAACAACAACCTCAACAATGAAAATCACCAAAAAATTCAACAACAACCTCAACAATGAAAAACACCAAAAAATTCAACAACAACCTCAACATTGAAAAACAACTACAAATTCAACGAAAAGCTCAACAATGAAAAACACCAATAAATTCAACAACAACCTCAACATTGAAAAACAACTACAAATTCAACGATAAGCTCAACAATGAATAACACCAAAAAATTCAACAACAACCTCAACAATGAAAAACACCAAAATCTTCAACAACCCCAACATTCAAAACCAGCGACAAATACAACAACAACCTCAATATTGAAAATAACCAACAAATTCTACAACAACCTCAACATTGAAAAACACCAACAAATTCAACAAAAAATGCAACAATGAAAAAGACCAAAAAATTCAACAACAACCCCAACTTTGAAAAACAATAACAAATTCAACATCCTCAACTTTGAAAAACATCAACAAATCCAAAAAAACCACAACAATGAAAAAGACCAAAAAATTCAACAAAATCCTCAACAATGAAAATCACCAAATAATTCAACAACAACCTCAACTTTAAAAAAAAACAAATTCAACAACCTCAACATTGAAAAACATCAACAAATCCAAAATACCTCAACAATGAAAAATACCAAATAATTCAACACCAACGTCAACAATGAGAAATACCAAAAAATTCAACAACCCCAACATTGATAAACACCAACAAATTCAACAACAACCTCAATATTGAAAATCACCAACAAATTCAACAACAACCTCAACTTTCAAAGACACCAACAAATTCAAAAACAACCTCAACTTTGAAAAGTACAAAAAAGTTTAAAATTAAACATTGACAACACCAATAAATTCAAAAACAACCTCAATATTGAAAATCACCATCAAATTCAACAACAACCTCAACAATGAAAAACACCAACAAATTCAATAACCTCAATATTGAAATAGAGCAGCAAATTCAACAACAACCTCAATAATGAAAAATATCAAAAAAAATCAACAATAACCTCAACTTTGAATAACACCAACAAATTCAAATGCAAACTCAACTTTGAAAAGTACAAGAAAGTTCAAGGAAAATCATTGATATCACCAATAAATTCAAGAACACCCTCAAAATTGCAAAACACCAAAAAATTAAACAACCTCAAGAATGAAAAAACCAATAAATTCAACAACAACCTCAACATTGAAAAAAACCAACAAATTCAACAAAAACCTCAATGAATGAAAAACACCAAAAAATTCAACAACAACCTCAACTTTGAAAAACAATAACAAATTCAACAACCTCAACATTGAAAAACATCAACAAATCCAAAATACCTCAACAATGAAAAACACCAAAAAATTCAACAACAACCTCAACAATGAAAAACACCAAAATCTTCAACAACCCCAACATTCAAAAACAGCAACAAATACATCAAAAACCTCAATATTGAAAATAACCAACAAATTCTACAACAACCTCAACATTGAAAAACAACAACAAATTCAACAAAAAACGCAACAATGAAAAAGACCAAAAAATTCAACAACAACCTCAACTTTGAAAAACAATAACAAATTCAACATCCTCAACTTTGAAAAACATCAACAAATCCAAAAAAACCACAACAATGAAAAGGACCAAGAAATTCAACAAAATCCTCAACAATGAAAATCACCAAATAATTCAACAACAACCTCAACTTTAAAAAAAAACAAATTCAACAACCTCAACATTGAAGAACATCAACAAATCCAAAATACCTCAACAATGAAAAATACCAAATAATTCAACACCAACGTCAACAATGAGAAATACCAAAAAATTCAACAACCCCAACATTGAAAAACACCAACAAATTCAACAACAAACTCAATATTGAAAATCACCAACAAATTCAACAACAACCTCAACTTTCAAAAACACCAACAAATTCAACAACAACCTCAACTTTGAAAAGTACAAAAAAGTTTAAAATTAAACATTGATAACACCAATAAATTCAAAAACAACCTCAATATTGAAAATCACCATCAAATTCAACAACAACCTGAACAATGAAAAACGTCAAGAAATTCAACAACAACCTCAACATTGAAAAACACCAACAAATTCAACAAAAACCTCAACAATGAAAAACACCAAATATTTCAACAACAACCTCAACTTTGAAAAACAATAATAAACTCAACAACCTCAACATTGAAAAACATCAACAAATCCAAAATACATCAACAATGAAAAATACCAAAAAATTCAACAACAACCTCAACAATGAAAAACACCAAAGAATTCATCAACCCCAACATTGAAAAACACCATCAAATTCAACAACAACCACAATATTGAAAATCACCAACAAATTCAACAACAACCTCAACATTAAAAAACACCAACAAATTCAACAACAACATCAATTTTGAATAATACAAAAAAGTTTAAAAAAAAACATTGATAACACCAATAAATTCAACAACTGCCTCAATATTGAAAAACATCAAGAAATCCTCAACAACCTCAACATTCAAAAACACCAATAAATTGAATAAAAGCCTCAACAATGAAAAAAACCAAAAAAATCAACAACATCCTCAACTTTGAAAAACACCAACAATTTCAACAACCTCAACATGGAAAAACTCCAACAAATTCAACAACAAGCTCAACATTGAAAAACTCCAAGAAATACAACAACAACCTCAACATTGAAAAACACCAACAAATTCAACAACAACCTGAATAGTGAAAATCACCAACAAATTCAACAACAACTTCAACATTAAAAAACACCAACAAATTCAACAACAACCTCAACTTTGAAAAATACTAAAATGTTTAAAAAAATACATTGATAACACCAATAATTTCAACAACAACCTCAATATTGAAAATCACCAACAAATTCAGCAACAACCTCAACAATGAAAAACGTCAAGAAATTCAACAACAACCACAACATTCAAAAACAACAACAAATTAAACAACAACCTCAACTTTGAAAAACAATAACAAATTCAACAACCTCAACATTGAAAAATATCAACAAATCCAAAATACCTCAACAATGAAAAATACGAAAAAATTCAACAACCACCTCAACAATGAAAAACACCAAAAAATTCATCAACCCCAACTTTGAAAAACACCAACAAATTCAACAACAACCTCAATATTGAAAATCACCAACAAATTCAACAACAACCTCAACATTGAAAAAAACCAATAAATTCAACAAAATCCTCAACAATGAAAAACACCAAATAATTCAACAACAACCTCAGCTTTAAAAAAAACAAATTCAAGAACCTCAACATTGAAAAACATCAACAAATCCAAAATACCTCAACAATGAAAAATTCCAAATAATTCAACAACAACGTCAACAATGAAAAATACCAAAAAATTCAACAACCCCAACATTGAGAAACACCAACAAATTCAACAACAACCTCAACATTCAAAAACACCAACAAATTCAACAACAACCTCAACTTTGAAAAATGCAAAAAAGTTTAAAATTAAACATTGATAACACCAATAAATTCAAAAACAACCTCAATATTGAAAATCACCAACAAATTCAACAACAGCCTCAACAATGAAAAACGTCAAGAAATTCAACAACAACCTTAACATTCAAAAACACCAACAAATTAAACAACAACCTAAACAATGAAAAACACCAAAAAATTCAACAACAACCTCAACATTTAAAAACACCAACAAATCCAAAAAAGCCTCAACAATGAAAAACAGCAAAAAATCAACAACATCCTCAACTTTGAAAAGCACCAACAATTTCAAAAACATCAACATGGAAAAACTCCAACAAATTCAACAACAAACTCAACATTGAAAAACTCCAAGAAATTCAACAACAACCTCAACATTGAAAAACACCAACAAAGTCAACAACAACCTCAATATTGAAAATCACCATCAAATTCAACAACAACCTCAACAATGAAAAGCATCAAGAAATTCAACAACAACCTCAACATTCAAAAACACCAACAAATTAAACAACAACCTCAACAATGAAAATCACCAAAAAATTCAACAACAACCTCAACAATGAAAAACACCAAAAAATTCAACAACCTCAACATTGTAAAACACGAACATATTCAACAACAACCTCAATATTGAAAATCACCAACAAATTCAACAACAACATCAACATTCAAAAACACCAACAAATTCAATTGCACAATCAACTTTGAAAAATACAAAAAAGTTTGAAAAATACAAAACATTTAAAAAAACACATTGATAACACCAATAAATTCAACAACAACCTCAATATTGAAAATCACCAACAAATTAATCAACAACCTCAACATTGAAAAACAACTACAAATTCAACGAAAAGCTCAACAATGAAAAACACCAATAAATTCAACAACAACCTCAACATTGAAAAACAACTACAAATTCAACGAAAAGCTCAACAATGAAAAACACCAAAAAATTCAACAACAACCTCAACTTTGAAAAACAATAACAAATTCAACAACCTCAACATGGAAAAACATCAACAAATCCAAAAAAATCTCAACAATGAAAATCACCAAAAAATTCAACAACAACCTCAACTTTGAAAAGCACCAAAAAATTCAAGTACCTCAACATTGAAAAACTCTAAGAAATTCAACAACAGCCTCAACAATGAAAAACACCAAAAAATTCAACAACAACCAAAATATTGAAAAACGCCAACAAATTCAAGTACAAGCTCAATGTTAAAAATCACCAAAAAATTCAAGAACAACCTCAATATTCAAAAACACAAACAATTTCAACAACAACCTCAACTTTGAAATATACAAAAAGTTTTAAAAGAAATATTGAAAACACCAATTAATTCAAGAACATCCTCAATATTGAAAAACATCAAGAAATTCAATAACAACCTCAACATTCAAAAAAACCAACAAATTGAACAAATACCTCAACAATGAAAAAGACCAAAACATTCAACAACAACCTCAACTTTGAAAAACAGCAAAAAAATTCAACAACAACCACAACATTGAAAAATACCAACAAATTCAACAACAACCTCAATATTGAAAATCACCAAAAAATTCAACTACAACCTCAATATTCAAAAACACCAACAAATTCAACAACAACCATAACTTTGAAAAATACAAAAAAGTTTAAAAAAAACATTGATAACACCAATAAATTCAACAACAACCTCAATATTGAAAATCACTAACAAATTCAACAACATCCTCAAAAATGAAAAACATCAAGAAATTCAACAACAACCTCAATATTCAAAAACAACAACTAATTGAACAAAAACCTCAACAATGAAAAACACCAAAAAATTCAACAACAACTCCAACATTGAAAAACACCAACAAATTCAACAACAACCTCAATATTGAAAATCACCAACATATTCATCAACAACGTCAACATTCAAAAACACCAACAAATTCAAACAACAACTTTAACTCATAAAAATACAACAAAGTTCAACAAAATAAAAATTGGTAACACCCACAAGTTCAACAACAACCTCAATATTGAATATCACCAACAAATTTAACAACAACCTCAACTTTGAAAAACACCAACAAATTCAACAACCTCAACATTGACAAAGAGCAGCAAATTCAACAAGAACCTCAAGAATGAAAAACATCAAAAAATTCAACAATAACCTCAACTTTGAAAAACAACAACAAATTCAACTGCAACCTCAACTTTGAAAAATAGAAAGGAGTTCATAAAAAACCATTGATAACACAGATGAAATCAACAACAACATCAAAATTGAAAAACACAAACAAAATCAACAACAACCTCAACTTTGAAAAACACCAAAAAATTCAAAACTGACCTTAACATTGAAAAACACCAACAAATTCAAGAAAAACCTCAGCAATGAAAAACACCTAAAAATTCAACAACAACCTCAACTTTGAAAAACACCAAAAGATTCAACAACCTCAACATTCAAAAACACCAAAAAATTCATCAACATCCTCAACAATGAAAAACACCAAAATATTCAACAACAATCTCAATATTGAAAGTCACCAACAAATTCAACAACAACCTCAACATTCAAAAACGCCAAAAAAATCAGCAACAACCTGAACTTTGAAATACACCAACTAATTCAACAACCTCAACATTGAAAAACACCAACAAATTCAACAACAACGTCAACTTTTAAAAATACAACAAAGTTCAACAAAATAAAAATTGGTAACACCCAGAAATTCAACAACAACCTCAATATTGAATATCACCAACAAATTTAACAACAACCTCCACTTTGAAATACATCAACAAATTCAACAACCTCAACATTGAAAAAGAGCAGCAAATTCAACAACAACCTCAAGAATGAAATACATCAAAAAATTCAACAATAACCTCAACTTTGAAAAACACCAACAAATTCAACTGCAACCTCAACTTTGAAAAATAGAAAGGAGTTCATAAAAAACCATTGATAACACAAATAAAATCAACAACCTCAAAATTGCAAAACACCAATAAATTCCACAACAACCTCAACTTTGAAAAACACCAAACAATTCAACAACAACCTCAACATTGAAAAACACCAACGAATTCAACAAAAACCTCAACAATGAAAAACACCAACAAATTCAACAACAACCTCAACATTGAAAAACACCAACAAATTCAATTGCACCCTCAACTTTGAAAAATACAACAAGTTTTTTAAAAGCATTGATAACACCAATAAATTCAACATCAACCTCAATATTGAAAATCACTAACAAATTCAACAACAACCTCAACAATGAAAAACATCAAAAAATTCAACAACAACCTCAACATTGAAAAACACCAACAAATTGAACAACCTCAATATTGAAAAACACAAAAAAGTTCCAAAAAAAACATTGATAACACATATAAATTCAACAACAACCTCAATATTGAAAATCACTAACAAATTCAAAAACAACCTCAACAATGAATAACATCAAAAAATCCAACAACAACAACCTAAACCATGAAAACCACCAAACAATTCACCAACAATCTCAAGATTGAAAAACTCCAACAATTTCAACAACAACCTCAACAATGAAATACAACAAAAAATTCAAACAACAAACTCAACATTGAAAATCACCAACAAATTCAGCAACAACCTCAACAATGAAAAACATCAAAAAATTCAACACAAACCACAACATTCAAAATCACCAAGAAATTCAAAAAAAACATCAACATTGAAATACACCAAAAAATTCAACAAATACCTCAACTTTGACAAACAACAACAAATTCTACAACCTCAACATTGAAAAACTCCAAGAAATACAACAACACCCTCAACAATGAAAAACACCACAAAATTCAAAAACAACGCCAACATTGAAAAACACCAACAAATTCAACAACAACCTCAATATTGAAAATCACCAACAAATTCAACAACAATCTCAACATTCAAAAACACCAACAAATTCAACAACATCCTCAACTTTTAAAAATACAACAAAGTTCAACAAAATAATAATTGGTAACACCAACATATTCAACAACAATCTCAATATTGAATATCACCAACAAATTCAACAACAACCTTAAATTTGAAAAACAGCAACAAATTCAACAACCTCAACTTTGAAAAAGAGCAGCAAATTCAACAACAACCTCAACAATGAAAAACATCAAAAAATTCAGCAATAACCTCAACTTTGAAAAACACCAGCAAATTCAACTGCACGCTCAACTTTGAAAAATACAAAAAAGCTTTTAAAAAAACATTCATAACACCATTAAATTCCACAACAACCTCAATATTGAAAATCACTAACAAATTCAACAACAACCTCAACAATGAATAACATCAAAAAATTCAACAACAACAACTTCAACAATGAAAAACATCAAAAAATTCAACAACAACCTCAACATTGAAAATCTACAACAGTTTCAACAACAACCTCAACAACGAAAAACAGCAAAAAATTCTACAACAAACTCAACATTGAACATTACCAACAAACTCAACAACCTCAACAATGAAAAACATTTAAAAATTCATCAACAACCTCAACATTCAAAAACACCAACAAATTCAACAAAAACCTCAACAATGAAAAACACCAAAAAATACAACAACCACCTCAACTTGAAAAACACCAACAGATTCAACAACCTCAACATTCAAAAACACCAACAAATTCACATGCAACCTCAACTTTGAAAATACAATAAAATTTAAAAAAAACATTGATAACACCAATAGAATCAACAGCAACCTCAATGTTGAAAATCACCAACAAATTCAACAACAACCTCAACAATGAAAAACATCAAGAAATTCAACAACAACCTCAACATTCAAAAACACCAACAAATCCAACAAAAACCACAACAATGAAAAACACCAAAATATTCAACAACAACCTCAACTTTGAAAAACACCAACAGATTCAGCAACCTCAACATTCAAAAACACCAACAGATCCAACAAAAACCTCACCAATGAAAAACACCAAAAAATTCAACAACCACCTCAACTTGAAAAACACCAACAGATTCAACAACCCCAACATTCAAAAACACCAACAAATTCACATGCTACCTCAACTTTGAAAAATACAAAAAAGTTTTTAAAAAAACATTGATAACACCAATAGATTCAACAGCAACCTCAATGATGAAAATCACCAACAAATTCAACAACAACCTCAACAATGAAAAACATCAAGAAATTCTACAACAACCTCAACATTCATAAACACCAACGAATTGAACAAAAACCTCAACAATGAAAAACACCAAAATATTCAACGACAACCTCAACTTTGAAAAACACCAACAGATTCAACAACCTCAACATTCAAAAACACCAACAAATCCAACAAAAACCTCAACAATGAAAAACACCAAAAAATTCAACAAAATCCTCAGCTTTGAAAAACAAAAACAAATTCAACAACCTCAACATTCAAAAACACCAACAAATTCACCTGCAACCTCAACTTAGAAAAATACAAAAAAGTTCAAAAAAACCATTGATAACACCAATAAATTCAATAACACCCTCAATATTGAAAATCAACAAAAAATTCAACAACGACCCCAACATTGAAAAACACCAACAAATTCAACAACAACTTCAATATTGAAAGTCACCAACAAATTCAACAACAACCTCAACATTCAAAAACGCCAAAAAAACCAACAACAACCTGAACTTTGAAATACACCAAATAATTCAACAACAACCTCAACTTTTAAAAATACAACAAAGTTCAACAAAATAAAAATTGGTAAAACCCACAAATTCAACAACAACCTCAATATTGAATATCACCAACAAATTTAACAACAACCTCCACTTTGATATACATCAACAAATTCAACAAGCTCAACATTGAAAAAGAGCAGCAAATTCAACAACAACCTCAAGAATGAAATACATCAAAAAATTCAACAATAACCTCAACTTTGAAAAACACCAACAAATTCAACTGCAACCTCAACTTTGAAAAACACCAAACAATTCAACAACAACCTCAACATTGAAAAACACCAACAAATTCAACAAAATCCTCAACATTGAAAAACACCAACAAATTCAACAACAACCTCAACATTGAAAAACACCAACAAATTCAATTGCACCCTCAACTTTGAAAAATACAAAAAGTTTTTTAAAAGCATTGATAACACCAATAAATTCAACAAGAACCTCAATATTGAAAAACACCAACAAATTGAAAAACCTCAATATTGAAAAATACCAACAAATTCAACTGCAACCTCAACTTTGAAAAACACAAAAAAGTTCCAAAAAAACCAGTGATAACACATATAAATTCAACAACAACCTCAATATTGAAAATCACTAACAAATTCAAAAACAATCTCAACAATGAATAACATCAAAAAATTCAACAACAACAACCTCAACAATGAAGAACACCAAAAAATTCACCAACAATCTCAGGATTGAAAAACTCCAACAATTTCAACAACAACCTCAACAATGAAATACAACAAAAAATTCAAACATCAAACTCAACGTTGAAAATCACCAATAAATTCAGCAACAACCTCAACAATGAAAAACATCAAAAAATTCAACACAAACCACAACATTCAAAATCACCAAGAAATTCAAAAAAAAATCAACATTGAAAAACACCAAAAAATTCAACGACCACCTGAGCTTTGAATAACAACAATAAATTCTACAACCACAACATTGAAAAACTCCAAGAAATACAACAACAACCTCAACAATGAAAAACACCAAAAAATTCAACAACAACGCCAACACTGAAAACACCAACAAATTCAACAAAAACCTCAATATTGAAAATCACCAAAAAATTCAACAACAACCTCAACATTCAAAAACACCAACAAATTCAACAACAACCAGAACTTTGAAAAATATCAACAAATTCAACATTGAAAAACACCAACAAATTCAACAACAATCTCAATATTGAATATCACCAACAAATTCAACAACAACCTTAAATTTGAAAAACACCAACAAATTCATCAACCTCAACATTGAAAAAGAGCAGCAAATTCAAAAACAACCTCAACAATAAAAAACATTAAAAAGCCAACAATAACCTTAACTTTGAAAAACACCAACAAATTCAACAACCTCAACATTGAAAAACACCAACAAATTCAACTGCACCCTCAACTTTGAAAAATACAAAAAAGTTTTTAAAAAAACATTGATAACACCAATAAATTCAACAACAACCTCAATATTGAAAATCACAAACACATTCAACAATAACCTCAACAATGAAAAACATCACAAAATTCAACAACAACAACTTCAACAATGGAAAACATCAAAAAATTCAACAACAACCTCAACATTGAAAAACTCCAACAGTTTCAACAACAACCTCAACAATAAAAGACACCAAAAAATTCAACAACAAACTCAATCTTAAAAATGACCAACAAATTCAACAACCTCAACAATGAAAAACATCAAAAAATTCATCAACAACCTCAACATTCAAAAACACCAACAAATTCAACAAAAACAACAACAATGAATAACACCAAAAAATTCAACAACCACCTCAACTTAAAAACACCAACAGATTCAACAACCTCAACATTCAAAAACAACAACAAATTCACCTGCAACCTCAACTTAGAAAAATACAAAAAAGTTGAAAAAAACCATTGATAACACCAATAAATTAAATAACAACCTCAATATTGAAAATCAGCATCAAAGTGAACAACAATCTCAATTTTGCAAAACACCAACAAATTCAACAACAACCTCAACATTGAAAAACAAAAAAAATTCAACAACACCCTCAATTGCAAAGCACCAACAAATTCAACAAAAACCTCAACTTTGAAAAACACATTCAAATTCAACAACCTCAACATTGAAAAAGAGCAGCAAATTCAACAACAACCTCAACAATGAAAAACAACAAAAAATTCAACAATAACCTCAACTTTGAAAAACAACAACAAATTCAACTGCAACATAAACTTTGAAAAATACAAAGGAGTTCAAAAAACCATTGATAACACAAATAAATTCAACACAACCTCAAAATTGCAAAACACCAACAAATTCAGCAACAACCTCAACTTTGAAAAACAGCAAAAAATTCAACAACAACCTTAACATTGAAAAACACCAACAAATTCAACTGCACCCTCAACTTTGAAAAATACAAAAAAGTTTTTAAAAAAACATTGATAAAACCAATAAATTCAACAACAACCTCAATATTGAAAATCACTAACAAATTCAACAACATCCTCAACAATGAAAAACAACAAAAAATTCAACAAGAACCACAACATTCAAAATCACCAACAAATTCAACAAAAACATCAACATTGAAATACACCAAAAAATTCAACAAATACCTCAACTTTCATAAACAACAACAAATTCTACAACCTCAACATTGTAAAACTCCAAGAAATACAACAACACCCTCAACAATGAAAAACACCAAAAAATTCACCAACAATCTCAGGATTGAAAAACTCCAACAATTTCAACAACAACCTCAACAATGAAATACAACAAAAAATTCAAACATCAAACTCAACGTTGAAAATCACCAATAAATTCAGCAACAACCTCAACAATGAAAAACATCAAAAAATTCAACACAAACCACAACATTCAAAATCACCAAGAAATTCAAAAAAAAATCAACATTGAAAAACACCAAAAAATTCAACGACCACCTGAGCTTTGAATAACAACAATAAATTCTACAACCACAACATTGAAAAACTCCAAGAAATACAACAACAACCTCAACAATGAAAAACACCAAAAAATTCAACAACAACGCCAACACTGAAAACACCAACAAATTCAACAAAAACCTCAATATTGAAAATCACCAAAAAATTCAACAACAACCTCAACATTCAAAAACACCAACAAATTCAACAACAACCAGAACTTTGAAAAATATCAACAAATTCAACATTGAAAAACACCAACAAATTCAACAACAATCTCAATATTGAATATCACCAACAAATTCAACAACAACCTTAAATTTGAAAAACACCAACAAATTCATCAACCTCAACATTGAAAAAGAGCAGCAAATTCAAAAACAACCTCAACAATAAAAAACATTAAAAAGCCAACAATAACCTTAACTTTGAAAAACACCAACAAATTCAACAACCTCAACATTGAAAAACACCAACAAATTCAACTGCACCCTCAACTTTGAAAAATACAAAAAAGTTTTTAAAAAAACATTGATAACACCAATAAATTCAACAACAACCTCAATATTGAAAATCACAAACACATTCAACAATAACCTCAACAATGAAAAACATCAAAAAATTCAACAACAACAACTTCAACAATGGAAAACATCAAAAAATTCAACAACAACCTCAACATTGAAAAACTCCAACAGTTTCAACAACAACCTCAACAATAAAAGACACCAAAAAATTCAACAACAAACTCAATCTTAAAAATGACCAACAAATTCAACAACCTCAACAATGAAAAACATCAAAAAATTCATCAACAACCTCAACATTCAAAAACACCAACAAATTCAACAAAAACAACAACAATGAATAACACCAAAAAATTCAACAACCACCTCAACTTAAAAACACCAACAGATTCAACAACCTCAACATTCAAAAACAACAACAAATTCACCTGCAACCTCAACTTAGAAAAATACAAAAAAGTTGAAAAAAACCATTGATAACACCAATAAATTAAATAACAACCTCAATATTGAAAATCAGCATCAAAGTGAACAACAATCTCAATTTTGCAAAACACCAACAAATTCAACAACAACCTCAACATTGAAAAACAAAAAAAATTCAACAACACCCTCAATTGCAAAGCACCAACAAATTCAACAAAAACCTCAACTTTGAAAAACACATTCAAATTCAACAACCTCAACATTGAAAAAGAGCAGCAAATTCAACAACAACCTCAACAATGAAAAACAACAAAAAATTCAACAATAACCTCAACATTGAAAAACACCAACAAATTCAACTGCACCCTCAACTTTGAAAAATACAAAAAAGTTTTTAAAAAAACATTGATAAAACCAATAAATTCAACAACAACCTCAATATTGAAAATCACTAACAAATTCAACAACATCCTCAACAATGAAAAACAACAAAAAATTCAACAAGAACCACAACATTCAAAATCACCAACAAATTCAACAAAAACATCAACATTGAAATACACCAAAAAATTCAACAAATACCTCAACTTTCATAAACAACAACAAATTCTACAACCTCAACATTGTAAAACTCCAAGAAATACAACAACACCCTCAACAATGAAAAACACCAAAAAATTAAACAACAACGCCAACATTGAAAAACACCATCAAATTCAACAACAACCTCAATATTGAAAATCACCAACAAATTCAACAACAAAGTCAACATTCAAAAACACCAACAAATTCAACAACAACCTGAACTTTGAAAAACTCCAACAAATTCAACAACCTCAACATTAAAAAGCACCAACAATTTCAACAACAACCTCAACTTTTAGAAATACAACAAAGTTCAACAAAATCATATGTGGTAACACCAACATATTCAACAACAATCTCAATATTGAATATCACCAACAAATTCAACAACAACCTCAAATTTGAAAAACACCAACAAATTCAACAACAACATCAATTTTGAATAATACAAAAAAGTTTTAAAAAAAACATTGATAACACCAATAAATTCAACAACTGCCTCAATATGGAAAAACATCAAGAAATCCTCAACAACCTCAGCATTCAAAAACACCAATAAATTGAATAAAAACCTCAACAATGAAAAACACCAAAAAATTGAACAACAACCTCAACTTGTAAAACACCAACAGATTCAACAACCTCAACATTCAACAACACCAACAAATCCAAAAAAGCCTCAACAATGAAAAACACCAAAAAATCAACAACATCCTCAACTTTGAAAAACACCAACAATTTCAACAACCTCAACATGGAAAAACTCCAACAAATTCAACAACAAGCTCAACATTGAAAAACTCCAAGAAATACAACAACAACCTCAACATTGAAAAACACCAACAAATTCAACAACAACCTGAATAGTGAAAATCACCAACAAATTCAACAACAACTTCAACATTAAAAAACACCAACAAATTCAACAACAACCTCAACTTTGAAAAATACTAAAAAGTTTAAAAAAATACATTGATAACACCAATAATTTCAACAACAACCTCAATATTGAAAATCACCAACAAATTCAGCAACAACCTCAACAATGAAAAACGTCAAGAAATTCAACAACAACCACAACACTCAAAAACAACATCAAGTTCAACAAAGATCTCAACAGTGAAAAATGGCAAAAAATTCAAAAACAACCTTAACTTTGAAAAACACCAACAAATTCAACAACCTCAACATTGAAATACACCATCAAATTCAACTGCAACCTCAACTTTGAAAAATACAAAAAGGTTTAAAAATACTATTGATAACACCAATAAATTCAACAACAACCTCAATATTGAAAATCACCAACAAATTCAGCAACAACCTCAACAATGAAAAACAAAAAAAATATAACAGCAAACACAACATTGAAAATTACCAACAAACTCAACAACCTCAACATTCAAAAACACCAACAAATTCAACAAATACCTCAACAATGAAAAATAACAAAAAATTCAACAACATCCTCAACTTTGAAAAACACCAAGAAATTCAACAACAACCTCAGCAATGAAAAACACCAAAAAATTCAACAACCACCACAACATTGAAAAACACCAACACATTCAAGAACAACCTCAACATTGAAAACCACCTACAAATTCATCAACAACCTCAACTTTGAAAAACGCCAACAAATTCAACAACCTCAACATTGAAAAAGAGAAGCAAATTCAACAACAACCTCAACAATGAAAACACCAATAAATTCAACAACAACCTCAACATTCAAAAACACCAACAAATTCAACAAAAACCTCAACAATGTAAAACACCAAAAAATTCAACAACCACCTCAACTTGAAAAACACCAACAGATTCAACAAACTCAACATTCAAAAACACCAACAAATTCACATGCAACCTCAACTTTGAAAATACAAAAAAATTTAAAAAAAAACATTGATAACACCAATAGAATCAACAGCAACCTCCATGTTGAAAATCACCAACAAATTCAACAACAACCTCAACAATGAAAAACATCAAGAAATTCAACAACAACCTCAACATTCAAAAACACCAACAAATCCAACAAAAACCACAACAATGAAAAACACCAAAAAATTCAACAAAATCCTCAACTTTGAAAAACAAAAACAAATTCAACAAGATCAACATTGAAATACTCCAACAAATTCAACAACAACCTCAACAATGAAAAAGTCCAAAAAATTCAACAACAATCTCAACACTCAAAAACACCAACAAGTTCAACAAAGACCTCAACAGTGAAAAATGGCAAAAAATTCAAAAACAACCTTAACTTTGAAAAACACCAACAAATTCAACAAACTCAACATTGAAATACACCATCAAATTCAACTGCAACCTCAACTTTGAAAAATACAAAAAGGTTTAAAAAATACCATTGATAACACCAATAAATTCAACAACAACCTCAATATTGAAAATCACAAACAAATTCAACAACATCCTCAACTTTGAAAAACACCAAGAAATTCAACAACAACCTCAGCAATGAAAAACACCAAAAAATTCAACAACCACCACAACATTGAAAAACACCAACACATTCAAGAACAACCTCAACATTGAAAACCACCTACAAATTCATCAACAACCTCAACTTTGAAAAACGCCAACAAATTCAACAACCTCAACATTGAAAAAGAGAAGCAAATTCAACAACAACCTCAACAATGAAAACACCAATAAATTCAACAACAACCTCAACATTCAAAAACACCAACAAATTCAACAAAAACCTCAACAATGTAAAACACCAAAAAATTCAACAACCACCTCAACTTGAAAAACACCAACAGATTCAACAAACTCAACATTCAAAAACACCAACAAATTCACATGCAACCTCAACTTTGAAAATACAAAAAAATTTAAAAAAAAACATTGATAACACCAATAGAATAAACAGCAACCTCCATGTTGAAAATCACCAACAAATTCAACAACAACCTCAACAATGAAAAACATCAAGAAATTCAACAACAACCTCAACATTCAAAAACACCAACAAATCCAACAAAAACCACAACAATGAAAAACACCAAAAAATTCAACAAAATCCTCAACTTTGAAAAACAAAAACAACTTCAACAAGATCAACATTGAAATACTCCAACAAATTCAACAACAACCTCAACAATGAAAAAGTCCAAAAAATTCAACAACAATCTCAACACTCAAAAACACCAACAAGTTCAACAAAGACCTCAACAGTGAAAAATGGCAAAAAATTCAAAAACAACCTTAACTTTGAAAAACACCAACAAATTCAACAAACTCAACATTGAAATACACCATCAAATTCAACTGCAACCTCAACTTTGAAAAATACAAAAAGGTTTAAAAAATACCATTGATAACACCAATAAATTCAACAACAACCTCAATATTGAAAATCACAAACAAATTCAACAACCACCACAACATTGAAAAACACCAACACATCCAAGAACAACCTCAACATTGAAAACCACCTACAAATTCATCAACAACCTCAACTTTGAAAAACACCAACAAATTCAACAAACTCAACATTGAAAAAGAGAAGCAAATTCAACAACAACCTCAACAATGAAAACACCAAAAAATTCAACAACAACCTCAACATTGAAAAACTCCAACAATTTCAAGAACAACATCCACAATGCAATACAACAAAAATTTCAACAACAAACTCAACATTGAAAATCACCAACAAATTCAACAACAACCTGAAATATGAAAAACATCAAAAAATTCAACAACAACCTCAACATTCAAAAACACCAACAAATTCAACAAAAACCTCAACAATGAAAAACACCAAAAAATTCAACATCAAACTCAACAATGAAAAGCACCAACAAATTCAACAACAACCTGAAAAATGAAAAACATCAAAAAGTTCAACAAGAACCTCAACATTCTAAAACACCGACAAATTCAGCAAAAACCTCAACAATGAAAAACATCAAAAAATTCAACAACAACCTCAACATTCAAAAACACCAACAAATTCAACAAAAACATCAACAATGAAAAACACCAAAAAATTCAACAACAACCACAACATTGAAATACACCAACAAATTCAACAACAACCTCAATATTGAAAAACACCAACAAATTCAACAACAACCTCAACATTCAAAAACACCAACAAATTCAACAACAACGTGAACTTTGAAAAACATCAACAAATTCAACAACTTCAACATCGAAAACACCAACAAATTCAACAACAAGCTCAAATTTTAAAAATACAACAAAGTTCAACAAAATAAAAATTGGATAACACCCACAAATTCAACAACAACCTCAACTTTGAAAAACACCAACAAATTCATCAACAACCTCAACATTCAAAAACACCAACAAATTCAATAAAAACCTCAACAATGTAAAACACCAAAAAATTCAACAACCACCTCAACTTGAAAAACACCAACAGATTCAACAACCTCAACATTCAAAAACACCAACAAATTCACATGCAACCTCAACTTTGAAAATACAATAAAATTAAAAAAAAACATTGATAACACCAATAGAATCAACAGCAACCTCAATGTTGAAAATCACCAACAAATTCAACAACAACTTCAACAATGAAAAACATCAAGAAATTCAACAACAACCTCAACATTCAAAAACACCAACAAATCCAACAAAAACCACGACAATGAAAAACACCAAAAAATTCAACAAAATCCTCAACTTTGAAAAACAAAATCAAATTCAACAAGATCAACATTGAAATACTCCAACAAATTCAACAACAACCTCAACAATGAAAAACTCCAAAAAATTCAACAGCAATCTCAACACTCAAAAACACCAACAAGTTCAACAAAGATCTCAACAGTGAAAAATGGCAAAAAATTCAAAAACAACCTTAACTTTGAAAAACACCAACAAATTCAACAACCTCAACATTGAAATACACCATCAAATTCAACTGCAACCTCAACTTTGAAAAATGCAAAAAGGTTTAAAAAAAACTATTGATAACACCAATAAATTCAACAACAACCTCAATATTGAAAATCACCAACAAATTCAGCAACAACCTCAACAATGAAAAACAAAAAAAATATAACAGCAAACACAACATTGAAAATTACCAACAAACTCAACAACCTCAACATTCAAAAACACCAACAAATTCAACAAATACCTCAACAATGAAAAATAACAAAAAATTCAACAACATCCTCAACTTTGAAAAACACCAAGAAATTCAACAACAACCTCAGCAATGAAAAACACCAAAAAATTCAACAACCACCACAACATTGAAAAACACCAAAACATTCAAGAACAACCTCAACATTGAAAACCACCTACAAATTCATCAACAACCTCAACTTTGAAAAACGCCAACAAATTCAACAACCTCAACATTGAAAAAGAGAAGCAAATTCAACAACAACCTCAACAATGAAAACACCAAAAATTCAACAACAACCTCAACATTGAAAAACTCCAACAATTTCAACAACAACATCAACAATGCAATACAACAAAAATTTCAACAACAAACTCAACATTGAAAATCACCAACAAATTCAACAACAACCTGAAAAATGAAAAACATCAAAAAATTCAACAACAACCTCAACATTCAAAAACACCAACAAATTCAACAAAAACCTCAACAATGAAAAACACCAAAAAATTCAACATCAAATTCAACTATGAAAAGCACCAACAAATTCAACAACAACCTGAATAATGATAAACATCAAAAAGTTCAACAAGATCCTCAACATTCAAAAACACCGACAAATTCAGCAAAAACCTCAACAATGAAAAACATCAATAAATTCAACAACAACCTTAACATTCAAAAACACCAACAAATTCAACAAAAACATCAACAATGTAAAACACCAAAAAATTCAACAACATCCTCAACTTTGAAAAACAAAAACAAATTCTACAACCTCAACAGTGAAAAACTCCAAGAAATTCAACAACAACCTCAACAATGAAAAACAACAAAAAATTCAACAACAACCACAACATTGAAATACACCAACAAATTCAACAACAACCTCAATATTGAAAAACACCAACAATTTCAACAACAACTTCAACATCTAAAAACACCAACAAATTCAACAACAAGCTCAAATTTTAAAAATACAACAAAGTTCAACAAAATAAAAATTTGATAACACCCACAAATTCAACAACAACCTCAACTTTGAAAAACACCAACAAATTCAACAACCTCAACATTGAAAAAGAGCAGCAAATTCAACAACAACCTCAAGAATGAAAAACATCGAAAAATTCAACAATAACCTCAACTTTGAAAAACAGCAACAAATTCAACTGCAACCTCAACTTTGAAAAATACAAAGGAGTTCATAAAAAACCATTGATAACACAGATGAAATCAACAACAACATCAAAATTGAAAAACACAAACAAAATCAACAACAACCTCAACTTTGAAAAACACCAAAAAATTCAAAACTGACCTTAACATTGAAAAACACCAACAAATTCAATAAAAACCTCAACAATGTAAAACACCAAAAAATTCAACAACCACCTCAACTTGAAAAACACCAACAGATTCAACAACCTCAACATTCAAAAACACCAACAAATTCACATGCAACCTCAACTTTGAAAATACAATAAAATTAAAAAAAAACATTGATAACACCAATAGAATCAACAGCAACCTCAATGTTGAAAATCACCAACAAATTCAACAACAACTTCAACAATGAAAAACATCAAGAAATTCAACAACAACCTCAACATTCAAAAACACCAACAAATCCAACAAAAACCACGACAATGAAAAACACCAAAAAATTCAACAAAATCCTCAACTTTGAAAAACAAAATCAAATTCAACAAGATCAACATTGAAATACTCCAACAAATTCAACAACAACCTCAACAATGAAAAACTCCAAAAAATTCAACAACAATCTCAACACTCAAAAACACCAACAAGTTCAACAAAGATCTCAACAGTGAAAAATGGCAAAAAATTCAAAAACAACCTTAACTTTGAAAAACACCAACAAATTCAACAACCTCAACATTGAAATACACCATCAAATTCAACTGCAACCTCAACTTTGAAAAATGCAAAAAGGTTTAAAAAAAACTATTGATAACACCAATAAATTCAACAACAACCTCAATATTGAAAATCACCAACAAATTCAGCAACAACCTCAACAATGAAAAACAAAAAAAATATAACAGCAAACACAACATTGAAAATTACCAACAAACTCAACAACCTCAACATTCAAAAACACCAACAAATTCAACAAATACCTCAACAATGAAAAATAACAAAAAATTCAACAACATCCTCAACTTTGAAAAACACCAAGAAATTCAACAACAACCTCAGCAATGAAAAACACCAAAAAATTCAACAACCACCACAACATTGAAAAACACCAAAACATTCAAGAACAACCTCAACATTGAAAACCACCTACAAATTCATCAACAACCTCAACTTTGAAAAACGCCAACAAATTCAACAACCTCAACATTGAAAAAGAGAAGCAAATTCAACAACAACCTCAACAATGAAAACACCAAAAATTCAACAACAACCTCAACATTGAAAAACTCCAACAATTTCAACAACAACATCAACAATGCAATACAACAAAAATTTCAACAACAAACTCAACATTGAAAATCACCAACAAATTCAACAACAACCTGAAAAATGAAAAACATCAAAAAATTCAACAACAACCTCAACATTCAAAAACACCAACAAATTCAACAAAAACCTCAACAATGAAAAACACCAAAAAATTCAACATCAAATTCAACTATGAAAAGCACCAACAAATTCAACAACAACCTGAATAATGATAAACATCAAAAAGTTCAACAAGATCCTCAACATTCAAAAACACCGACAAATTCAGCAAAAACCTCAACAATGAAAAACATCAATAAATTCAACAACAACCTTAACATTCAAAAACACCAACAAATTCAACAAAAACATCAACAATGTAAAACACCAAAAAATTCAACAACATCCTCAACTTTGAAAAACAAAAACAAATTCTACAACCTCAACAGTGAAAAACTCCAAGAAATTCAACAACAACCTCAACAATGAAAAACAACAAAAAATTCAACAACAACCACAACATTGAAATACACCAACAAATTCAACAACAACCTCAATATTGAAAAACACCAACAATTTCAACAACAACTTCAACATCTAAAAACACCAACAAATTCAACAACAAGCTCAAATTTTAAAAATACAACAAAGTTCAACAAAATAAAAATTTGATAACACCCACAAATTCAACAACAACCTCAACTTTGAAAAACACCAACAAATTCAACAACCTCAACATTGAAAAAGAGCAGCAAATTCAACAACAACCTCAAGAATGAAAAACATCGAAAAATTCAACAATAACCTCAACTTTGAAAAACAGCAACAAATTCAACTGCAACCTCAACTTTTAAAAATACAAAGGAGTTCATAAAAAACCATTGATAACACAAATAAAATCAACAACAACCTCAATATTGCAAAACACCAACAAATTCAACGACAATCTCAACATTGAAAAACACCATCAAATTCAGCTGCACCCTCAACTTTGAAAAATAGAAAAAAGTGTTTAAAAAAACATTGATAACACCAATAACTTCACCAAGAACCTCAATATTGAAAATCACTAACAAATTCAACAACCTCAACATTGAAAAAGAGCAGCAAATTCAACAACAACCTCAACAATGAAAAACACCAAAAAATTCAACAACCACCTCAACTTGAAAAACACCAACAGATTCAACAACCTCAACATTCAAAAACACCAACAAATTCACCTGCAACCTCAAATTTGAAAAATACAAAAAAGTTCAAAAAAACCATTGATAACACCAATAAATTCAACAACATCCTGAATATTGAAAATCACCGAAAAAGTCAACAACAACTTGAACATTGCAAAACACCAACAAATTCAACAACAACCTCAACAATGAAAAACACCAAAAAATTCAACAACAACCTCAATTGAAAAATACCAACAAATTCAACTACAACCTCAACATTGAAAAACAACAGCAAATTCAACTGCATCCTCAACTTTGAAAAATACATAAAAGTTCAAAGAAACCATTGATAACACCAATAAATTCAACAACAACCGCAATATTGAAAATCACCAACAAATTAAACACCAACTTCAACATTGAAAAACACCAACAAATTCAACAACAAACTCAACATTGAAAATCACCAACAAATTCAACCACCTCAACATTAAGTAAGACCAATAAATTCAACTACAACCTCAACTTTGAAACATACAAAAAAGTTCAAAAAATAGCCTTGATAACACCAACAAATTCAACAAAAACCTCAATATTGTAAATCACCAACAAATTCGTCAACAACCTCAATATTGAAAATCACCAACAATTTCAACAACTACCTCATCATCGAAAAACATTAAGGAATTCAATAACCACAACTTTGGAACACACTAAAAAAATTCAATAACAACACCAACAAATTCAACAACGAGCTCAATTTTGAAAATCACCAACAAGTTCAACAACAACCTCAACATTCAAAAACACCATCAAATTCAACAAAGAGCTCAACAATGAAAAACACCAAAAAAATTCAACAACATCCACAGCTTTGAAAAGCACCAACAAATTCAACAACCTCAACATTGAAAAACACCAACAAATTCAACTACAACCTCAAATTTGAAAAATACAAAAAAGATCAAAAAAAACATTGATAACACCATTAAATTGAACAACAACGTCAATATTGAAAATCACCAACAAATTCAACAACAACCTCAACATTGAAAAACACCAACAAATTCAACAACAACCTCATTATTGAATATCACCATCAAATTCAACAACAGAAACAACATTGAAAAACACCTACAAATTCAACAACCTCAACATTATAAAGGAACAACAAATTCAACTACAACCTCAAGTTTGAAACATACAAAAAAGTACAAAAAATAACATTGATAACACCAACAACTTCAACAACAACCTCAATATTGAAAATCATGAAAACAAATTCAACACCAACCTTAGCATTAAAAATCACCAACAAATTTAACAACAACCTCAATATTGAAAATCACCAACAATTTCAAAAACTACCTCATCATCGAAAAACACCAATAAATTCATTAAGCTCAACATTGAAAGACACCAAAAAATTCAACAACAACCCCAACATTGAAAAACACCAACAAATTCAACAACGACCACAATTTTGAAAATCAACAACAAGTTCAACAACAACCTCAACATTGAAAAACGCCAACAAATTCAACTACAAACTCAGTATTGAAAATCACCAACAAATTCAACAACAACCTCAACATTGAAAAACACCAGTAAATTCAACAACAACCTCAATATTGAAAATCACCAACAATTTCAACAACTACCCAGCATCGAAAAAGACCACTAAATTCAATTACCTCAACATTTAAACACACCAAAAAATTCAACATCAACCCCAACATTGAAAAACACCAACAAATTTAACAACGACAGCAATTTTGAAAATCACCAACAAGTTCAACAACAACCTCAACATTCAAAAACACCAACAAATTCAACAACAACTTCAACATTCAAAAACACCAACAATTCAACAACAACCTCAGTATTCAAAATCACCCACAAATTCGACAACAACCTCAACAATGAAAAACACCAAGAAATTCAATAACAAACCCAACAATAAAAATCACCAACAAATTCAACACAAACCTCAACATTGAAATACACCAAAATTCAAATACAACCTCAACATTCAAAATACAAAAAAGTTAAAAAAAACATTGACAGCACCAATAAATTCAACAACAACCTAAATATTGAAAATCACGTACAAATTCAACAACCTCAATATTGAATATCACCAATAATTTCAACAACAACCTCAACATTAAAAAACGACAACAAATTCAACAACCTCAACTTTTAAAAATACAACAAAGTTCAAAAAAATAAAAATTGGTAACACCCACAAATTCAACAACAACCTCAATATTGATTATCACCAACAAATTTAACAACAACCTCAACTTTGAAAAACACCAACAAATTCAACAACCTCAACATTGAAAAAGAGCAGCAAATTCAACAACAACCTCAAGAATGAAAAACATCAAAAAATTCAACAATAACCTCAAAACTGAAAAACACCAACAAATTCAACTGCAACCTCAACTTTGAAAAATGCAATGCAGTTCATAAAAAACCATTGATAACACAAATAAAGTCAACAACAACCTCAAAATTGCAAGACAACAACAAATTCAACAACAACCACAACTTTGAAAAACACCAAAATATTCAACAACAACCTCAACATTGAAAAACACCAACAAGTTCAACAAAAACCACAACAATGAAAAACACCAAAAAATTCAACAACAACCTCAATATTGAAAATCACTAACAAATTCAACAACAACCTCAACAATGAAAAACATCAAAAAATTCAACAACAACAACTTCAACAATGAAAAACATCAAAAAATTCAACAACAACCTCAACAATGAAATACAACAAAAATTCAACAACAAACTCAACATTGAAAATCACCAACAAATTCAACAGCCTCAATAATGAAAAACATCAAAAAATTCATTAACAACCTCAACATTCAAAAACACCAACAAATTCAACAAAAACCTCAACAATGAAAAACACCAAAGAATTCAACAACCACCTCAACTTCAAAAACATCAACAGATTCAACAACCTCAACATTCTAAAACACCAACAAATTCACCTGCAACCTCAAATTTGAAAAATACAAAAAAGTTCAAAAAATCCATTGATAACACCAATAAATTCAACAACAACCTCAATATTGAAAATCACCAAAAAAGTCAACAACAACCTCAACATTGCAAAACACCAACAAATTCAACAACAACCTCAACAATGAAAAACACCAAAAAATTCAACAACAACCTCAGTTGAAAAATACCAACAAATTCAACTACAACCTCAACATTGAAAAACAGCAGCAAATTCAACTGCAACCTCAACTTCGAAAAATACATATAAGTTCAAAGAATCCATTGATAACACCAATAAATTCAACAACAACCTCAATATTGAAAATCACCCACAAATTAAACACCAACTTCAACATTGAAAAACACCAACAAATTCAACAACAAACTCAACATTGAAAAACACCAACAAATTCAATCACCTCAACATTAAATAAGACCAATAAATTCAACTACAACCTCAACTTTGAAACATACAAAAAAGTTCAAAAAAAAGCATTGATAACACCAACAAATTGAACAACAACCTCAATTTTGAAAATCACCAACAAATTCATCAACAACTTCATAATTGAAAATCACCAACAATTTCAACAACTACCACATCATCGAAAAACACCAATAAATTCAATAACCCCAACATTGCAACAAACCAAATAATTCAACAACAACACCAACAAATTCAACAACGTCCTCAATTTTGAAAATCACCAACAAGTTCAACAACAACCTCAACATTCAAAAACACCAACAAATTCAACAAAAACCTCAACAATGAAAAACACCAAAAAATTCAACATCAAATTCAACTATGAAAAGCACCAACAAATTCAACAACAACCTGAAAAATGATAAACATCAAAAAGTTCAACAAGAACCTCAACATTCAAAAACACCGACAAATTCAGCAAAAACCTCAACAATGAAAAACATCAAAAAATTCAACAACAACCTTAACATTCAAAAACACCAACAAATTCAACAAAAACATCAACAATGAAAAACACCAAAAAATTCAACAACATCCTCAACTTTGAAAAACAAAAACAAATTCTACAACCTCAACAGTGAAAAACTCCAAGAAATTCAACAACAACCTCAACAATGAAAAACAACAAAAAATTCAACAACAACCACAACATTGAAATACACCAACAAATTCAACAACAACCTCAATATTGAAAAACACCAACAATTTCAACAACAACCTCAACATTCAAAAACACCAACAAATTCAACAACAGCCTGATCTTTGAAAAACATCAACAAATTCAACAACTTCAACATCTAAAAACACCAACAAATTCAACAACAAGCTCAAATTTTAAAAATACAACAAAGTTCAACAAAATAAAAATTTGATAACACCCACAAATTCAACAACAACCTCAACTTTGAAAAACACCAACAAATTCAACAACCTCAACATTGAAAAAGAGCAGCAAATTCAACAACAACCTCAAGAATGAAAAACATCGAAAAATTCAACAATAACCTCAACTTTGAAAAACAGCAACAAATTCAACTGCAACCTCAACTTTGAAAAATACAAAGGAGTTCATAAAAAACCATTGATAACACAAATAAAATCAACAACAACCTCAATATTGCAAAAAACCAACAAATTCAACGACAATCTCAACATTGAAAAACACCAACAAATTCAACTGCACCCTCAACTTTGAAAAATAGAAAAAAGTGTTTAAAAAAACATTGATAACACCAATAACTTCACCAAGAACCTCAATATTGAAAATCACTAACAAATTCAACAACCTCAACATTGAAAAAGAGCAGCAAATTCAACAACAACCTCAACAATGAAAAACACCAAAAAATTCAACAACCACCTCAACTTGAAAAACACCAACAGATTCAACAACCTCAACATTCAAAAACACCAACAAATTCACCTGCAACCTCAAATTTGAAAAATACAAAAAAGTTCAAAAAAACCATTGATAACACCAATAAATTCAACAACATCCTGAATATTGAAAATCACCGAAAAAGTCAACAACAATTTCAACATTGCAAAACACCAACAAATTCAACAACAACCTCAACAATGAAAAACCCAAAAAATTCAACAACAACCTCAATTGAAAAATACCAACAAATTCAACTACAACCTCAACATTGAAAAACAACAGCAAATTCAACTGCATCCTCAACTTTGAAAAATACATAAAAGTTCAAAGAAACCATTGATAACACCAATAAATTCAACAACAACCTCAATATTGAAAATCACCAACAAATTAAACAACAACGTCAATATTGAAAATCACCAACAAATTCAACAACTACCTCATCATCGAAAAACACCAATAAATTCAATAACCCAAACATTGAAACACACCAAATAATTCAACAGCAACACCAACATATTCCACAACGACCTCAATTTTGAAAATCTCCAACAAGTTCAACAACAACCTCAACATTCATAAACACCAACAAATTCAACAAAGACCTCAACAATGAAAAAAACCAAAAAATTCAACAACAACCTCAACTTTGAAAAACACCAACAAATTCAACAACCTCAACATTGAAAAACACCAACAAATTTAACTACAACCTCAACTTTGAATAATACAAAAAAGTTCAAAAAAATACATTGATAACACCATTTAATTCAACAACAACGTCAATATTGAAAATCACCAACAAATTCAACAACAACCTCAACATTGAAAAACATCAATATATTCAACAACAACGTCAATATTGAATGTCACCAACAGATTCAACAACAGACTCAACATTGAAAAACACCAACAAATTCAACAGCCTCAACATTATAAAAGACCAATAAATTTAACTACAACCTCAAGTTTGAAACATACAAAAAAGTACAAAAAAATAACATTGATAACACCAACAACTTCAACAACAACCTCAATATTGAAAATCATCAAAACAAATTCAACACCAACCTTAGCATTGAAAATCACCAACAAATTTAACAACAACCTCAATATTGAAAATCACCAACAATTTCAAAAACTACTTCATCATCGAAAAACACCAATAAATTCATTAATCTCAACTTTGAAAGACACCAAAAAATTCAACAACAACAACAACATTGAAAAACACCAACATATTCAACAACGACCTCAATTTTGAAAATCACCAACAAGTTGAACAACAACCTCAACATTCAAAAACACCAACAAATTCAACAACAACTTCAACATTCAAAAACACTAACAAATTCAACAACGACCTCAGTATTGAAAATCAGCAACAAATTCAACAAAATCATCACTGAAAATTACGAACAAATTCAACAACAACCTCAACAATGAAAAGCACCAAAAAATTCAAAAACCTCAACATTGAAAAACACCAACAAATTCAACTACAACCTCGGTATTGAAAATCACCAACAAATTCAACAACAACCTCAACATTGAAAAATACCAGTAAATTCAACAACAACCTCAACAATGAAAAACATCAAAAAATTCAACACCAACCTCAACATTGAAAATCACCTAAAAATTCAACAACAACCTCAATATTGAACATCACCAACAAATTCAACACCAACCTCAACATTGAAAATCACCAACAAATTCATTAACAACCTCAATATTGAAAATCACCAACAATTTCAACAACTACCCAGCATCGAAAAACACCAATAAATTCAATTACCTCAACACTGAAACACACCAAAAATTTCAACAACAACACCAACATTGAAAAACACCAACAAATTCAACAACAACCTCAACATTCAAAAACACCAACAAATTCAACAACAACTTCAACATTCAAAAAAACCAACAATTCAACAACAACCTCAGTATTCAAAATCACCCACAAATTCGACAACAACCTCAACAATGAAAAACACCAAGAAATTCAATAACAAACCCAACATTAAAAATCACCAACAAATTCAACACAAACCACAACATTGAAAAACACCAAAAATTCAAATACAACCTCAACTTTCAAACATACAAAAAAGTTAAAAAAAAACTGATAACACATATAAATTCAACAACAACCTAAATATTGAAAATCACCTACAAATTCAACAACCTCAATATTGAATATCACCAACAAATTCAACAACAACCTCAACATTGAAAAACAGCAACAAATTCAACTACAACCTCAACTTTGAAAAGTACAAAAAAGTTCCAAAAATAACAATGAAAAACAACAAAAAATTCAACAACATCCTCAACTTTGAAAAACACCAACAAGTTCAACAACCTCAACAATGAAAAACACCAAAAAATTCAACAACAATCCCAACATTGAGAAACGCCAACAAATGCAATAACCTCGATATTGAAAAACAGCAACAAATTCAACTACAACCTCAACTTTGAAAAATACAAAAAGATTTTTAAAAAAGCATTGAGTACACCAATAAATTCAACAACAACCTCAATATTGAAAATCACCAACGAAATCAATAACAACCTCAACATCGAAAATGACCAGAATATTCAACAACCACCTCAACTTTGAAAAACACCAACAAATTGAAAAAACCTCAACATTGAAAAACACCAACAAATTCAACTACAACCTCAAGGTTGAAAATCACCAACAAATTCAACAACAACCTCAACAATGAAAAACACCAAAAAATTCAACAACAATCTCAAACATTCAGAAACACAACCAAATTCAACAAAAACCTCAACAATGAAAAACACCAAAAAATTCATCAACAACCTCAACCTTCAAAAACGCCAACAAATTCAACAAAAGCCATAACAATGAAATGCACCAAAAAATTCAACAACAACCTCAACAATGAAAAACACCAAAAAATTCAACAACAACCCCAACATTGGAATTACCCACAAATTCATCAAACTCAACATTGAAAAAGAGGAGCAAATTCGGCAAAAACCTCAACAATGAAAAACACCAAAAAATTCAACAACAACCCCAACATTGTAAAGCACCCACAAATTCAACAACCTTAACATTGAAAAACACCAACAAATTCAACAACAACCTAAACAATGAAAAACATCAAAAAATTCAACAACAGCCACAACATTTAAAAGCACCAACAAATTCAAAAAAACCTCAAAAATGAAAAACAACAAAAAATTCAACAACAACCTCAACTTTGAAAAACACCAACAAATTGAACAACCTCAAAATTGAGAACCACCAACAAATTCAACAACAACATCAACATTGCAAAACACCAACACATTCAACAACAAACTCAACTTTCAAGAACTCCAACCAATTCAAAAACACCCTCAACAATGAAAAACACGAAAAAATTCAACAACAACCTCAACATTGAAAAAGAGGAGCAAATTCAACAACAACGTCAACAATGAAAAACAAGAAAAAATTCAACAACAACCTCAACATTCAAAAGCACCAGCAAATTCAACAACCTCAACTTTGAAAAACACCAACAAATTCACGTGCAACCTCAACTTTAAAACATACAAAAAAGTTCAAAAAAAACCATTGATAACACCAATAAAATCAACAATAACCTCAATATTGAAAAACACCAAGAAATTCAACAACAACCTCAACTTTGCAAAACACTAACAAATTCAACAGCAAACTCAACATTGAAAATCACCAACAAATTCAACAACAACCGCAGCAATGAAAAACAACAAAGAATTCAACAACAACAACCTCAACAATTAAAAACAGCAAAAAATTCTACAACATCCACAACAATGAAAAACAACAAAAAAATCAACAACAACCTCAGCACTGAAAATCACCATCAAATTCAACAACAACATCAAGAAAGAAAAACATCAACAATTTCAATGACAACCTCAACATTGCAAAACACCTACAAATACAACAAAAACCTCAACAATGAAAAAAACCAAAAAATTCAACAACAACCTCAACATTGAAAAACATCAACAAATTCAACTTTGAAAAACCACCAACAAATTCACGTGCAACCTCAACTTTAAAACATACAAAAAAGTTCAAAAAAAACCATTGATAACACAAATAAAATCAACAATAACCTCAATATTGAAAATCACCAAGAAATTCAACAACAACCTCAACATTGCAAAACACCAACAAATTCAACAGCAAACTCAACATAGAAAATCACCAACAAATTCATCAACAACCTCAGCAATGAAAAACATCAAAAAATACAACAACAACAACCTCAACAATGAAAAACACCCGAAAAATCAACAACAACATCAACACTGAAAATCACCATCAAATTCAAAAACAACCTCAACAATGAAAAACATCAACAATTTCAACGACAATCTCAACATTGCAAAACACCTACAAATTCAACAAAAACCTCAGCAATGAAAAAAACCAAAAAATTCAACAACAACCTCAACATTGAAAAGCATCAACAAATTCAACAACCTCAACATTGAAAAACATCAACAATTTAACCGCAACCTCAATTTTGAAAAACACACAAATGTTTAAAAAAAAAACATTGATAACACCAATAAATTCAACAAAAGCATCACAATGAAAAAAACCAAAAAATTCATCAACAACCTCAACTTTGAAATACACGAACAAATTCAACAACCTCAACATTGAAAAACACCAACAAATTCATTGGCAACCTCAACTTTAAAAAATACAAAAACGTTCAAAAAAAACCATTGATAACACCAATAAAATCAACAATAACCTCAATATTGAAAATCACCAACAAATTCAACAACAACCTCAACATTGCAAAACACTAACAAATTCAACAGCAAACTCAACATTGAAAATCACCAACAAATTCAACAACAACCTCAGCAATGAAAAACATCAAAGAATTCAACAAAAACAACCTCAACAATGAAAAACAGCAAAAAATTCTACAACAACCACAACAATGAAAAACAACAAAAAAATTAACAACAACCTCAACACTGAAAATCACCATCAAATTCAACAACAACATCAAGAAAGAAAAATATCAAAAATTTCAACGACTACCTCAACATTGCAAAACACCTACAAATACAACAAAAACCTCAACAATGAAAAAAACGAAAAAATTCAACAACAACCTCAACATTGAAAAACATCAACAAATTCAACAACCTCAACATTGAAAAACATCAACAAATTCAACTGCAACCTCAATTTTGAAAAACACACAAATTTTAAAAAAAAAACATTGATAACACCAATAAATTCAACAAAAACCTCAACAATGAAAAAAACTGAAAAATTCAACAACAACCTCAACTTTGAAAACCACCAACAAATTCAACAACCTCAACATTGAAACACATCAACAAATTCAACTGCAACCTCAATTTTAAAAAACACACAAATGTTAAAAAAAAATACTTTGATAACACCAATAAATTCAACAACAACCTCAATATTGAAAATCACCAACAAATTCAACAACAACCTCAACAATGATTAACATCAAAAAATTCAACAACCACAACATTGAAAAACTCCAAGAAATTCAACAACAACCTCAACAATGAAAAACACCAAATAATTCAACAACAACCCCAAATTGAAAAATATCAAAAAATTCAACAACAACTTCAAATTTGTAAAACACCAACATATTCAACTACAACCTCAATATTGAAAATCACCAACAAATTCAACAAAAACCTCAGCAATAAAAAAAACCCAAAAAATTCAACAATAATCTCAACTTTGAAAAACACCAACAAATTCAACAACACCCTCAACAATGAAAAACACGAAAAAATTCAACAACAACCTCAACATTCAAAAAAACTAGCAAATTCAACAACCTCAACTTTGAAAAAGCCCAACAAATTCACGTGCAACCTCAACTTTAAAACATACAAAAAAGTTCAAAAAAAACCATTGATAACACAAATAAAATCAACAATAACCTCAATATTGAAAATCACCAACAAATTCAACAACAACCTCAACATTGCAAAACACCAACAAATTCAACAGCAAACTCAACATAGAAAATCACCAACAAATTCAACAACAACCTCAACAATGAAAAACATCAAAAAATTCAACAACAACAACCTCAACAATGAAAAACAGCAAAAAATTCTACAACAACCACAACAATGAAAAACACCCGAAAAATCAACAACAACATCAACACTGAAAATCACCATCAAATTCAAAAACAACCTCAACAATGAAAAACATCAAAAATTTCCACGACAATCTCAACATTGCAAAACACCTACAAATTCAACAAAAACCTCAGCAATGAAAAAAACCAAAAAATTCAACAACAACCTCAACATTGAAAAGCATCAACAAATTCAACAACCTCAACATTGAAAAACATCAACAATTTAACCGCAACCTCAATTTTGAAAAACACACAAATGTTTAAAAAAAAACATTGATAACACCAATAAATTCAACAAAAGCATCACAATGAAAAAAACCAAAAAATTCATCAACAACCTCAACTTTGAAATACACGAACAAATTCAACAACCTCAACATTGAAAAACACCAACAAATTCAATGGCAACCTCAACTTTAAAAAATACAAAAACGTTCAAAAAAAACCATTGATAACACCAATAAAATCAACACTAACCTCAATATTGAAAATCACCAACAAATTCAACAACAACCTCAACATTGCAAAACACTAACAAATTCAACAGCAAAATCAACATTGAAAATCACCAACAAATTCAACAACAACCTCAGCAATGAAAAACATCAAAGAATTCAACAACAACAACCTCAACAATGAAAAACAGCAAAAAATTCTACAACAACCACAACAATGAAAAACAACAAAAAAATCAACAACAACCTCAACACTGAAAATCACCATCAAATTCAACAACAACATCAAGAAAGAAAAATATCAAAAATTTCAACGACAACCTCAACATTGCAAAACACCTACAAATACAACAAAAACCTCAACAATGAAAAAAACCAAAAAATTCAACAACAACCTCAACATTGAAAAACATCAACAAATTCAACAACCTCAACATTGAAAAACATCAACAAATTCAACTGCAACCTCAATTTTGAAAAACACACAAATTTAAAAAAAAACATTGATAACACCAATAAATTCAACAAAAACCTCAACAATGAAAAAAACTAAAAAATTCAACAACAACCTCAACTTTGAAAACCACCAACAAATTCAACAACCTCAACATTGAAATACATCAACAAATTCAACTGCAACCTCAATTTTAAAAAAAAACAAATGTTAAAAAAAAAACTTTGATAACACCAATAAATTCAACAACAACCTCAATATTGAAAATCACCAACAAATTCATCAACAACCTCAACAATGAAAAACATGAAAAAAGTCAACAACAACGACCTCAACAATGAAAAACACCAAAAAATTAAAAAAACAAACTAAAATTTGCAAAACTCCAACAAAATCATCAACAACCTCAACAATGAAAAACACCTAAAAATTCAATAACAAACTCAATATTGAAAATCACCGATAAATGCAACAACAACCTCAACTTTGAAATACATGCACAAATTCAACAACCTCAACATTGAAAAAGAGCAGCAAATTCAACAACAACCTCAACAATGAAAAACATCAAAATATTCAACAACAACCTAACTTTGAAAAACAACAATAAATGCAACAACCTCAACATTGAAAAACTGCAACAAATTCAAAAACAACCTCAGTATTGAAAATCACCAAAAATTCAACAACAACCTCAACAATGATTAACATCAAAAAATTCAACAACCACAACATTGAAACACTCCAAGAAATTCAACAACAACCTCAACAATGAAAAATACCAAATAATTCAACAACAACCCCAAATTGAAAAATACCAAAAAATTCAACAACAACCTCAATATTGAAAATCACCAACAAATTCAACAACAACCTCAACATTGAAAAACACCAACATATTCAACAACAAATTCAAATTTGTAAAACACCAACATATTCAACTGCAACCTCGATATTGAAAATCACCAACAAATTCAACAAAAACCTCAACAATAAAAAACACCAAAAAATTCAACAATAACCTCAACTTTGAAAAACACCAACAAATTCAACAACCTCAACATTCAAAAACACCAACAAATTCAACAAAAATATCAACAATGAAAAACACCAAAAAATTCAACAACAACCCCAACATTGTAAAGCACCCACAAATTCAACAACCTCAACATTGAAAACACCAAGAAATTCAACAACAACCTCAACAATGAAAAACATCAAAAAATTCAACAACAACCTCAACATTTAAAAACACCAACAAATTCAACAACCTCAAAATTGAGAACCACCAACAAATTCAACAACAACCTCAACATTGTAAAACACCAACACATTCAACAACAAACTCAACTTTGAAAAACTCCAAGAAATTCAACAACACCCTCAACAATGAAAAACACGAAGAAATTCAACAGCAACCTCAACATTCAAAAACACCAGCAAATTCAACAACCTCAACTTTGAAAAACCTCAACAAATTCACGTGCAACCTCAACTTTAAAACATTCAAAAAAGTTCAAAAAAAACCATTGACAACACAAATAAAATCAACAATAACCTCAGTATTGAAAATCACCAAGAAATTCAACAACAACCTCAACATTGCAAAACACCACCAAATTCAACAGCAAACTCAACATTGAAAATCACCAACAAATTCAACAACAATCTCAGCAATGAAATACATCAAAAAATTCAACAACAACCTCAACAACGAAAAACAGCAAACAATTCTACAACAATCCCAACAATGAAAAACAACAAAAAAACCAACAACAACCTCAACACTGATAATAACCAACAAATTCAACAACCTCAACATTGAAAAACACCAACAAATTTAACTACAACCTCAACTTTGAATAATACAAAAAAGTCCAAAAAAATACATTGATAACACCATTGAATTCAACAACAACGTCATTATTGAAAATCACCAACAAATTCAACAACAACCTCAACATTAAAAAACATCAATAAATTCAACAACAACCTCAATATTGAATGTCACCAACAGATTCAACAACAGACTCAACATTGAAAAACACCAACAAATTCAACAACCTCAACATTATAAAAGACCAATAAATTTAACTACAACCTCAAGTTTGAAACATACAAAAAAGTACATAAAAATAACATTGATAACACCAACAACTTCAACAACAACCTCAATATTGAAAATCATGAAAACAAATTCAACACCAACCTTAGCATTGAAAATCACCAACAAATTTAACAACGACCTCAATTTTGAAAATCACCAACAAGTTGAACAACAACCTCAACATTCAAAAACACCAACAAATTCAACAACAACTTCAACATTCAAAAACACTAACAAATTCAACAACGAACTCAGTATTGAAAATCAGCAACAAATTCAACAAAATCATCACTGAAAATTACGAACAAATTCAACAACAACCTCAACATTGAAAAGCACCAAAAAATTCAACAACCTCAACATTGAAAAACACCAACAAATTCAACTACAACCTCGGTATTGAAAATCTCCAACAAATTCAACAACAACCTCAACATTGAAAAATACCAATAAATTCAACAACAACCTCAACAATGAAAAACATCAACAAATTCAACACCAACCTCAACATTGAAAATCACCAAAAAATTCAACAACTTCAATATTGAACATCACCAGCAAATTCAACACCAACCTCAACATTGAAAATCACCAACAAATTCATTAACAACCTCAATATTGAAAATCACCAACAATTTCAACAACTACCCAGCATCGAAAAACACCAATAAATTCAATTACCTCAACATTGAAACACACCAAAAAATTCAACAACAACCCCAACATTGAAAAACACCAACAAATTCAACAACAACTTCAACATTCAAAAAAACCAACAATTCAACAACAACCTCAGTATTCAAAATCACCCACAAATTCGACAACAACCTCAACAATGAAAAACACCAAGAAATTCAACTGCAACCTCAATTTGAAAAAACATACAAATGTTAAAAAACAAACTGTGATAACACCAATAAATTCAACAACAACCCCAATATTGAAAATCACCAACAAATTCATCAACAACCTCAACAATGAAAAACATCAAAAAAGTCAACAACAACGAACTCAACAATTAAAAATAACAAAAAATTAAAAAACAACCTAAAATTTGCAAAACGCCAACAATTTCAACAACAACCTCAACAATGAAAAACACCTAAAAATTCAATAACAAACTCAATATTGAAAATCACCGATAAATGCAACAACAACCTCAACTTTGAAATACATGCACAAATTCAACAACCTCAACATTGAAAAAGAGCAGCAAATTCAACAACAACCTCAACAATGAAAAACATCAAAATATTCAACAACAACCTAACTTTGAAAAACAACAATAAATGCAACAACCTCAACATTGAAAAACTGCAACAAATTCAAAAACAACCTCAGTATTGAAAATCACCAAAAATTCAACAACAACCTCAACAATGATTAACATCAAAAAATTCAACAACCACAACATTGAAACACTCCAAGAAATTCAACAACAACCTCAACAATGAAAAATACCAAATAATTCAACAACAACCCCAAATTGAAAAATACCAAAAAATTCAACAACAACCTCAATATTGAAAATCACCAACAAATTCAACAACAACCTCAACATTGAAAAACACCAACATATTCAACAACAAATTCAAATTTGTAAAACACCAACATATTCAACTGCAACCTCGATATTGAAAATCACCAACAAATTCAACAAAAACCTCAACAATAAAAAACACCAAAAAATTCAACAATAACCTCAACTTTGAAAAACACCAACAAATTCAACAACCTCAACATTCAAAAACACCAACAAATTCAACAAAAATATCAACAATGAAAAACACCAAAAAATTCAACAACAACCCCAACATTGTAAAGCACCCACAAATTCAACAACCTCAACATTGAAAACACCAAGAAATTCAACAACAACCTCAACAATGAAAAACATCAAAAAATTCAACAACAACCTCAACATTTAAAAACACCAACAAATTCAACAACCTCAAAATTGAGAACCACCAACAAATTCAACAACAACCTCAACATTGTAAAACACCAACACATTCAACAACAAACTCAACTTTGAAAAACTCCAAGAAATTCAACAACACCCTCAACAATGAAAAACACGAAGAAATTCAACAGCAACCTCAACATTCAAAAACACCAGCAAATTCAACAACCTCAACTTTGAAAAACCTCAACAAATTCACGTGCAACCTCAACTTTAAAACATTCAAAAAAGTTCAAAAAAAACCATTGACAACACAAATAAAATCAACAATAACCTCAGTATTGAAAATCACCAAGAAATTCAACAACAACCTCAACATTGCAAAACACCACCAAATTCAACAGCAAACTCAACATTGAAAATCACCAACAAATTCAACAACAATCTCAGCAATGAAATACATCAAAAAATTCAACAACAACCTCAACAACGAAAAACAGCAAACAATTCTACAACAATCCCAACAATGAAAAACAACAAAAAAACCAACAACAACCTCAACACTGATAATAACCAACAAATTCAACAACCTCAACATTGAAAAACACCAACAAATTTAACTACAACCTCAACTTTGAATAATACAAAAAAGTCCAAAAAAATACATTGATAACACCATTGAATTCAACAACAACGTCATTATTGAAAATCACCAACAAATTCAACAACAACCTCAACATTAAAAAACATCAATAAATTCAACAACAACCTCAATATTGAATGTCACCAACAGATTCAACAACAGACTCAACATTGAAAAACACCAACAAATTCAACAACCTCAACATTATAAAAGACCAATAAATTTAACTACAACCTCAAGTTTGAAACATACAAAAAAGTACATAAAAATAACATTGATAACACCAACAACTTCAACAACAACCTCAATATTGAAAATCATGAAAACAAATTCAACACCAACCTTAGCATTGAAAATCACCAACAAATTTAACAACGACCTCAATTTTGAAAATCACCAACAAGTTGAACAACAACCTCAACATTCAAAAACACCAACAAATTCAACAACAACTTCAACATTCAAAAACACTAACAAATTCAACAACGAACTCAGTATTGAAAATCAGCAACAAATTCAACAAAATCATCACTGAAAATTACGAACAAATTCAACAACAACCTCAACATTGAAAAGCACCAAAAAATTCAACAACCTCAACATTGAAAAACACCAACAAATTCAACTACAACCTCGGTATTGAAAATCTCCAACAAATTCAACAACAACCTCAACATTGAAAAATACCAATAAATTCAACAACAACCTCAACAATGAAAAACATCAACAAATTCAACACCAACCTCAACATTGAAAATCACCAAAAAATTCAACAACTTCAATATTGAACATCACCAGCAAATTCAACACCAACCTCAACATTGAAAATCACCAACAAATTCATTAACAACCTCAATATTGAAAATCACCAACAATTTCAACAACTACCCAGCATCGAAAAACACCAATAAATTCAATTACCTCAACATTGAAACACACCAAAAAATTCAACAACAACCCCAACATTGAAAAACACCAACAAATTCAACAACAACTTCAACATTCAAAAAAACCAACAATTCAACAACAACCTCAGTATTCAAAATCACCCACAAATTCGACAACAACCTCAACAATGAAAAACACCAAGAAATTCAACTGCAACCTCAATTTGAAAAAACATACAAATGTTAAAAAACAAACTGTGATAACACCAATAAATTCAACAACAACCCCAATATTGAAAATCACCAACAAATTCATCAACAACCTCAACAATGAAAAACATCAAAAAAGTCAACAACAACGAACTCAACAATTAAAAATAACAAAAAATTAAAAAACAACCTAAAATTTGCAAAACGCCAACAATTTCAACAACAACCTCAACAATGAAAAACACCTAAAAATTCAATAACAAACTCAATATTGAAATCACCAATAAATGCAACAACAACCTCAACTTTGAAATACATGCACAAATTCAACAACCTCAACATTGAAAAAGAGCAGCAAATTCAACAACAACCTCAAGAATGAAAAGCATCAAAATATTCAACAACAACCTCAACTTTGAAAAACAACAATAAATGCAACAACCTCAACATTGAAAAACTGTAACAAATTCAAAAACAACCTCAATATTGAAAATCACCAACAAATTCAACAACAACCTCAACAATGATTAACATCAAAAAATTCAATAACCACAACATTGAAAAACTCCAAGAAATTCAACAACAACCTCAACAATGAAAAATACCAAATAATTCAACAACAACCCCAAATTGAAAAATACCAAAAAATTCAACAACAACCTCAATATTGAAAATCACCAACAAATTCAACAACAACCTCAACATTGAAAAACAGCAAAATATTCAACAACAACTTCTAATTTGTAAAACATCAACATATTCAACTGCAACCTCAATATTGAAAATCACCAACAAATTCAACAAAAACCTCAACAATAAAAAACACCAAAAAATTCAACAATAGCCTCAACTTTGAAAAACACCATCAAATTCAACAACCTCAACATTCAAAAACACCAACAAATTCAACAAAAACATCAACAATGAAAAACACCAAAAAATTCAACAACAGCCCCAACATTGTAAAGCACCCACAAATTCAAAAACCTCAACATTGAAAAACACCAACAAATTCAACAACAACCTCAACAATGAAAAACATCAAAAAATTCAACAACAACCTCAACATTTAAAAACACCAACAAATTCAAAAAAAACCTCAACAATGAAAAACAACAAAAAATTCAACAACAACCTCAACTTTGAAAAACACCAACAAATTCAACAACCTCAAAATTGAGAACCATGAAAAAATTCAACAACAACCTCAACATTGTAAAACACCAACACATTCAACAACAAACTCAACTTTGAAAAACTCCAAGAAATTCAACAACACCCTCAACAATGAAAAACACGAAAAAATTCAACAACAACCTCAACATTCGAAAACACCAGCAAATTCAACAACCTCAACTTTGAAAAACCTCAACAAATTCACGTGCAACCTCAACTTTAAAACATTCAAAAAAGTTCAAAAAAACCATTGACAACACAAATAAAATCAACAATAACCTCAGTATTGAAAATCACCAAGAAATTCAACAACAACCTCAACATTGCAAAACACCAACAAATTCAACAGCAAACTCAACATTGAAAATCACCAACAAATTCAACAACAATCTCAGCAATGAAATACATCAAAAAATTCAACAACAACCTCAACAACGAAAAACAGCAAACAATTCTACAACAATCCCAACAATGAAAAACAACAAAAAAAATCAACAACAACCTCAACACTGAAAATCAACATCAAATTCAACAAAAACCTCAACAATGAAAAAAACCAAAAAATTCAAAAACAACCTCAACATTGAAAAACATCAACAAATTCAACAACCTCAACATTGAAAAACATCAACAAATTCAACTGCAACCTCAATTTTGAAAAACACACAAATGTTTAAAAAAATCATTGATAACACCAATAAATTCAACAAAATCCTCAACAATGAAAAAAACTAAAAAATTCAACAACAACCTCAACTTTGAAAACCACCAACAAATTCAACAACCTCAACATTGAAAAACATCAACAAATTCAACTGCAACCTCAATTTTGAAAAACACACATAAACAACAAATTCAACAACAACCTCAACATTCAAAAACACCAACAAATTCAACAACGTCAACATTGAAAAACTCCAAGAAATTCAACAACAACCTCAATATTGAAAATCATCAACAAATTCAACAACAAACTCAACGTTCAAAAAGAACCAACTAATTCAACAACCTCAACATTGAAAAACGCCAACAAATTCAACAACATCCTCAATATTGAATAGCACTAACAAATTTAACAACAACCTCAACTTTAACAAACACCAACAGATTCAACAACCTCAACATTGATAAAGAGCAGCAAATTCAACAACAACATCAATATTTAAAATCATCAACAATTTCAACAAAAACCTCAACATTGCAAAACACCAACAAATTTAACAACAACCTGAAAATTGATAAACACCAAAAAATTCAAAAACATTCAAAAACACCAACAAATTCAACAAAAATCTCAACAATGAAAAACACCACAAAATTAAACAACAACCTCAACTTTGAAAAAGAACCAACAAATTCAACAACTTCACCATTGAAAAACACCAATAAATGCAACTGCAACCTCAACTTTGAAAAATACAAAAAAGTTTTAAAAAAACCATTGATAAAACCAATAAATTCAACAACAAACTCAATATTGAAAATCAACAACAAATTCAACAACAACCTCAACAATGAAAAACACCAAAAAATTCAACAACAATCTCAACATTGAAAAACTCTAACAATTTCAACAACAACCTCAACAATGAAAAACAACAGAAAATTCAACAACAAATGCAACATTGAAAATCACTAGCAAACTCATCAACAACCCCAACATGAATAACATCCAAAAATTCAACAGCATCCGCAACATTCAAAAACACCAACAAATACAACAAAAACCTCAACAGTGAAAAATACCAAAAAATTAAACAACATCCTCAACGTTGAAAAACACCAACAAATTCAGCAACCTCAACGTTGGAAAACTCCAAGAAATTCGACAACGACCTCAACAATGAAAAAAAGTAAAAAATTCAACAACAACCCCAACATTGAAAAACAACAAATTCAACAACAACCTCAATATTGAAAATCACCAACAAATTTAACAACATACTCAACGTTCATAAAGACCAACAAATTCAACAACCTCAACACGGAAAAACACCAACAAATTCAACAACAGCCTCAATATTGGATATCACTAACAAATTTAACAACAACCTCAACTTTAAAAAACCCCAACAGATTCAACAACCTCAACATTGAAAAAGAGCAGCAAATTCAACAACAACATCAATGTTGAAAATCACCAACAATTTCCATAACAACCTCAACATTGCAAAACACCAACAAATTCAACAACAACCTCAACATTGAAAAAAACCAAAAAATTCAACAAAAACCTCAACAATGAAAAACACCAAAAAATTCAACAACAACCTCAGCATTGAAAAACACCAACAAATTCAACAACCTCAACATTGAAAAACACCAACAAATTCAACTGCAACCTCAACTTTGAAAAATACAAAAACGATCTAAAAAAAACCATTGATATATCCAATAAATTCAACAACAACTTCAATATTGAAAATCACCAACAAATTCAACAACAACCTCAATAATGAATAACTTCAAAAAATTCAACAACAACAACAACCTCAACATTGAACAACTCCAGCAATTTCAACAACAAACTCAACAACCAAAAACACCAAAAAATTCAACAACAAACACAACATTGAAAATCACCAACAACTTCAACAACAAACTTAAAAATGAAAAACATCAAAAAATTCAACAACAACCTCAAGTTTGAAAAACACTAACAAATTCTACAACCTCAAGATTGAAAATGACTAACAAAATCAACTGCATCCTCAACTTTGAAAAATACAAAAAATTTCATAAAAAACATTGATAACACCGATAAATACAACAACAACTTCAATATTGAAAAACACCAACAAATTCAGCAAGCTCAACATTGGAATACTCCAAGAAATTCAACAACAATCACAACAATGAAAAACACAAAAAAATTCAACAACAACCCCAAAATTGAAAAACTCCAACAAATTGAACAACAACCTCAATATTGAAAATCAACAACAAATTCAACAACAACCTCAACATTCAAAAACACCAACAAATTCAATAACCCTATAATTGAAAATCACCAACTAATTCAACAACAACCTCAATATTGAAAATCACCAACAAATTCAACAACAACATCAACATTCAAAAACACCAACAAATTCAACAACCTCAACATTGAAAAACATCAACAAATTCAACAAAAGCCACAACTTTTGAAAATACAAAATACTTCAACAAAATAAAAATTGATAACACCAACAAATTCAACAACAACCTCAATATTGAAAATCACCAACAAATTCAACAAGAACCTCAACAATGAATGACATGAAAAAATTCAACAACAACCTCAACAATGAATGACATGAAAAAATTCAACAACTACCCAAACAATGAAAAACACCAATAATTAGACAACAACCTCAAAGTTAAAAAACTCCAAGAATTTCAACAACTTCAACAATGAAAAACACAAAAAAATTCAACAACAAACTCAACTTTGAAAATCACAAACAAATTCAACAACAACCTCAAAAATGAAAAACATCAAAAAATTCAACAGCAACAACCCCAACATTCAAAAACACCAACAAATTCAACAACAACCTAAATATTGAAAATCACCGACAAATTCAACAACAACCTCAACAATGAACAACATCAAAAAATTCAACAACAACAACCTCAACAATGAAAAACACCAAAAAATTCATCAACAACCTCAACATTCAAAATCTCCAACAATTTCAACAACAACCTCAGCAATGAAAAACAACAAAAAATTCAACACCAACCACAACATTCAAAAACACCAACAGTTTCAACAAACTCAACATTCATAAACACCAACCAAGTCAACAAAAATCTCAACAATGAAAAACACCAACAAATTCAACAACAACCTCAATATTGAAAATCTCCAACAATTTCAACAACAACCTCAACATTGCAAAACACCAACAAATTCAACAACCTCAACATTAAAAAAGCCAAAAAATTCAACAAAAACCTCAACAATGAAAAACACCAAAAATTTCAACAACAACCTCAACTTTGAAAAACTCTAACAAATTCAACAACCTCAACATTGAAAAACACCAACATATTCAACAACAACCTCAACAACGAAAAACACCAACAAATTCAACAAAAACATCAACAAATGAAAAACACCAACATTTTCAACAACAACCTCAACTTTGAAAAACACCAACAAATTCAACGACCTCCACATTCAAAAAGATCAACAAAGTCAACTAAAACCTCAGCAATGAAAGATACCAAAAAATTCAACAACAACCTCAACTTTGAAAAACACCAACAAATTCAACTGCAACCTCAACTTTGAAAAATGCAAAAGGGTTAAAACAAAACCGTTGATAACACCAATAAATTCAACAACAACCTCAAAATTCAAAAACACCAACAAATTCAACAAAAACTTCAACAATTAAAAACACCAACAAATTCAACAACAACCTCAACATTCAAAAAGACCAACAAAGTCAACAAAAACCTCAGCAATGAAAAATACCAAAAAATTAAACAAAAACCTCAACTTTCAAAAACAGCAACAAATTCAACTACAACCTCAACTTTGAAAAATACAAAAGGGATAAAACAAAACAATTGATAACACCAATAAATTCAACAACAACCTCAATATTGAAAATCACCAACAAACTCAACAACAACCTCAACATTGCAAAACACTAACAAATTCAACAACCGCAACATTCAAAAACACCAACGAATTCAACAAAATCCCCAACAATGAAGAACACCAACAACTTCAACAACCTTAACATTGAAAAATACCAACAAATTCAACTGCAACCTCAATTTTGAAAAATATAAATAGTGCAAAAGAACCATTGATAACACCAATAAATTCAACAACATCCTCAATATTGAAAATCACCAACAAATTCAGCAACAACCTCAACAGTGAATAACATCAAATAAATCAGCAACAACAAACTCAACAATGAAAAACACCAAATAATTCAACACCCACCTCAACACTGAAAAGCTCCATCAATTTCAACAACAACCTCAACTAAGAGAAACAGCAAAAAATTCAACAACAATCTCAAAATTGAAAATCTCCAACAAATTCAACAACAACCTCAAAAATGAAAATCATCTAAAAATTCAATAAAAACCTCAACATTCAAAAACATCGAAATATTCAACAAAAACCTCAACAATGAAAAACACCAAAAAATTCAACAAAACCTCAACTTTAAAAAACACCAACAAAGTCAAGAACCTCAACATTGAAAAATACCAACAAATTCAACGGCAATCTCAACTTTGAAAAATACAAAAAAGTACATAAAAAACAATTGATAACACCAATAAATTCAACAACAACCTCAATATTGAAAATCACCAACAAATTCAACAACAACCTCAACAATGAAAAACACCAAAAAATTCAACAACAACAACCACAACAATGAAAAACACCAAAAAATTCCACAACAACCTCAACATTGAAAAGCTCCATCAATTTCAACAACAACCTCAACTATGAAAAGTAAGAAAAAATTCACAACAAACTCAACATTGAAATTCAGCAACAAATTCAACAACAACCTCAACAATGAAAAACATCAACAAATTCAACAACAACCTCAATATTCTAAATCACCAAACAAATTCAACAACAACCTCAACATTCAAAAACACCAACAAATTCAATAACAACCTCAACTTTGAAAAACACCAACAAATTCAACAACCTCAACATTGAAAAACACCAACAAATTCAACAACAACCTCAACTTTTAAAAATACAAAGAAGTACAACAAAATAAAAATTGATAACACCAACAAATACAACAACAACCTCAATGTTAAATATCACCAACAAATTCAACAACAACCTCAACTTTGAAAAACATCAACAAATTCAACAACTTCAACATTCAAAAAGAGCATCAAATTCAACAACAACCTCAACAATGAAAAACATCAAAATATTCAAAAAGAACCTCAACTTTCATAAAATCCAACGAATTCAAATGCAACCACAACTTTGATAAGTACAAAAGTGTTAAAACAAAACCATTGATAACACCAATAAATTCAACAACAAAGTCAACATTGAAAATCACCAACAAATTCAACAACAACATCAAAAATTAAAAACCTCAAAAAATTCAACAACAACCTCAAAATTCAACATCAAAATTCAAAAACACCAAGGAATTCAACAAAACCCCCAACAATGAAAAACACTAACCTATTCAAAAACCTCAACATTGAATAACACCAACTAATTCAACTGCAACCTCAATTTTTAAAAATACAAAAAAGTACATAAAATCCATTGATAACACCAACAAATTCAGGAACAACCTCAATATTGAAAATCAGCAACAAATTCAATAAACAACCTCAACGATGAATAACATCAAAAAATTCATCAACAACAAACTTAACAATGAAAAACACCAAAAAATTCAACAACAACCTCTACATTGAAAAGCTCCAACAATTTCAGCAACAACCTCAACTATGAAAAACAACCAAAACTTCAACACAAACTATGCATTGAAAATCACCAACAAATTCAACAACAACTTCAACAATGAAAAACATCAAAAAATTCAACAACATCCTCAACATTCAAAAACAGCAAAAAATTCAACAAAAACCTCAACATTTAAAAATAGCAATAAATTCAACAACAAGCTCAACTTTGAAAAACACCAACAGAATCAACAACCTCAACATTCAAAAAGACCAACAAAGTCAACAAAAACCTCAACAATGAAAAATACCAAAAAATTCAACAACAACCCGAACATTGAAAAACACCAACAGATTCAACAACAACCTCAAAGTTGATAACACCAACAAATTCAACAACAACCTCAATATTGAATGTCACCAACAAATTCAACAAAAACCTCAACTTTGAAAAACACCAACAAGTTCAACAACCTCGACATTCAAAAAGAACAGCAAATTCAACAACAACCTCAACAATGAAAAACATCAATAAATACAACAACAACCTCAACAATGAAAAACATCAAAAAATTCAACAACAACCTCAATATTCAAAAACACCAACGAATTCAACAAAAACCTCAACAATGAAAAACACCAACAAATTCAACAACCTCAACATTGAAAAACACCAACAAATTCGACTGCATCCTCAATTTTGAAAAATACAAATAAGTACAAAAAAACATTGATAACACCAATAAATTCAACATCAACCTCAATATTGAAAATCACCAACAAATTCAAGAACAACCTCAACAATGAATAACATCAAAAATTCATCAACAACAAACTCAACAATGAAAAACACCAAAAAATTCAACAACAACCTCAGCATTGAAAAGCTCCAAAAATTTCAACAACAACCTCAACTATGAAAAGCAACCAAACATTCAGCAACAAAATCAATATTGAAAATCACCAACAAATTCAAAAACAACTTCAACATTGAAAAACATCAACAGATTCAACAACAACCTCAACTTTGAAAAACACCAAAAAATTCAACAACAACCTCAACATCCAAAAACACCAACAAATTCAACAACAACCTCAACATAGACTATCACCAAAAAATTCAACATCAACCTCAACTTTCAGAAACACCAGCAAATTCAACAACCTCAACATTGAAAAAGAGCAGCAAATTCCACAACAACCTCAACTTTGAAAAACACCAACAAATTCAACTGCAACATCAACTTTGAAAAATACATAAGGGTTCAAAAAAAACCATTGATAACACCAATAAATTCAACAACAACCTCAATATTGAAAATCACCAACAAAGTCAACAACAACCTCAACATTGCAAAACACCAACAAATTCAACAACAACCTCAACAATGAAAAACACCAAAAAATTCAACAACAACCTCAACATTCAAAAACACCAACAAATTCAACAACAACCTCAACTTTCAAAAATACAAAAAAGTTCAACAAAATAAAAATTGGTAACACCAACATATTCAACAACAATCTCAATATTGAATAACACCAACAAATTCAACAACAACCTCAACTTTGAAAAACACCAACAAATTCAACAACCTCAACATTGAAAAAGAGCAGCATATTCAACAACAACCTGAACAATGAAAAATAAAAAAAAATTCAACATCATCCTCAATTTTGAAAAACACCAACAAATTCAACAACCTCAAAATTTAAAGACTCCAAGAAATTCAACAACAACATCAACAATGAAAAACACAAAAAATTTCAACAACAACCCCAACATTGAAAAACACAAACAAATTCAACAACAACCTCAATGTTAAAAATCACCAACAAATTCAACAAAAACCTCAACATTGAAAAACACAAACAAATTCAATAACAACCTCAACTTTTAAAAATACAAAAAAGTTCAACAAAATAAAAATTGATAACACCAAAAAATTCAACAACAACCTCAACATTGAATATCACCAACAAATTAAACAACAACCTCAACTTTCAAAAACTCCAACAAATTCAACAACTTCAATATTGAAAAAGAGCAGCAAATTCAACAACAAGATCAACAATGAAAAACACCAAAAAATTCAACAATTACCTCAACATTCAAAAACACCATCAAATTCAACAAAAACCTCAACAATGAAAAACACCAAAAAATTCAACAACGACCTCAACTTTGAATAACACCAACAAATTCAAAAACCTCAACATTAAAAAACACCAACAGATTCAACTGCAACCTCAACTTTGAAAAATTCCAAAATAAGTTAAAAAAAACCATTGATAACACCAATAAACTCAACAACAACCTCAATATTGAAAATCATCAACAAATTCAAGAACAACCTCAACAATTAAAAACACCAAAAAATTCAACAACAACCTCAACATTGAGAAACTCCAACAATTTCAACAACAACCTCAACAATGAAAAACACCAAAAAATTCAACAACAACCTCAATTTTCAAAAACACCAACAAATTCAACAACAACCTCAACAATGGAAAACATCAAAATATTCAAACAACAACTTCAACATTCAAAAACACCAACAACTTCAACAAAAACCGCAACAATGAAAAACACCAAAAAATTCAATTCAAATTGAAAATTTGAAAAACCAAAAATTCAACAACAACCCCAACATTGAAAAACATCAACAAATGCAACCTCCACTTTGAAAAATAGAAAAGGGTTCAAAAGAAACCATTGATAACATGAATAAATTCAACAACAACCTCAACATTGAAAATCACCAACAAAGTAAACAACAACCTCAACAATGAATAACATCAAAAAATTTAACAACAACAACCCCAACATTGAAAAACACAAACAAATTCAACAAAAACCTCAATGTCGAAAATTACCAACAAATTCAACAAAAACCTCAACATTGAAAAACACCAACAAATTCAACAACAACCTCAACTTTTAAAAATAGAAAAAAGTTCAACAAAATAAAAATTGATAACACCAACAAATTCAACAACAACCTCAATATTGAATATCACCAACAATTTAAACAACAACCTCAACTTTCAAAAACTCCAACAAATTCAACAACCTCAACATTGAAAACGAGCAGCAAATTCAACAACAACATCAACAATGAAAAACACCAAAAAAATCAACAATTACCTCAACATTCAAAAACACCAACAAATTCAACAAAAACCTCAACAATGAAAAACACCAAAAAATTCCACAACTACCTCAACTTTGAATAACACCAATAAATTCAAAAACCTCAACATTAAAAAACACCAACAAATTCAACTGCAAGCTCAACTTTGAAAAATTCCAAAAAAGTTCAAAAAAAAACCATTGATAACACCAATAAATTCAACAACAACCTCAATATTGAAAATCATCAACAAATTCAAGAACAACCTCAACAATTAAGAACACCAAAAAATTCAACAACAACCTCAACATTGAGAAACTCCAACAATTTCAACAACAACCTCAACAATGAATAACATCAAAAAATTTAACAACAACCTCAACAATGAAAGACACCAAAAAATTCAACATCAACCTCAACATTCAAAAACACCAACAACTTCAACAAAAACCGCAACAATGAAAAACACCAAAAAATTCAATTCAAATTGAAAATTTGAAAAACCAAAAATTCAACAACAACCCCAACATTGAAAAACATCAACAAATGCAACCTCCACTTTGAAAAATAGAAAAGGGTTCAAAAGAAACCATTGATAACATGAATAAATTCAACAACAACCTCAATATTGAAAATCACCAACAAAGTAAACAACAATCTCAACAATGAATAACATCAAAAAATTTTACAACAACAAACTCAACAATGAAAAACACCAAAAAATTCAACAACAACCTAAATATTGAAAAGCTCCATTTCAACAACAACCTCAACTATGAAAATCTACCAAAAATTCAACAACAAGCTCAACATTGAAAATCAACAACAAATTCAACAACAACTTCAACAATGAAAAACATCAAAAAATTCAACAACAACCTCAATATTGAATATCACCATCAAATTCAACAACAACCTCAACTTTGAAAAATGCCAACAGATTCAACAATCTCAACATTCAAAAACACCAACAACTTCAACAAAAACCGCAACAATGAAAAACACCAAAAAATTCAATTCAAATTGAAAATTTGAAAAACCAAAAATTCAACAACAACCCCAACATTGAAAAACATCAACAAATGCAACCTCCACTTTGAAAAATAGAAAATGGTTCAAAAGAAACCATTGATAACATGAATAAATTCAACAACAACCTCAACATTGAAAATCACCAACAAAGTAAACAACAACCTCAACAATTAATAACATCAAAAAATTTAACAACAACAACCCCAACATTGAAAAACACAAACAAATTCAACAAAAACCTCAATGTCGAAAATTACCAACAAATTCAACAAAAACCTCAACATTGAAAAACACCAACAAATTCAACAACAACCTCAACTTTTAAAAATAGAAAAAAGTTCAACAAAATAAAAATTGATAACACCAACAAATTCAACAACAACCTCAATATTGAATATCACCAACAATTTAAACAACAACCTCAACTTTCAAAAACTCCAACAAATTCAACAACCTCAACATTGAAAACGAGCAGCAAATTCAACAACAACATCAACAATGAAAAACACCAAAAAAATCAACAATTACCTCAACATTCAAAAACACCAACAAATTCAACAAAAACCTCAACAATGAAAAACACCAAAAAATTCCACAACTACCTCAACTTTGAATAACACCAATAAATTCAAAAACCTCAACATTAAAAAACACCAACAAATTCAACTGCAAGCTCAACTTTGAAAAATTCCAAAAAAGTTCAAAAAAAAACCATTGATAACACCAATAAATTCAACAACAACCTCAATATTGAAAATCATCAACAAATTCAAGAACAACCTCAACAATTAAGAACACCAAAAAATTCAACAACAACCTCAACATTGAGAAACTCCAACAATTTCAACAACAACCTCAACAATGAATAACATCAAAAAATTTAACAACAACCTCAACAATGAAAGACACCAAAAAATTCAACATCAACCTCAACATTCAAAAACACCAACAACTTCAACAAAAACCGCAACAATGAAAAACACCAAAAAATTCAATTCAAATTGAAAATTTGAAAAACCAAAAATTCAACAACAACCCCAACATTGAAAAACATCAACAAATGCAACCTCCACTTTGAAAAATAGAAAAGGGTTCAAAAGAAACCATTGATAACATGAATAAATTCAACAACAACCTCAATATTGAAAATCACCAACAAAGTAAACAACAATCTCAACAATGAATAACATCAAAAAATTTTACAACAACAAACTCAACAATGAAAAACACCAAAAAATTCAACAACAACCTAAATATTGAAAAGCTCCATTTCAACAACAACCTCAACTATGAAAATCTACCAAAAATTCAACAACAAGCTCAACATTGAAAATCAACAACAAATTCAACAACAACTTCAACAATGAAAAACATCAAAAAATTCAACAACAACCTCAATATTGAATATCACCATCAAATTCAACAACAACCTCAACTTTGAAAAATGCCAACAGATTCAACAATCTCAACATTCAAAAACACCAACAATGTCAACAAAAACCTCAACAATGAAAAATACCAAAAAGTTAAACAACAACCCCAGCATTGAAAAACACCAACAGATTAAACAACATCCTCAATATTGAAAATCACCAACAAATTGAACAACAACCTGAACATTCAAGAACATCAAAAATTCAACAACAACCTCAACATTCAAAAACACCAACGAATTCAACTAAAACCTCAACAATGAAAAGCACCAACAAATTCGACTGCAACCTCAATTTTGAAAAATACAAATAAGTACAAAAAAAACATTGATAACACCAATAAATTCAACAACAACCTCATATTGAAAATCACCAACAAATTCAAGAACAACCTCAACAATGAATAACATCAAAAATTAATCAACAACAAACTCAACAATGAAAAACACCAAAAAATTCAACAACAACCTCAACATTGAAAAGCTCCAACAATTTCAACAACAACCTCAACTATGAAAAACAACCAAAAATTCAACAACAAACTCAATATTGAAAATCACCAACAAATTCAACAACAACTTCAACAATGAAAAACATCAAAAAATTCAACAACAACCTCAACATTCAAAAACATTAACCTATTCAACAAAAACCTGAACAATGATAAAATACCAAAAAATTCAACAACAACCCCAACATTGAAAAACATCAACAGATTCAACAACAACCTCAATTTTGAAAAACACCAAAAAATTCAACAACAAGCCCAACATCCAAAAACACCAACAAATTCATCAACCTCAACATTGCAAAACACCAACAAATTCAACAACAACCTCAACTTTTAAAAATACAAAAAGTTCAACAAAATAAAAATTGATAACACCAACAAATTCAACAACAACCTCAACATAGAATATCACCAAAAAATTCAACATCAACCTCAACTTTCAAAAACACCAACAAATTCAACTGCAACCTCAACTTTGAAAAATACATAAGGGTTCAAAAAAAACCATTGATAACAACAATAAATTCAACAACAACAACATCAATATTGAAAATCACCAACAAAGTCAACAACAACCTCAACAATGAAAAACACCAAAAAATTCAAAAACAACCTCAACATTCAAAAACACCAACAAATTCAACAACCTCAACATTGAAAAACAACAACAAGATCAACTGCAATCTCAACTTTGAAAAATACAAAAAAGTTCAAAAATAACCATTGATGACACCAATAAATTCAACTACAACCTCAATATTGAAAATCACCAACAAATTCAACATCAACCTCAACAATGAATAACAACAAAAAATTCAACAACAACAACCTCAATAATGAAAAACACCAAAAATTTCAACAACAACCTCAACTTTTAAAAATACAAAAAAGTTCAACAAAATAAAAACTGATAACACCAACAACTTCAACAAATCCCCAATATTGAATATCACCAACAAATTCAACAACAACCTCAACTTTGAAAAACACCAACAAATTCAACCACCTCAACATGGAAAAACTGCAGCATATTCAACAACAACCTTAACAATGAAAAATTAAAAAAAAATCAACATCATCCTCAATTTTGAAAAACACCAACAAATTCAACAACCTCAACATTTAAAAACTCCAAGAAACTCAATAACAACCTCAACTTTGAATATCACCAACAAATTCAAAAACCTCAACATTAAAAAACACCAACAGATTCAACTGCAACCTCAACTTTGAAAAATTCCAAAAAAGTCAAAAAAAAACCATTGATAACACCAATAAACTCAACAGCAACCTCAATATTGAAAATCATCAACAAATTCAAGAACAACCTCAACAATTAAAAACACCAAAAAAATCAACAACAACCTCAACATTGAGAAACTCCAACAATTTCAACAACAACCTCAACAATGAAAAACACCAAAAAATTCAACAACAACCTCAACATTCAAAAACACCAACAAATTCAACAACAACCTCAACAATGGAAAACATCAAAATATTCAAACAACAACTTCAACATTGAAAAACACCAACAACTTCAACAAAAACCGCAACAATGAAAAACACCAAAAAATTCAACAACAACCTCAACATTCAAAAACATTAACCTATTCAACAAAAACCTGAACAATGATAAAATACCAAAAAATTCAACAACAACCCCAACATTGAAAAACATCAACAGATTCAACAACAACCTCAATTTTGAAAAACACCAAAAAATTCAACAACAAGCCCAACATCCAAAAACACCAACAAATTCATCAACCTCAACATTGCAAAACACCAACAAATTCAACAACAACCTCAACTTTTAAAAATACAAAAAGTTCAACAAAATAAAAATTGATAACACCAACAAATTCAACAACAACCTCAACATAGAATATCACCAAAAAATTCAACATCAACCTCAACTTTCAAAAACACCAACAAATTCAACTGCAACCTCAACTTTGAAAAATACATAAGGGTTCAAAAAAAACCATTGATAACAACAATAAATTCAACAACAACAACATCAATATTGAAAATCACCAACAAAGTCAACAACAACCTCAACAATGAAAAACACCAAAAAATTCAACAACAACCTCAACATTCAAAAACACCAACAAATTCAACAACCTCAACATTGAAAAACAACAACAAGATCAACTGCAATCTCAACTTTGAAAAATACAAAAAAGTTCAAAAATAACCATTGATGACACCAATAAATTCAACTACAACCTCAATATTGAAAATCACCAACAAATTCAACATCAACCTCAACAATGAATAACAACAAAAAATTCAACAACAACAACCTCAATAATGAAAAACACCAAAAATTTCAACAACAACCTCAACTTTTAAAAATACAAAAAAGTTCAACAAAATAAAAACTGATAACACCAACAACTTCAACAAATCCCCAATATTGAATATCACCAACAAATTCAACAACAACCTCAACTTTGAAAAACACCAACAAATTCAACCACCTCAACATGGAAAAACTGCAGCATATTCAACAACAACCTTAACAATGAAAAATTAAAAAAAAATCAACATCATCCTCAATTTTGAAAAACACCAACAAATTCAACAACCTCAACATTTAAAAACTCCAAGAAACTCAACAACAACCTCAACTTTGAATATCACCAACAAATTCAAAAACCTCAACATTAAAAAACACCAACAGATTCAACTGCAACCTCAACTTTGAAAAATTCCAAAAAAGTCAAAAAAAAACCATTGATAACACCAATAAACTCAACAACAACCTCAATATTGAAAATCATCAACAAATTCAAGAACAACCTCAACAATTAAAAACACCAAAAAAATCAACAACAACCTCAACATTGAGAAACTCCAACAATTTCAACAACAACCTCAACAATGAAAAACACCAAAAAATTCAACAACAACCTCAACATTCAAAAACACCAACAAATTCAACAACAACCTCAACAATGGAAAACATCAAAATATTCAAACAACAACTTCAACATTGAAAAACACCAACAACTTCAACAAAAACCGCAACAATGAAAAACACCAAAAAATTCAATTCAAATTGAAAATTTGAAAAACCAAAAATTCAACAACAACCCCAACATTGAAAAACATCAACAAATGCAACCTCCACTTTGAAAAATAGAAAAGGGTTCAAAAGAAACCATTGATAACATGAATAAATTCAACAAAAACCTCAATATTGAAAATCACCAACAAAGTAAACAACAACCTCAACAATGAATAACATCAAAAAATTTAACAACAACAACCCCAACATTGAAAAACACAAACAAATTCAACAAAAACCTCAATGTCGAAAATCACCAACAAATTCAACAAAAACCTCAACATTGAAAAACACCAACAAATTCAACAACAACCTCAACTTTTAAAAATAGAAAAAAGTTCAACAAAATAAAAATTGATAACACCAACAAATTCAACAACAACCTCAATATTGAATATCACCAACAATTTAAACAACAACCTCAACTTTCAAAAACTCCAACAAATTCAACAACCTCAACATTGAAAACGAGCAGCAAATTCAACAACAACATCAACAATGAAAAACACCAAAAAAATCAACAATTACCTCAACATTCAAAAACACCAACAAATTCAACAAAAACCTCAACAATGAAAAACACCAAAAAATTCCACAACTACCTCAACTTTGAATAACACCAATAAATTCAAAAACCTCAACATTAAAAAACACCAACAAATTCAACTGCAAGCTCAACTTTGAAAAATTCCAAAAAAGTTCAAAAAAAACCATTGATAACACCAATAAATTCAACAACAACCTCAATATTGAAAATCATCAACAAATTCAAGAACAATCTCAACAATTAAAAACACCAAAAAATTCAACAACAACCTCAACATTGAGAAACTCCAACAATTTCAACAACAACCTCAACAATGAATAACATCAAAAAATTTAACAACAACCTCAACAATGAAAGACACCAAAAAATTCAACATCAACCTCAACATTGAAAAACACCAACAACTTCAACAAAAACCGCAACAATGAAAAACACCAAAAAATTCAATTCAAATTGAAAATTTGAAAAACCAAAAATTCAACAACAACCACAACATTGAAAAACATCAACAAATGCAACCTCCACTTTGAAAAATAGAAAAGGGTTCAAAAGAAACCATTGATAACATGAATAAATTCAAAAACAACCTCAATATTGAAAATCACCAACAAAGTAAACAACAACCTCAATAATGAATAACATCAAAAAATTTTACAACAACAAACTCAACAATGAAAAACACCAAAAAATTCAACAACAACCTAAACATTGAAAAGCTCCATTTCAACAACAACCTCAACTATGAAAATCTACCAAAAATTCAACAACAAGCTCAACATTGAAAATCAACAACAAATTCAACAACAACTTCAACAATGAAAAACATCAAAAAATTCAACAACAACCTCAATATTGAATATCACCATCAAATTCAACAACAACCTCAACTTTGAAAAATGCCAACAGATTCAACAATCTCAACATTCAAAAACACCAACAATGTCAACAAAAACCTCAACAATGAAAAATACCAAAAAGTTAAACAACAACCTCAGCATTGAAAAACACCAACAGATTCAACAACATCCTCAATATTGAAAATCACCAACAAATTGAACAACAACCTGAACATTCAAGAACATCAAAAATTCAACAACAACCTCAACATTCAAAAACACCAACGAATTCAACTAAAACCTCAACAATGAAAAGCACCAACAAATTCGACTGCAACCTCAATTTTGAAAAATACAAATAAGTACAAAAAAAACATTGATAACACCAATAAATTCAACAACAACCTCATTATTGAAAATCACCAACAAATTCAAGAACAACCTCAACAATGAATAACATCAAAAATTCATCAACAACAAACTCAACAATGAAAAACACCAAAAAATTCAACAGCAACCTCAACATTGAAAAGCTCCAACAATTTCAACAACAACCTCAACTATGAAAAACAACCAAAAATTCAACAACAAACTCAATATTGAAAATCACCAACAAATTCAACAACAACTTCAACAATGAAAAACATCAAAAAATTCAACAACAACCTCAACATTCAAAAACATTAACCTATTCAACAAATACCTCAATTTTGAAAAACACCAAAAAATTCAACAACAAGCCCAACATCCAAAAACACCAACAAATTCATCAACCTCAACATTGCAAAACACCAACAAATTCAACAACAACCTCAACTTTTAAAAATACAAAAAGTTCAACAAAATAAAAATTGATAACACCAACAAATTCAACAACAACCTCAACATAGAATATCACCAAAAAATTCAACATCAACCTCAACTTTCAAAAACACCAACAAATTCAACTGCAACCTCAACTTTGAAAAATACATAAGGGTTCAAAAAAAACCATTGATAACAACAATAAATTCAACAACAACAACATCAATATTGAAAATCACCAACAAAGTCAACAACAACCTCAACAATGAAAAACACCAAAAAATTCAACAACAACCTCAACATTCAAAAACACCAACAAATTCAACAACCTCAACATTGAAAAACAACAACAAGATCAACTGCAATCTCAACTTTGAAAAATACAAAAAAGTTCAAAAATAACCATTGATGACACCAATAAATTCAACTACAACCTCAATATTGAAAATCACCAACAAATTCAACATTAACCTCAACAATGAATAACAACAAAAAATTCAACAACAACAACCTCAATGATGAAAAACACCAAAAATTTCAACAACAACCTCAACTTTTAAAAATACAAAAAAGTTCAACAAAATAAAAACTGATAACACCAACAACTACAACAAAACCTCAATATTGAATATCACCAACAAATTCAACAACAACCTCAACTTTGAAAAACACCAACAAATTCAACCACCTCAACATGGAAAAACTGCAGCATATTCAACAAACAACATTAACAATGAAAAATAAAAAAAAAATTCAACATCATCCTCAATTTTGAAAAACACCAACAAATTCAACAGCCTCAACATTTAAAAACTCCAAGAAATTCAACAACAACCTCAACATTGAATAACACCAACAAATTCAAAAACCTCAACATTAAAAAACACCAACAAATTCAACTGCAACCTCAACTTGAAAAATTCAAAAAAAGTTCCAAAAAAACCATTGATAACACCAATAAATTCAACAACAACCTCAATATTGAAAATCATCAACAATTTCAAGAACAACCTCAACAATGAAAAACATCAAAAAATTCAACAACAACCTCTACATTCAAAACCAGCAATGAATTCAACAAAAACCTCAACAATGAAAAACACCAACAAATTCAACAACCTCAACATTGAAAAACACCATCAAATTCAACAACCTCAGCATTGAAAAACACCAACAAATTCAACAACAACCTCAACTTTTAAAAATACAAAGAAGTTCAAGAAAATAAAAATTGATAACACCAACAAATACAACAACAACCTCAATGTTAAATATCACCAACAAATTCAACAACAACCTCAACTTTGAAAAACACCAACAAATTCAACAACCTCAACATTCAAAATGAGCATCAAATTCAACAACAACCTCAACAATGAAAAACATCAAAATATTCAACAAGGACCTCAACGTTCAAAAAATCCAACGAATTCAACTGCAACCTCAACTTTGAAAAATACAGAAGGGTTAAAACAAAACCATTGATAACACCAATAAATTCAACAACAAACTCAACGTTGAAAATCACCAACAAATTCAACAACAACCTCAAAAATTAAAAACATCAAAAAATTCAACAACACCCTCAAAATTCAACAACAAAATTCAAAAACACCAAGGAATTCAACAAAAACCTCAACAATGAAAAACACCAACAAATTCAACAACCTCAACATTGAATAACACCAACTAATTCAACTGCAACTTCAATTTTGAAAAATACAAAAAAGTACAAAAAATCCATTGATAACACCAACAAATTCAGCAAGAACCTCAATATTGAAAATCAGAAACAAATTCAATAAACAACCTCAACAATGAATAACATCAAAAAATTCATCAACAACAAACTTAACAATGAAAAACACCAAAAAATTCAACAACAACCTCAACATTGAAAAGCTCCAACAATTTCAGCAACAAACTCAACTGTGAAAGACAACGAAAAATTCAAGACAAACTCTGCATTGAAAATCACCAACAAATTCAACAACAACTTCAACAATGAAAAACATCAAAAAATTCAACAACAACCTCAACATTCAAAAACAGCAACAAATTCAACAAACACCTCAACAATGAAAAATAGCAATAAATTCAACAACAAGCTCAACTTTGAAAAACACCAACAGAATCAACAACCTCAACATGCAAAAAGCCAACAAAGTCAACAAAAACCTCAACAATGAAAAATACCAAAAAATTCAACAACAACCCCAACATTGAAAAACACTAACAGATTCTACAACAACCTCAAAGTTGATAACACCAATAAATTCAACAACAACCTCAATATTGAAAATCACCAACAAATTCAACAACAACCTCAACAGTGAATAACATCAAATAATTCAGCAACAACAAACTCAACAATGAAAAACACCAAATAATTCAACACCCACCTCAACATTGAAAAGCTCCATCAATTTCAACAACAACCTCAACTATGAGAAACAGCAAAAAATTCAACAACAAATTCAAAATTGAAAATCACCAACAAATTCAACAACAACCTCAAAAATGAAAAACATCTAAAAATTCAATAAAAACCTCAACATTCAAAAAGACCGAAAAATTCAACAACAACCTCAACAATGAAAAACACCAAAACATTCAACAAAACCTCAACTTTAAAAAAGACCAACAAAGTCAAGAACCTCAACAATGAAAAATACCAACAAATTCAACTGCAATCTCAACTTTGAAATATACAAAAAAGTACATAAAAAACAATTGATAACACCATTAAATTCAACAACAACCTCAATATTGAAAATCACCAACAAATTCAACAACAACCTCAACAATGAATGACATTAAAAAATTCAACAACAACAACCACAACAATGAAAAACACCAAAAAATTCAACAACAACCTCAACTATGAAAAGTAAGAAAAAATTCAACAACAAACTCAACATTGAAAATCAGCAACAAATTCAACAACAACCTCAACAATGAAAAACATCAACAAATTCAACAACAATCTCAATATTGAAAATCAACAACCAAATTCAACAACAACCTCAACATTCAAAAACACCAACAAATCCAATAACAACCTGAAATTTGAAAAACACCAACAAATTCAACAACCTAAAAATTGATAACACCAACAAATTCAACAACAACCTCAAATTTGAAAAACACCAACAAATTCAACAACCTCAACATTCAAAAAGAGCATCAACTTCAACAACAACCTCAACAATGAAAAACATCAAAATATTCAACAAGGACCTCAACTTTCAAAAAATCCAACGAATTCAACTGCAACCTCAACTTTGAAAAATACGAAAGGGTTAAAACAAAACCATTGATAACACCAGTAAATTCAACAACAAACTCAACATTGAAAATCACCAACAAAATCAACAACAACCTCAAAATTCAACAACAAAATTCAAAATCACCCAGGAATTCAACATAAACATCAACAATGAAAAACACCAACAAATTCAACAACCTCAACATTGAATAACACCAACTAATTCAACTGCAATCTCAATTTTGAAAAATACAAAAAAGTACAAAAAATCCATTGATAACACCAATAAATTCAACAACAACCTCAATATTAAAAATCAGCAACAAATTCAAAAAACAACCTCAACAATGAATAACATCAAAAAATTCATCAACAACAAACTTAACAATGAAAAACACCAAAAAATTCAACAACAACCTCAACATTGAAAAGCTCCAACAATTTCTGCAACAACCTCAACTATGAAAAACAACCAAAAATTCAACACAAACTCTGCATTGAAAATCACCAACAAATTCAACAACAACTTCAACAATAAAAAACATCAAAAAATTCAACAACAACCTCAACATTCAAAAACAGCAACAAATTCAAAAAAAACCTCAACAATGAAAAATAGCAATAAATTCAACAACAAGCTCAACTTTGAAAAACACCAACAGAATCAACAACCTCAACATTCAAAAAGACCAACAAAGTCAACAAAAACCTCAACAATGAAAAATACCAAAATATTCAACAACAACCCCAACATTGAAAAACACCAACAGATTCAACAACAACCTCAAAGTTGATAACACCAACAAATTCAACAACAACCTCAATATTGAATATCACCAACAAATTCAACAACAACCTCAACTTTGAAAAACACCAACAAGTTCAACAACCTCGACATTCAAAAAGAGCAGCAAATTCAACAACAACCTCAACAATGAAAAACACCAAAATATTCAACAACAAACTCAACATTGAAAATCACCAACAAATTCCACAACAACCTCAACAATGAATAACATCAAAAAATTCAACAACAACCACAACAATGAAAAACACCAAAAAATTCAACAACAACCTCAACATTGAAAAACTCCAACAATTTCAACAAAAACCTCAACAATAATAAAAACCAAAAAATTCAACAACAAACTCAATATTGAAAATACAAAATAGTTCAGCAAAATAAATATTGATAACACCAACAAATTCAACAACAACCTCAATATTGAATATCACTAACAAATTTAACAGCAACCTCAACTTTGAAAAATACAAAAGGGTTCAAATAAATCCATTGAATACACCAATAAATTCAACAACAACCTCAATTTTGAAAATCACCAACAAAGTCAACAACAACCTGAACATTGCAAAGCACCAACAAATTCAACTGCAACCTCAACTTTGAAATATACAGAAAAGTTGTAAAAAAAACCATTGATAACACCAATTAATTCAACAAGAAGCTCAATAATTAAAATCACCAACAAATTCAACAACAACCTCAACAATGAAAAACACCAACAAATTCAACAACCTCAACATTCAAAATGAGCATCAAATTCAACAACAACCTCAACAATGAAAAACATCAAAATATTCAACAAGGACCTCAACGTTCAAAAAATCCAACGAATTCAACTGCAACCTCAACTTTGAAAAATACAGAAGGGTTAAAACAAAACCATTGATAACACCAATAAATTCAACAACAAACTCAACGTTGAAAATCACCAACAAATTCAACAACAACCTCAAAAATTAAAAACATCAAAAAATTCAACAACACCCTCAAAATTCAACAACAAAATTCAAAAACACCAAGGAATTCAACAAAAACCTCAACAATGAAAAACACCAACAAATTCAACAACCTCAACATTGAATAACACCAACTAATTCAACTGCAACTTCAATTTTGAAAAATACAAAAAAGTACAAAAAATCCATTGATAACACCAACAAATTCAGCAAGAACCTCAATATTGAAAATCAGAAACAAATTCAATAAACAACCTCAACAATGAATAACATCAAAAAATTCATCAACAACAAACTCAACAATGAAAAACACCAAAAAATTCAACAACAACCTCAACATTGAAAAGCTCCAACAATTTCAGCAACAAACTCAACTGTGAAAGACAACGAAAAATTCAAGACAAACTCTGCATTGAAAATCACCAACAAATTCAACAACAACTTCAACAATGAAAAACATCAAAAAATTCAACAACAACCTCAACATTCAAAAACAGCAACAAATTCAACAAACACCTCAACAATGAAAAATAGCAATAAATTCAACAACAAGCTCAACTTTGAAAAACACCAACAGAATCAACAACCTCAACATGCAAAAAGCCAACAAAGTCAACAAAAACCTCAACAATGAAAAATACCAAAAAATTCAACAACAACCCCAACATTGAAAAACACTAACAGATTCTACAACAACCTCAAAGTTGATAACACCAATAAATTCAACAACAACCTCAATATTGAAAATCACCAACAAATTCAACAACAACCTCAACAGTGAATAACATCAAATAATTCAGCAACAACAAACTCAACAATGAAAAACACCAAATAATTCAACACCCACCTCAACATTGAAAAGCTCCATCAATTTCAACAACAACCTCAACTATGAGAAACAGCAAAAAATTCAACAACAAATTCAAAATTGAAAATCACCAACAAATTCAACAACAACCTCAAAAATGAAAAACATCTAAAAATTCAATAAAAACCTCAACATTCAAAAAGACCGAAAAATTCAACAACAACCTCAACAATGAAAAACACCAAAACATTCAACAAAACCTCAACTTTAAAAAAGACCAACAAAGTCAAGAACCTCAACAATGAAAAATACCAACAAATTCAACTGCAATCTCAACTTTGAAATATACAAAAAAGTACATAAAAAACAATTGATAACACCATTAAATTCAACAACAACCTCAATATTGAAAATCACCAACAAATTCAACAACAACCTCAACAATGAATGACATTAAAAAATTCAACAACAACAACCACAACAATGAAAAACACCAAAAAATTCAACAACAACCTCAACTATGAAAAGTAAGAAAAAATTCAACAACAAACTCAACATTGAAAATCAGCAACAAATTCAACAACAACCTCAACAATGAAAAACATCAACAAATTCAACAACAATCTCAATATTGAAAATCAACAACCAAATTCAACAACAACCTCAACATTCAAAAACACCAACAAATCCAATAACAACCTGAAATTTGAAAAACACCAACAAATTCAACAACCTAAAAATTGATAACACCAACAAATTCAACAACAACCTCAAATTTGAAAAACACCAACAAATTCAACAACCTCAACATTCAAAAAGAGCATCAACTTCAACAACAACCTCAACAATGAAAAACATCAAAATATTCAACAAGGACCTCAACTTTCAAAAAATCCAACGAATTCAACTGCAACCTCAACTTTGAAAAATACGAAAGGGTTAAAACAAAACCATTGATAACACCAGTAAATTCAACAACAAACTCAACATTGAAAATCACCAACAAAATCAACAACAACCTCAAAATTCAACAACAAAATTCAAAATCACCCAGGAATTCAACATAAACATCAACAATGAAAAACACCAACAAATTCAACAACCTCAACATTGAATAACACCAACTAATTCAACTGCAATCTCAATTTTGAAAAATACAAAAAAGTACAAAAAATCCATTGATAACACCAATAAATTCAACAACAACCTCAATATTAAAAATCAGCAACAAATTCAAAAAACAACCTCAACAATGAATAACATCAAAAAATTCATCAACAACAAACTTAACAATGAAAAACACCAAAAAATTCAACAACAACCTCAACATTGAAAAGCTCCAACAATTTCTGCAACAACCTCAACTATGAAAAACAACCAAAAATTCAACACAAACTCTGCATTGAAAATCACCAACAAATTCAACAACAACTTCAACAATAAAAAACATCAAAAAATTCAACAACAACCTCAACATTCAAAAACAGCAACAAATTCAAAAAAAACCTCAACAATGAAAAATAGCAATAAATTCAACAACAAGCTCAACTTTGAAAAACACCAACAGAATCAACAACCTCAACATTCAAAAAGACCAACAAAGTCAACAAAAACCTCAACAATGAAAAATACCAAAATATTCAACAACAACCCCAACATTGAAAAACACCAACAGATTCAACAACAACCTCAAAGTTGATAACACCAACAAATTCAACAACAACCTCAATATTGAATATCACCAACAAATTCAACAACAACCTCAACTTTGAAAAACACCAACAAGTTCAACAACCTCGACATTCAAAAAGAGCAGCAAATTCAACAACAACCTCAACAATGAAAAACACCAAAATATTCAACAACAAACTCAACATTGAAAATCACCAACAAATTCCACAACAACCTCAACAATGAATAACATCAAAAAATTCAACAACAACCACAACAATGAAAAACACCAAAAAATTCAACAACAACCTCAACATTGAAAAACTCCAACAATTTCAACAAAAACCTCAACAATAATAAAAACCAAAAAATTCAACAACAAACTCAATATTGAAAATACAAAATAGTTCAGCAAAATAAATATTGATAACACCAACAAATTCAACAACAACCTCAATATTGAATATCACTAACAAATTTAACAGCAACCTCAACTTTGAAAAATACAAAAGGGTTCAAATAAATCCATTGAATACACCAATAAATTCAACAACAACCTCAATTTTGAAAATCACCAACAAAGTCAACAACAACCTGAACATTGCAAAGCACCAACAAATTCAACTGCAACCTCAACTTTGAAATATACAGAAAAGTTGTAAAAAAAACCATTGATAACACCAATTAATTCAACAAGAAGCTCAATAATTAAAATCACCAACAAATTCAACAACAACCTCAACAATGAAAAACACCAAAACATTCAACAACAAACTCAACATTGAAAATCACCAACAAATTCCACAACAACCTCAAAAATGAAATACATCAAAAAATTCAAAAACAACCTCAACTTTAAAAAACACCAACAAATTCAACAACTTCAACATTGAAAAATACCAACAAATTCAACTGCAATCTCGACTTTGAAAAATACAAAAAAGTTCATAAAAAAGCATTGATAACACGAATAAATTCAACAACAAATTCAGTACTGAACATCACCAACAAATTCAACAAGAACCTCAACAATGAATGACATCAAAAAATTCAACAACAACAATCTCAACAATGAAAAACACCAAAAAATTCAACAACAACCTGAACATTGAAAAACTCCAACAATTTCAACAACAACCTCAACTATGAAAAACAACAAATAATTCAACAACAAACTCAACATTGAAAATCAGCAACAAATTCAACAACAACCTCAACAATGAAAAACACCAACAAATTCAGCAAAAACCTCAAGGATGAAAAAGACCAACAAATTCAACAACCTCAACATTCAAAAACACCAACAAATTCAACAAAAACCTCAACAATGAAAAACACCAAAATTTACAACAACAACCTCAACTTTGAAAAACACCAACAAATTCACCTACCTCAACATTCAAAAACACCAACAAATTCAACAAAATCCTCAACAATGAAAAATACCAAAAAATTAAACAACAACCTCAACTTTCAAAAACAGCAACAAATTCAACTGCAACCTCAACTTTGAAAAATACAAAAGGGATAAAACAAAACAATTGATAACACCAATAAATTCAACAACAACCTCAATATTGAAAATCACCAACAAATTCAACAACCTCAACATTCAAAAACACCAACGAATTCAACAAAATCCTCAACAGTGAAAAACACCAACAACTTCAACAACCTTAACATTGAAAAATACGAACAAATTCAACTGCAACCTCAATTTTGAAAAATACAAAATAGTGCAAAACAACCATTGATAACACCAATAAATTCAACAACAACCTCAATATTGAAAATCACCAACAAATTCAACAACAACCTCAACAGTGAATAACATCAAATAATTCAGCAACAACAAACTCAACAATGAAAAACACCAAATAATTCAACACCCACCTCAACATTGAAAAGCTCCATCAATTTCAACAACAACCTCAACTATGAGAAACAGCAAAAAATTCAACAACAAACTCAAAATTGAAAATCACCAACAAATTCAACAACAACCTCAAAAATGAAAAACATCTAAAAATTCAATAAAAACCTCAACATTCAAAAAGACCGAAAAATTCAACAAAAACCTCAACAATGAAAAACACCAAAACATTCAACAAAACCTCAACTTTAAAAAAGACCAACAAAGTCAAGAACCTCAACAATGAAAAATACCAACAAATTCAACTGCAATCTCAACTTTGAAATATACAAAAAAGTACATAAAAAACAATTGATAACACCATTAAATTCAACAACAACCTCAATATTGAAAATCACCAACAAATTCAACAACAACCACAACAGTGAATGACATTAAAAAATTCAACAACAACAACCACAACAATGAAAAACACCAAAAAATTCAACAACAACCTCAACTATGAAAAGTAAGAAAAAATTCAACAACAAACTCAACATTGAAAATCAGCAACAAATTCAACAACAACCTCAACAATGAAAAACATCAACAAATTCAACAACAATCTCAATATTGAAAATCAACAACCAAATTCAACAACAACCTCAACATTCAAAAGCACCAACAAATCCAATAACAACCTGAAATTTGACAAACACCAACAAATTCAACAACCTAAAAATTGATAAGACCAACAAATTCAACAACAACCTCAACTTTGAAAAACACCAACAAATTCAACAACCTCAACATTCAAAAAGAGCATCAACTTCAACAACAACCTCAACAATGAAAAACATCAAAATATTCAACAAGGACCTCAACTTTCAAAAAATCCAACGAATTCAACTGCAACCTCAACTTTGAAAAATACGAAAGGGTTAAAACAAAACCATTGATAACACCAGTAAATTCAACAACAAACTCAACATTGAAAATCACCAACAAAATCAACAACAACCTCAAAATTCAACAACAAAATTCAAAATCACCCAGGAATTCAACATAAACATCAACAATGAAAAACACCAACAAATTCAACAACCTCAACATTGAATAACACCTACTAATTCAACTGCAATCTCAATTTTGAAAAATACAAAAAAGTACAAAAAATCCATTGATAACACCAATAAATTCAACAACAACCTCAATATTAAAAATCAGCAACAAATTCAAAAAACAACCTCAACAATGAATAACATCAAAAAATTCATCAACAACAAACTTAACAATGAAAAACACCAAAAAATTCAACAACAACCTCAACATTGAAAAGCTCCAACAATTTCTGCAACAACCTCAACTATGAAAAACAACCAAAAATTCAACACAAACTCTGCATTGAAAATCACCAACAAATTCAACAACAACTTCAACAATAAAAAACATCAAAAAATTCAACAACAACCTCAACATTCAAAAACAGCAACAAATTCAAAAAAAACCTCAACAATGAAAAATAGCAATAAATTCAACAACAAGCTCAACTTTGAAAAACACCAACAGAATCAACAACCTCAACATTCAAAAAGACCAACAAAGTCAACAAAAACCTCAACAATGAAAAATACCAAAATATTCAACAACAACCCCAACATTGAAAAACACCAACAGATTCAACAACAACCTCAAAGTTGATAACACCAACAAATTCAACAACAACCTCAATATTGAATATCACCAACAAATTCAACTGCAACCTCAACTTTGAAAAATACATAAGGCTTCAAAAAAAACCATTGATAACACCAATAAATTCAACAACAACCTCAAAAATGCAAAACACCAACAAATTCAACAACAACCTCAACATTCAAAAACACCAACAAATTCAACAACCTCAACATTGAAAAACAACAACAAGATCACCTCAATCTCAACTTTGAAAAATACAAAAAAGTTCAAAAATAACCATTGATGACACCAATAAATTCAACTACAACCTCAATATTGAAAATCACCAACAAATTCAACATCAACCTCAACAATGAATAGAACAAAAAATTCAACAACAACAACCTCAATATTGAAAAACACCAAAAATTTCAACAACCTCAACTTTTAAAAAAACAAAATAGTTCAACAAAATAAAAATTGATAACACCAACAAAATCAACAAAACCTCAATATTGAATATCACCAACAAATTCAACAACAACCGCAACTTTGAAAAACACCAACAAATTCAACAACCTCAGCATTGAAAAACTGCAGCATATTCAACAACAACCTGAACAATGAAAAATAAAAAAAAATTCAACATCATCCTTAAGTTTGAAAAACACCAACAAATTCAACAACCTCAACATTTTAAAACACCAAGAAATTCAACAACAACCTCAACATTGAATAACACCAACAAATTGAACAACAACCTGAACATTCAAGTACATCAAAAAATTCAACAACAACCTCAACATTCAAAAAGACCAACGAATTCAACAAAAACCTCAACAATGAAAAACACCAACAAATTCAACAACCTCAACATTTAAAAACGCCAAGAAATTCAACAACAACCTCAACATTGAATAACACCAACAAATTCAAAAACCTCAACATTAAATAACTCCAACAAATTCAACTGCAACCTCAACTTTGAAAAATTCCAAAAAAGTTCCAAAAAAACCAATAACACCAATAAATTCAACAACAACCTCAATACTGAAAATCGTCAACAAATTCAAGAACAACCTCAATAATGAATAACACCAAAAAATGTCAACAACAACCTCAACATTGAGAAACTCCAACAATTTCAACAACAACCTCAACAATGAATAACATAAAAAAAATTAACAACAACCTCAACAATGAAAAACACTAAAAAATTCAACAACAACCTCAACATTCAAAAACACTTAAAAATTCAACAAAAACCGCAACAATGAAAAACACCAAAAAATTCAATTCAAATTTAAAATTTGAATAACCAAAAATTCAACAACAACCCCAACATTGAAAAACACCAACAAATGCAACTCAACTTTGAAAAATAGAGAAGGGTTCAAAAGAAACCATTGATAACATGAATCAATTCAACAACATCCTCAATATTGAAAATCACCAACAAAGTCAAATAACATCAAAAAATTCAACAACAACAAACTCAAAAACGAAAAACACCAAAAAATTCAACAACAACCTCAGCATTGAAAAGCTCCAACCATTTCAACAACAACCTCAACAATGAAAAACATAAAAAAATTCAACAACAACCTCAGCATTGAAAAGCTCCAACCATTTCAACAACAACCTCAACAATGAAAAACATCAAAAAATTCAACAACAACCTCAACATTGAATATCACCAACAAATTCAACAACAACCTCAACTTTGAAAAATGCCAACAGATTCAACAATCTCAACATTCAAAAACACCAACAATGTCAACAAAAACCTCAACAATGAAAAATACCAAAAAATCAAACAACAACCCCAGCATTGAAAAACACCAACAGATTCAACAACAACCTCAATAATGAAAATCACCAACAAATTGAACAACAATCTGAACATTCAAGAACACCAACAAATTCAACAACAACCTCATCTTTGAAAAACACCAACAAATTCAACAACCTCAACTTTGAAAAACTCCCACAAATTCAACAGCAACCTCAACTTTTAAAAATACAAAAAAGTTCAACAAAATAAAAATTGATAACACCAACAAATTCAACAAAACCTCAATATTGAATATCACCCACAAATTCAACAACAACCTCAACTTTGAAAAACACCAAAAAATTCAACAACAACCCCAACATTGAAAATCACAAACAAATTCAACAACAACCTCAATATTGAAAATCACCAACAAATTCAGCAACCTCAATATTGAAAATCACGAACAAATTCAACAACCTCAATATTGAATATCACTAACAAATTCAACAACAACCTGAACTTTCAAAAACATCAACAAATTCAACAACCTCAACATTGAAAAAGAGCAGCAAATTCAACAACCTCAACAATGAAAAACATCAAAACATTCAACAACAAACTCAACTTTGAAAAACACCAACAAATTCAACTGCAACCTCAACAATGGAAAACACCCAAAAATTCAGCAACAAACTCAACATTGAAAATCAACAACAAATTCAACAACAACCTCAAAAATGAAAAACATCACAAAATTCAACAAAAACCTCAACATTCAAAACACCAAGAAATTCAACAAAAACTTCAACAATGAAAAACACCGGAAAATTCAACAACAACTTCAACTTTAAAAAACACCAACAAATTCAACAACCTTAGCATTGAAAAGTACGAACAAATTCACCTGCAACCTCGACTTTGAAAAATACAAAAAAGTTCATGAAAAAGCATTGATAACACGAATAAATTCAACAACAACTCCAATATAGAAAATCACCAACAAATTCAACAAGAACCTCAACAATGAAAAACATCAAAAAATTCAACAACAACCTCAATATTGAATATCACCAACAAATTCAACAACAACCTCAACTTTGAAAAATGCCAAAAGATTCAACAACCTCAACATTCAAAAACACCAACAATGTCAACAAAAACCTCAACAATGAAAAACACCAAAAAATCCAACAACCAACTCAACATTGAAAATCACCAACAAATTCAACAACAACCTCAAAAATGAAAAACATCAAAAAATTCAACAAAAACCTTAACATTCAAAAACACCAACGAATTCAACTGCAACCTCAATTGGGAAAAATACAATAAAGTACAAAAAAACCATTGATAACACCAATAAATTCAACAACAACCTCAATATTGAAAATCACCAACAAATTCAACAACAACTTCAAAAATGAATAACATCAAAAAAATAATCAACAACAAACTCAACAATGTAAAACACCAAAAAATGCAACAACAGCGTCAACATTGAAAAGCTCCAACAATTTCAACAACAACCTCAACTATGAAAAATAAACAAGAATTCAACAACAAACTCAACATTGAAAATCACCAACAACTTCAACAATGAAAAATACGAACAAATTCAACAAAAACCTCAACAATGAAAAATACAAAGAAAATCAACAACAACCTCAACTTTGAAAATCACCAACAGATTCAACAACCTCAACATTCAAAAAGACCAACAAAGTCAACAAAAACCTCAACAATGAAAAATACCAAAAAATTCAGCAACAACCTCAATGTTGAAAATGACCAACATATTCAACAGCAACCAACATTCAAAATCACCAACAAATTCAACAACAACCTCATCTTTTCAAAATACAAAAAAGTTCAACAAAATAAAAATTGATAACACCAACAAATTCAACAAAACCTCAATATTGAATATCACCAACAAATTCAACAACAATCACAACAATGAAAAGCACCAAAATTCAACAACAGCCTCAACATTCAAAAACACGAACAAATTCAATAAAAACTTCCTCAATGAAAAATACCAAAAAATTCAACAAAACCTCAACATTCAAAAACACCAACAAATTCAACTGCAACTACCAACTTTGAAAAATACAAAAAGTTTAAAAAAAACCATTGATACCGCCAATAAATTCAACAAAACCTCAATATTGAATATCACCAACAAATTCAACAACAATCACAACAATGAAAAGCACCAAAATTCAACAACAGCCTCAACATTCAAAAACACGAACAAATTCAATAAAAACTTCCTCAATGAAAAATACCAAAAAATTCAACAAAACCTCAACATTCAAAAACACCAACAAATTCAACTGCAACCTCAACTTTGAAAAATACAAAAAGTTAAAAAAAAACCATTGATACCGCCAATAAATTCAACAACAACCTCAATATTGAAAATCACCGACAAAGTCAACAACAAGATCAACATTGCAAAGCACCAACAAATTCAACAAAAACTTCAACAATGAAAAACACTAAAAAAGTCAACAACAACCTCAATTTTGAAAAACACCAACAAATTCACCAACAACCTCAACAATGAAAAACACCAAAACATTCAACAACAACCTCAACATTAAAAAATACCAACAAATTCAACTGCAACCTCAACTTTTGAAAAATACAATAAAGTTCAAAAAAAACCATTGATAACACGAATAAATTCAACAACAACGTCAATATTGAAAATCACCAACAAATTCAACAACAACCTCAACATTGCAAAGCACCAACAAATTCAATAAAAAACTCATCAATGAAAAACACCAAAAAATTCAGCAACAACCTCATCTTTGAAAAACACCGACAAATTCAACAACGTCCACATTCAAAAACACCAACAAATTCAACTGCATCCTCAACTTTGAAAAATACAAAAAAGTAAAATAAAAACCATTGATAACACCAATAAATTCAACAACAACCTCAATATTTAAAATCACCTACAAATTCAACATCAACCTCAACATTGCAAAACACCAACAAATTCAACAAAAACCTCAACAAGGAAAAACATCCAAAAATTCAACAACAACAACAACCTCAACAATGAAAGACACCAAAAAATTCAACAACAACCTCATCTTTGAAAAACGCCAACAAATTCAACTGCAAACTCAACTTTGAAAAAAACCAACAAATTCAACAGCAACCTCAACAATGAAAAACATCAAAAAATTCAACAACAACATCAACAATGAAAAACATCAAAAAATTCAACAACAACCTCAACATTCAAAAACACCAGAAAATCAACAAATACCTCAACAATGAAAAATACCAAAAAATTCAACAACAACCTCAACTTTGAAAATCACCAACAGATTCATCTGCAACCTCAACTTTGAAAAATAAAAAAAAGTTTTTAAAAAAACATTGATAACACCAATAAATTCAACAACAACCTCAATAATGAAAATCATCAACCAATTCAACAACAAGCTCAACAATGAAAAACATCAAAAAATTCAACAACAACCTCAACTTTGAAAAACGCGAACAAATTCAACTGCAAACTCAACTTTGAAAAACAATAACAAATTCTACAACCTCAAAATTGAGAAATACTAACAAAATCAACTGCATCCTCTACTTTGAAAAATACAAAAAATTTCATAAAAAACATTGATAACACCGAAAAATACAACTACAACCTCAATATTGAAAAACACCAACAAATTCAGCAACCTCAACATTGGAAAACTCCAAGAAATTCAACAACAAACTCAACATTCAAAAACACCAACAAATTCAACAACCCCAACATTGAAAATCACCAGCTAATTCAACAACAACCTCAATATTGAAAATCACCAACAAATTCAAGAACCCCAACATTGAAAATCACCAACTAATTCAACAACAACCTCAATATTGAAAATCACCAACAAATTCAACAACAACATCAACATTCAAAAACACCAACAAATTCAACAACCTCAATATTGAAAATCACCAACAAATTCAACAACAACCTCAACAATGAATGACATGAAAAAATTCAACAACAACCTCAACAATGAATGACATGAAAAAATTAAACAACAACCTCAACAATGAAAAACACCAATAATTCAACAGCAACCTCAACGTTAAAAAACATCAAGAATTTCAACCACCTCAACAATGAAAATCACAAACAAATTCAACAACAACCTCAAAAACGAAAAACATCAAAAAATTCAACAACAACGCCAACATTCAAAAACACGAACAAATTCAACAACAACCAAAATATTGAAAATCACCGACAAATTCAACAACAACCTCAACAATGAACAACATCAAAAAATTCAACAACAACCTCAACAATGAAAAACACCAAAAAATTCATCAACAACCTCAACATTCAAAAACACCAAGAGTTTCAACAAACTCAACATTCATAAACACCAACCAAGTCAACAAAAATCTCAACAATGAAAAATACCAAAAAATTCAACAACAACCTAACATTGAAAAACACCAACAACTTCAACAACAGCCTCAATATTGAAAATCACCAACAATTTCAACAACAACTTCAACATTGAAAAACACCAACAACTTCAACAAACTCAACATTGAAAAACACCAAAAAATTCAACAAAAACCTCAACATTGAAAAACACCAACAAATTCAACAACAACCTCAACAATGAAAAACACCAACAAATTCATCAAAAACCTCAACAACAAAAAACACCAACAAATTCAACAACAACCTCAACTTTGAAAAACACTAACAAATTCAACAAGCTCAACATTGAAAAATACCAACAAATTCAACTGCAACCTCATCTTTGAAAAATACAAAAAATTTCAAAAAAAAACCATTGATAACAACAATAAATTCAACAACAACCTCAATATTGAAAATCACAAATAAATTCAACAACAACCTCAACAATGAATAACATCAAAAAATTCAACAACAACCTCAACAATGAAAAACACCAAAAAAATTCAACAACAACCTCAACATTGAAAAACTCCAACAATTTCAACAAAAATCTCAACAATAATGAACACCAAAAAATTCAACAATCAACTCAATATTGAAAATTGAAAATAGTTCAATAAAATAAATTTTGATAACACCAACAAATTCAACAACAACCACAATATTGAATATCAGTAACAAATTTAACAGCAACCTCAACTTTGAAAAATACAAAAGGGTTCAAAAAAATCCATTGATAACACCAATAAATTCAATAACAACCTCAATATTGAAAATCACCAACAAAGTCAACAACAACCTGAACATTGCAAAGCACCAACAAATTCAACTGCAACCTCAACTTTGAAATATACAATAAAGTTGAAAAAAAACCATTGATAACACCAATAAATTCAACAAGAAGCTCAATAATTAAAATCGCCAACAAATTCAACAACAACCTCAACAATGAAAAACACCAAAACATTCAACAACAACCTCAACATTGAAAAACTCCAACAATTTCAGCAACAACCTCATTAATGAAAAGCACCGAAAAATTGAACAACAAACTCAACATTGAAAATCACCAACAAATTCAACAACATCCTCAAAGTTCAAAAACATCAAAAAATTCAACAACAACCTCAACTTTCAAAAACACCAACAAATTCAACAAGAACCTCAACAATGAATGACATCAAAAAATTCAACAACAACCTCAACAATGAAAAACACCAAAAAAATCAACAACAACCTGAAAATTTAAAAACTCCAACAATTTCAACAAGAACCTCAACTATGAAAAACAACAAAAAATTCAATAACAAATTCAACATTGAAAATCAACATCAAATTCAACAACAACCTCAACAATGAAAAACACCAACAAATTCAACAACCTCAACAGTCAAAAACATCAACAAATTCAACAAAAACATCAACAATGAAAAACACCAAAATTTTCAACAACAACCTCAACTTTGAAAAACACCAACAAATTCAACGACCTCCACATTCAAAAAGACCAACAAAGTCAACAAAAACCTCAGCAATGAAAAATACCAAAAAATTCAACAACAACCTCAACTTTCAAAAACACCAACAAATTCAACTGCAACCTCAACTTTGAAAAATACAAAAGGGTTAAAACAAAACCGTTGATAACACCAATAAATTCAACAACAACCTCAATATTGAAAATCAACAACAAATTCCAGAACAACCTCAACAATGAAAAACACCAAAAAATTCAAAAACAACCTCGACATTCAAAAACACCAACAAATTCAACAACAACCTCAACAATGGAAAACATCAAAATATTCAAACAACAACCTCAACATTCAAAAACACCAACAAATTCAACAAAAACCTCAACAATGTAAGACACCAACAAATTCAACAACAACCTCAACTTTCAAAAACACCAACAAATTCAACAACCTCAACAGTGGAAAACACCAAAAAATTCAACAACAAACTCAACATTGAAAATCACCAACAAATTCCACAACAACCTCAAAAATGAAATACATCAAAAAATTCAAAAACAACCTCAACTTTAAAAAAACCCAACAAATTCAACAACTTCAACACTGAAATATACCACAAACTCAAATGCAACCTCGACTTTGAACAATACAAAAAAGTTCATAAAAAAGCATTGATAACACAAATAAATTCAACAACAACTTCAGTATTGAAAATCACCAACAAATTCAACAAGAACCTCAACAATGAATGACATCAAAAAATTCAACAACAACAACCTCAACAATGAAAAACACCAAAAAATTCAACAACAACCTGAACATTGAAAAACTCCAACAATTTCAACAACGACCTCAACAATGAAAAACACCAACAAATTCAGCAAAAACCTCAAGGATGAAAAAGACCAACAAATTCAACAACCTCAACATTCAAAAACACCAACAAATTCAACAAAAACCTCAACAATGATAAACACCAAAATTTACAACTGCAACCTCATCTTTGAAAAATACAAAAAATTTCAAAAAAAACCATTGATAACAACAATAAATTCAACAACAACCTCAATATTGAAAATCACCAACAAATTCAACAACAACCTCAACAATGAATAACATCAAAAAATTCAACAACAACCACAACAATGAAAAACACCAAAAAATTCAACAACAACCTCAACATTGAAAAACTCCAACAATTTCAACAAAAACCTCAACAATAATAAACACCAAAAAAATTCAACAACAAACTCAATATTGAAAATACAAAATAGTTCAGCAAAATAAATATTGATAACACCAACAAATTCAACAACAACCTCAATATTGAATATCACTAACAAATTTAACAGCAACCTCAACTTTGAAAAATACAAAAGGGTTCAAATAAATCCATTGAATACACCAATAAATTCAACAACAACCTCAATTTTGAAAATCACCAACAAAGTCAACAACAACCTGAACATTGCAAAGCACCAACAAATTCAACTGCAACCTCAACTTTGAAATATACAGAAAAGTTGTAAAAAAAACCATTGATAACACCAAATAATTCAACAAGAAGCTCAATAATTAAAATCACCAACAAATTCAACAACAACCTCAACAATGAAAAACACCAAAACATTCAACAACAAACTCAACATTGAAAATCACCAACAAATTCAACAACAACCTCAAAAATGAAATACATCAAAAAATTCAAAAACAACCTCAACTTTAAAAAACACCAACAAATTCAACAACTTCAACATTGAAAAATACCAACAAATTCAACTGCAATCTCGACTTTGAAAAATACAAAAAAGTTCATAAAAATGCATTGATAACACGAATAAATTCAACAACAACCTCAATATTGAAAATCACCAACAAATTCAACAACAACCTCAACAATGAATAACATCAAAAATTCAACAACAACCACAACAATGAAAAACACCAAAAAATTCAACAACAACCTCAAAGTTCAAAAACATTGAAAAATTCAACAACAACCTCAACTTTCAAAAACACCAACAAATTCAACAAGAACCTCAACAATGAATGACATCAAAAAATTCAACAACAACCTCAACAATGAAAAACACCAAAAAACTCAACAACAACCTGAAAATTTAAAAACTCCAACAATTTCAACAAGAACCTCAACTATGAAAAACAACAAAAAATTCAACAACAAACTCAACATTGAAAATCAACATCAAATTCAACAACAACCTCAACAATGAAAAACACCAACAAATTCAACAACCTCAACAGTCAAAAACATCAACAAATTCAACAAAAACATCAACAATGAAAAACACCAAAATTTTCAACAACAACCTCAACTTTGAAAAACACCAACAAATTCAACGACCTCCACATTCAAAAAGACCAACAAAGTCAACAAAAACCTCAGCAATGAAAAATACCAAAAAATTCAACAACAACCTCAACTTTCAAAAACACCAACAAATTCAACTGCAACCTCAACTTTGAAAAATACAAAAGGGTTAAAACAAAACCGTTGATAACACCAATAAATTCAACAACAACCTCAATATTGAAAATCAACAACAAATTCCAGAACAACCTCAACAATGAAAAACACCAAAAAATTCAACAACAACCTCGACATTCAAAAACACCAACAAATTCAACAATCTCAACAGTGAAAAATTCCAGCAATTTAAACAACAACCTCAACAGTGGAAAACACCAAAAAATTCAACAACAAACTCAACATTGAAAATCACCAACAAATTCCACAACAACCTCAAAAATGAAATACATCAAAAAATTCAAAAACAACCTCAACTTTAAAAAACACCAACAAATTCAACAACTTCAAAACTGAAAAATACCACAAACTCAAATGCAACCTCGACTTTGAAAAATACAAAAAAGTTCATAAAAAAGCATTGATAACACAAATAAATTCAACAACAACTTCAGTATTGAAAATCACCAACAAATTCAACAAGAACCTCAACAATGAATGACATCAAAAAATTCAACAACAACAACCTCAACAATGAAAAACACCAAAAAATTCAACAACAACCTGAACATTGAAAAACTCCAACAATTTCAACAACAACCTCAACTATGAAAAACAACAAATAATTCAACAACAAACTCAACATTGAAAATCAGCAAAAAATTCAACAACAACCTCAACAATGAAAAACACCAACAAATTCAACAAAAGCCTCAAGGATGAAAAAGACCAACAAATTCAACAACCTCAACATTCAAAAACACCAACAAATTCAACAAAAACCTCAACAATGAAAAACACCAAAATTTACAACTGCAACCTCATCTTTGAAAAATACAAAAAATTTCAAAAAAAAAACCATTGATAACAACAATAAATTCAACAACAACCTCACTATTGAAAATTACCAACAAATTCAACAACAACCTCAACATTGAAAAACTCCAACAATTTCAACAAAAACCTCAACAATAATAAACACCAAAAAATTCAACAACAAACTCAATATTGAAAATACAAAATAGTTCAGCAAAATAAATATTGATAACACCAACAAATTCAACAACAACCTCAATATTGAATATCACTAACAAATTTAACAGCAACCTCAACTTTGAAAAATACAAAAGGGTTCAAATAAATACATTGAATACACCAATAAATTCAACAACAACCTCAATATTGAAAATCACCAACAAAGTCAACAACAACCTGAACATTGCAAAGCACCAACAAATTCAACTGCAACCTCAACTTTGAAATATACAGAAAAGTTTTAAAAAAAACCATTGATAACACCAATTAATTCAACAAGAAGCTCAATAATTAAAATCACCAACAAATTCAACAACAACCTCAACAATGAAAAACACCAAAATATTCAACAACAAACTCAACATTGAAAATCACCAACAAATTCCACAACAACCTCAACAATGAATAACATCAAAAAATTCAACAACAACCACAACAATGAAAAACACCAAAAAATTCAACAACAACCTCAACATTGAAAAACTCCAACAATTTCAACAAAAACCTCAACAATAATAAAAACCAAAAAATTCAACAACAAACTCAATATTGAAAATACAAAATAGTTCAGCAAAATAAATATTGATAACACCAACAAATTCAACAACAACCTCAATATTGAATATCACTAACAAATTTAACAGCAACCTCAACTTTGAAAAATACAAAAGGGTTCAAATAAATCCATTGAATACACCAATAGATTCAACAACAACCTCAATTTTGAAAATCACCAACAAAGTCAACAACAACCTGAACATTGCAAAGCACCAACAAATTCAACTGCAACCTCAACTTTGAAATATACAGAAAAGTTGTAAAAAAACCATTGATAACACCAATTAATTCAACAAGAAGCTCAATAATTAAAATCACCAACAAATTCAACAACAACCTCAACAATGAAAAACACCAAAACATTCAACAACAAACTCAACATTGAAAATCACCAACAAATTCCACAACAACCTCAAAAATGAAATACATCAAAAAATTCAAAAACAACCTCAACTTTAAAAAACACCAACAAATTCAACAACTTCAACATTGAAAAATACCAACAAATTCAACTGCAATCTCGACTTTGAAAAATACAAAAAGTTCATAAAAAAAGCATTGATAACACGAATAAATTCAACAACAACTTCAGTACTGAACATCACCAACAAATTCAACAAGAACCTCAACAATGAATGACATCAAAAAATTCAACAACAACAACCTCAACAATGAAAAACACCAAAAAATTCAACAACAACCTGAACATTGAAAAACTCCAACAATTTCAACAACAACCTCAACTATGAAAAACAACAAATAATTCAACAACAAACTCAACATTGAAAATCAGCAACAAATTCAACAACAACCTCAACAATGAAAAACACCAACAAATTCAGCAAAAACCTCAAGGATGAAAAAGACCAACAAATTCAACTACCTCAACATTCAAAAACACCAACAAATTCAACGAAATCCTCAACAATGAAAAATACCAAAAAATTAAACAACAACCTCAACTTTCAAAAACAGCAACAAATTCAACTGCAACCTCAACTTTGAAAAATACAAAAGGGATAAAACAAAACAATTGATAACACCAATAAATTCAACAACAACCTCAATATTGAAAATCACCAACAAATTCAACAACCTCAACATTCAAAAACACCAACGAATTCAACAAAATCCTCAACAGTGAAAAACACCAACAACTTCAACAACCTTAACATTGAAAAATACGAACAAATTCAACTGCAACCTCAATTTTGAAAAATACAAAATAGTGCAAAACAACCATTGATAACACCAATAAATTCAACAACAACCTCAATATTGAAAATCACCAACAAATTCAACAACAACCTCAACAGTGAATAACATCAAATAATTCAGCAACAACAAACTCAACAATGAAAAACACCAAATAATTCAACACCCACCTCAACATTGAAAAGCTCCATCAATTTCAACAACAACCTCAACTATGAGAAACAGCAAAAAATTCAACAACAAACTCAAAATTGAAAATCACCAACAAATTCAACAACAACCTCAAAAATGAAAAACATCTAAAAATTCAATAAAAACCTCAACATTCAAAAAGACCGAAAAATTCAACAAAAACCTCAACAATGAAAAACACCAAAACATTCAACAAAACCTCAACTTTAAAAAAGACCAACAAAGTCAAGAACCTCAACAATGAAAAATACCAACAAATTCAACTGCAATCTCAACTTTGAAATATACAAAAAAGTACATAAAAAACAATTGATAACACCATTAAATTCAACAACAACCTCAATATTGAAAATCACCAACAAATTCAACAACAACCTCAACAGTGAATGACATTAAAAAATTCAACAACAACAACCACAACAATGAAAAACACCAAAAAATTCAACAACAACCTCAACTATGAAAAGTAAGAAAAAATTCAACAACAAACTCAACATTGAAAATCAGCAACAAATTCAACAACAACCTCAACAATGAAAAACATCAACAAATTCAACAACAATCTCAATATTGAAAATCAACAACCAAATTCAACAACAACCTCAACATTCAAAAGCACCAACAAATCCAATAACAACCTGAAATTTGAAAAACACCAACAAATTCAACAACCTCAACATTCAAAAAGAGCATCAACTTCAACAACAACCTCAACAATGAAAAACATCAAAATATTCAACAAGGACCTCAACTTTCAAAAAATCCAACGAATTCAACTGCAACCTCAACTTTGAAAAATACGAAAGGGTTAAAACAAAACCATTGATAACATCAGTAAATTCAACAACAAACTCAACATTGAAAATCACCAACAAAATCACCAACAACCTCAAAATTCAACAACAAAATTCAAAATCACCCAGGAATTCAACATAAACATCAACAATGAAAAACACCAACAAATTCAACAACCTCAACATTGAATAACACCAACTAATTCAACTGCAATCTCAATTTTGAAAAATACAAAAAAGTACAAAAAATCCATTGATAACACCAATAAATTCAACAACAACCTCAATATTAAAAATCAGCAACAAATTCAAAAAACAACCTCAACAATGAATAACATCAAAAAATTCATCAACAACAAACTTAACAATGAAAAACACCAAAAAATTCAACAACAACCTCAACATTGAAAAGCTCCAACAATTTCTGCAACAACCTCAACTATGAAAAACAACCAAAAATTCAACACAAACTCTGCATTGAAAATCAACAACAAATTCAACAACAACTTCAACGATAAAAAACATCAAAAAATTCAACAACAACCTCAACATTCAAAAACAGCAACAAATTCAAAAAAAACCTCAACAATGAAAAATAGCAATAAATTCAACAACAAGCTCAACTTTGAAAAACACCAACAGAATCAACAACCTCAACATTCAAAAAGACCAACAAAGTCAACAAAAACCTCAACAATGAAAAATACCAAAATATTCAACAACAACCCCAACATTGAAAAACACCAACAGATTCAACAACAACCTCAAAGTTGATAACACCAACAAATTCAACAACAACCTCAATATTGAATATCACCAACAAATTCAACAACAACCTCAACTTTGAAAAACACCAACAAGTTCAACAACCTCGACATTCAAAAAGAGCAGCAAATTCAACAACAACCTCAACAATGAAAAACATCAATAAATATAACAACAACCTCAACAATGAAAAACATCAAAAAATTCAACAACAACTTCAACTTTTAAAAATACAAAAAAGTTCAACAAAATAAAAATTGATAACACCAACAAATTCAAAAACAAACTCAATATTGAATATCAGCAACAAATTCAACAACAGCCTCAACTTTGAAAAACACCAACAAATTCAACAACCTCAACATTGAAAAAGAGCAGCATATTCAACAAACACCTTAACAATGAAAAATAAAAAAAAATTCAACATCATCCTCAAGTTTGAAAAACACCAACAAATTCAACAACCTCAACATTTAAATACTCCAAGAAATTCAACAACAACTTCAACATTGAACAACACCAACAAATTCAAAAACCTCAACATTAAAAAACACCAACAAATTCAACTGAAACCTCAACTTTGAAAAATTCCAAGAAAGTTCCAAAAAAACCATTGATAACACCAATAAATTCAACAACAACCTCAATGTTAAAAATCATTAACAAATTCAAGAACAACCTCAACAATGAAAAACACCAAAAAATTCAACAACAACCTCAACATTGAGATACTCCAATAATTTCAAACAACATCCTCAACAATGAATAACATCAAAAAATTTAACAACAACATCAAAAATGAAATACACCAAAAAATTCAACAACAACCTCAACATTCAAAAACACCAACAAATTCAACAACAACCTCAACAATGGAAAACATCAAAATATTCAAACAACAACCTCAACATTCAAAAACACCAACAAATTGAACAAAAACCGCAACAATGAAAAACTCCAAAAAATTTAATTCAAATTGAAAATTTGAAAAACAAAAATTCAACAACAACCCCAACATTGAAAAACATCAACAAATGCAACCTCCACTTTGAAAAATAGAAAAGGGTTCAAAAGAAACCATTGATAACATGAATAAATTCAACAACAACCTCAATATTGAAAATCACCAACAAAGTAAACAACAACCTCAACAATAAATAACATCAAAAAATTCAACAACAACAAACTCAACAATGAAAAACACCAAAAAATTCAACAACAGCCTCAACATTGAAAAGCTGCAACCATTTCAACAACAACCTCACCTATGATAAACTACCAAAAATTCAACAACAAACTCAACATTGAAAATCAACAACAAATTCAACAATGAAAAACATCAAAAAATTCAACAACAGCCACAATATTGAATATCACCAACAAATTCAACAACAACTTCAAAAATGAAAAACATCAAAAATTCAACAACAACCTCAACATTGAAAAAAACCAACCTATTCAACAAAAACCTGAACAATGAAAAATACCAAAAAATTCAACAACAACCCCTACATTGAAAAACATCAACAGATTCTACAACAACCTCAACTTCCAAAAACACCAACAAATTCATTCAACCTCAACATTGAAAAACACCAACAAATTCAACAACAACCTCAACATTTAAAAATACAAAAAAGTTCAACAAAATAAAAATTGATAACACCAACAAATTCAACAACAACCTGAATATTGAATATCACCAAAAAATTCAACATCAACCTCAACTTTCAAAAACACCAACAAATTCAACAACCTCAACATTGAAAAAGAGCAGCAAATTCAACAACAACCTCAACAATGGAAAACATCAAAATATTCAAACAACAACCTCAACATTCAAAAACACCAACAAATTGAACAAAAACCGCAACAATGAAAAACACCAAAAAATTCAACAACAACCTCAACATTGAAAAAAACCAACCTATTCAACAAAAACCTGAACAATGAAAAATACCAAAAAATTCAACAACAACCCCTACTTTGAAAAACATCAACAGATTCAACAACAACCTCAACTTCCAGAAACACCAACAAATTCATCAACCTCAACATTGAAAAACACCAACAAATTCAACAACAACCTCAACTTTTAAAAATACAAAAAAGTTCAACAAAATAAAAATTGATAACACCAACAAATTCAACAACAACCTGAATATTGAATATCACCAAAAAATTCAACATCAACCTCAACTTTCAAAAACACCAACAAATTCAACAACCTCAACATTGAAAAAGAGCAGCAAATTCAACAACAACCTCAACTTTGAAAAATACCAACAAATTCAACTGCAACCTCAACTTTGAAAAATACATAAGGGTTCAATAAAAAACCATTGATAACACCAATAAATTCAACAACAACCTCAATATTGAAAATCACCAACAAATTCAACAACAACCTCAACAATGAAAAACACCAACAAATTCAACAAAAACCTGAACAATGAAAAACACCAAAAAATTCATCAACAAACTCAACATTCAAAAAGAACAACAAATTCAACAAAAACCTCAAGAATCAAAAACACCAAAAAATTCAACAACAACCTCAACATTGAAAAACACCAACAAATTCAACAGCAACCTCAACATTCAAAAACACCAACTAATTCAACAACAAACTTCACAATGAATAACACCAAAAAATTCAACAACAACCTCAACTTTGAAAAACACCAAAAAATTCAACAACCTCAACATTGGGAAACAGCAACAATTTCAACTGCAACCTCGACTTTGAAAAATACAAAAAGATTTAAAAAAAAACATTGAATATACCAATAAATTCAACAAGAACCAGAATATTTAAAATCAACAATAAATTCAACAACTACCTCAACACTGAAAAACATCAAAATCTTCAACAACAACAACCTCAACAATGAAAAACACCCAAAAATCTAAAAACCTCAACATGGAAAAACACCAACAAATTCAACTACAACATCAATATTGAAAATCACAAACAAATTCAACAACGACCACAACAATGAAAAACATCAAAAAATTCAACAACAACCTCAACATTCAAAAACAACAACAAATTCAACAAAAAACTCAACAATGAAAAACACCAAAAAATTCAACAACAACCACAACTTTGAAATACACCAAAAAAATCAACAACAACTTCAAATTTGAATAACACCAACAAATTCAAAAACCTCAACATGGAAAAACACCAACAAATTCAACTGCAACCTCAATATTGAAAATCACCAGCAAATTTAACAACAACCTCAACAATGAAAAACATCAAAAAATTCAACAACAACAACCTCAACAATGAAAAACACCAAACAATTCAACACCAACCTCGACATTGAAAAACACCAACAAATTCAACAACAAACTCAACAATGAAAAAGACCAAAAAATTCAACAACAACCTCAACATTCAAAAACACCAACAAATTCAACAAAAACCTCAACAATTAAAAACACCAAAAAATTCAACAGCAACGTCAACTTTGAAAAACACCAACAAATTCAACAACCTCAACATTGAAAAACACCAACAAATTCAACAACAACCTCAGTATTGAAAATCACCAACAAATTCAACAACAACCTCAACAATGGAAAACACCAAAAAATTCAACAACAACCTCAACATTGAAAGACACCAACAAATTCAACAAAAACCTCAACAATGAAAAACACCAAAAAATTCAACAACAAACTCAGCTTTGGAAAACACCAACAAATTCAACAGCCTCAACATTGAAAAAAAGCAACAAATTCAACTGCAACCTCAACTTTGAAAAACACAAAGAAGATAAAAGAAAACCATTGATAACACCAATAAATTCAACAACCTCAACATTGAAAATCACAAACAAATTCAACAACAACCTCAACAATGAAAAACACCAACAAATTCAACATGTACCACAACAATGAAAAACACCAAAAAATTCAACAACTAACTCATAATTGAAAATCACCATCAAATTCAACAAAAATCTCAACATTGAAAAACATCAAAATATACAACAACAACCTCAACATTCCAAAACACCAACAAATTCAACAAAAACCTCAACAATGAAAACACCAAAAAATTCAATAATATTCACAACTTTGGAAAACACCAAGAAATTCTACAACATCAACATTGAAGAACACCAACAAATTAAAGTGCAAACTCAACTTTGAAAAATACAAAAAAGTTTTAAAAAAAACTTTGATAACACCAATAAATTCAACAACAACCTCAATATTGAAAATCACCAACAAATTCATCAACAACCTCAACAATGAAAGCAGGCAAACAATTCAACAACAACGACCTCAACAATGAAATACACCAAAAATTCAACAACAACCTCAACATTGAAAAACTCCAACAAGTTCAACAACAACCTCAACAATGACGAACACCAAAAAATTCAACACCCAACTCAACATTGAAAATCACCAACTAATTCAACGACAACCTGAACAATGAAAAACATCAAAAAATTCAACAACAACCTCAACATTCAAAAACAAGAAAAAATTCAACAAAAATCTCAACAATGAAAAACACCAAAAAATTCAACTGCAACCTCAACTTTGAAAAATACGAAAAAGATGAAGAAAAACCATTGCTAAATCGAATAAATTCAACAACCTCAACATTGAAAAACACCAACAAATTCAACTGCAACCTCAACTTTGAAAAATACATAAGGGTTCAATAAAAAACCATTGATAACACCAATAAATTCAACAACAACCTCAATATTGAAAATCACCAACAAATTCAACAACAACCTCAACAATGAAAAACACCAACAAATTCAACAAAAACCTGAACAATGAAAAACACCAAAAAATTCATCAACAAACTCAACATTCAAAAAGAACAACAAATTCAACAAAAACCTCAAGAATGAAAAACACCAAAAAATTCAACAACAACCTCAACATTGAAAAACACCAACAAATTCAACAGCAACCTCAACATTCAAAAACACCAACTAATTCAACAACAAACTTCACAATGAATAACACCAAAAAATTCAACAACAACCTCAACTTTGAAAAACACCAAAAAATTCAACAACCTCAACATTGGGAAACAGTAACAATTTGAACTGCAACCTCGACTTTGAAAAATACAAAAAGATTTAAAAAAAAACATTGAATATACCAATAAATTCAACAAGAACCAGAATATTTAAAATCAACAATAAATTCAACAACTACCTCAACACTGAAAAACATCAAAATCTTCAACAACAACAACCTCAACAATGAAAAACACCCAAAAATCTAAAAACCTCAACATGGAAAAACACCAACAAATTCAACTACAACATCAATATTGAAAATCACAAACAAATTCAACAACGACCACAACAATGAAAAACATCAAAAAATTCAACAACAACCTCAACATTCAAAAACAACAACAAATTCAACAAAAAACTCAACAATGAAAAACACCAAAAAATTCAACAACAACTTCAAATTTGAATAACACCAACAAATTCAAAAACCTCAACATGGAAAAACACCAACAAATTCAACTGCAACCTCAATATTGAAAATCACCAGCAAATTTAATAACAACCTCAACAATGAAAAACATCAAAAAATTCAACAACAACAACCTCAACAATGAAAAACACCAAACAATTCAACACCAACCTCGACATTGAAAAACACCAACAAATTCAACAACAAACTCAACAATGAAAAAGACCAAAAAATTCAACAACAACCTCAACATTCAAAAACACCAACAAATTCAACAAAAACCTCAACAATTAAAAACACCAAAAAATTCAACAGCAACGTCAACTTTGAAAAACACCAACAAATTCAACAAAAACCTGAACAATGAAAAACACCAAAAAATTCATCAACAAACTCAACATTCAAAAAGAACAACAAATTCAACAAAAACCTCAAGAATGAAAAACACCAAAAAATTCAACAACAACCTCAACATTGAAAAACACCAACAAATTCAACAGCAACCTCAACATTCAAAAACACCAACTAATTCAACAACAAACTTCACAATGAATAACACCAAAAAATTCAACAACAACCTCAACTTTGAAAAACACCAAAAAATTCAACAACCTCAACATTGGGAAACAGCAACAATTTCAACTGCAACCTCGACTTTGAAAAATACAAAAAGATTTAAAAAAAAACATTGAATATACCAATAAATTCAACAAGAACCAGAATATTTAAAATCAACAATAAATTCAACAACTACCTCAACACTGAAAAACATCAAAATCTTCAACAACAACAACCTCAACAGTGAAAAACACCCAAAAATCTAAAAACCTCAACATGGAAAAACACCAACAAATTCAACTACAACATCAATATTGAAAATCACAAACAAATTCAACAACGACCACAACAATGAAAAACATCAAAAAATTCAACAACAACCTCAACATTCAAAAACAACAACAAATTCAACAAAAAACTCAACAATGAAAAACACCAAAAAATTCAACAACAACCACAACTTTGAAATACACCAAAAAAATCAACAACAACTTCAAATTTGAATAACACCAACAAATTCAAAAACCTCAACATGGAAAAACACCAACAAATTCAACTGCAACCTCAATATTGAAAATCACCAGCAAATTTAACAACAACCTCAACAATGAAAAACATCAAAAAATTCAACAACAACAACCTCAACAATGAAAAACACCAAACAATTCAACACCAACCTCGACATTGAAAAACACCAACAAATTCAACAACAAACTCAACAATGAAAAAGACCAAAAAATTCAACAACAACCTCAACATTCAAAAACACCAACAAATTCAACAAAAACCTCAACAATTAAAAACACCAAAAAATTCAACAGCAACGTCAACTTTGAAAAACACCAACAAATTCAACAACCTCAACATTGAAAAACACCAACAAATTCAACAACAACCTCAGTATTGAAAATCACCAACAAATTCAACAACAACCTCAACAATGGAAAACACCAAAAAATTCAACAACAACCTCAACATTGAAAGACACCAACAAATTCAACAAAAACCTCAACAATGAAAAACACCAAAAAATTCAACAACAAACTCAGCTTTGGAAAACACCAACAAATTCAACAGCCTCAACATTGAAAAAAAGCAACAAATTCAACTGCAACCTCAACTTTGAAAAACACAAAGAAGATAAAAGAAAACCATTGATAACACCAATAAATTCAACAACCTCAACATTGAAAATCACAAACAAATTCAACAACAACCTCAACAATGAAAAACACCAACAAATTCAACATGTACCACAACAATGAAAAACACCAAAAAATTCAACAACTAACTCATAATTGAAAATCACCATCAAATTCAACAAAAATCTCAACATTGAAAAACATCAAAATATACAACAACAACCTCAACATTCCAAAACACCAACAAATTCAACAAAAACCTCAACAATGAAAACACCAAAAAATTCAATAATATTCACAACTTTGGAAAACACCAAGAAATTCTACAACATCAACATTGAAGAACACCAACAAATTAAAGTGCAAAGTCAACTTTGAAAAATACAAAAAAGTTTTAAAAAAAACTTTGATAACACCAATAAATTCAACAACAACCTCAATATTGAAAATCACCAACAAATTCATCAACAACCTCAACAATGAAAGCAGGCAAACAATTCAACAACAACGACCTCAACAATGAAATACACCAAAAATTCAACAACAACCTCAACATTGAAAAACTCCAACAAGTTCAACAACAACCTCAACAATGACGAACACCAAAAAATTCAACACCCAAATCAACATTGAAAATCACCAACTAATTCAACGACAACCTGAACAATGAAAAACATCAAAAAATTCAACAACAACCTCAACATTCAAAAACAAGAAAAAATTCAACAAAAATCTCAACAATGAAAAACACCAAAAAATTCAACTGCAACCTCAACTTTGAAAAATACGAAAAAGATGAAGAAAAACCATTGCTAAATCGAATAAATTCAACAACCTCAACATTGAAAAACACCAACAAATTCAACTGCAACCTCAACTTTGAAAAATACATAAGGGATCAATAAAAAACCATTGATAACACCAATAAATTCAACAACAACCTCAATATTGAAAATCACCAACAAATTCAACAACAACCTCAACAATGAAAAACACCAACAAATTCAACAAAAACCTGAACAATGAAAAACACCAAAAAATTCATCAACAAACTCAACATTCAAAAAGAACAACAAATTCAACAAAAACCTCAAGAATGAAAAACACCAAAAAATTCAACAACAACCTCAACATTGAAAAACACCAACAAATTCAACAGCAACCTCAACATTCAAAAACACCAACTAATTCAACAACAAACTTCACAATGAATAACACCAAAAAATTCAACAACAACCTCAACTTTGAAAAACACCAAAAAATTCAACAACCTCAACATTGGGAAACAGCAACAATTTGAACTGCAACCTCGACTTTGAAAAATACAAAAAGATTTAAGAAAAAACATTGAATATACCAATAAATTCAACAAGAACCAGAATATTTAAAATCAACAATAAATTCAACAACTACCTCAACACTGAAAAACATCAAAATCTTCAACAACAACAACCTCAACAATGAAAAACACCCAAAAATCTAAAAACCTCAACATGGAAAAACACCAACAAATTCAACTACAACATCAATATTGAAAATCACAAACAAATTCAACAACGACCACAACAATGAAAAACATCAAAAAATTCAACAACAACCTCAACATTCAAAAACAACAACAAATTCAACAAAAAACTCAACAATGAAAAACACCAAAAAATTCAACAACAACCACAACTTTGAAATGCACCAAAAAAATCAACAACAACTTCAAATTTGAATAACACCAACAAATTCAAAAACCTCAACATGGAAAAACACCAACAAATTCAACTGCAACCACAATATTGAAAATCACCAGCAAATTTAACAACAACCTCAACAATGAAAAACATCAAAAAATTCAACAACAACAACCTCAACAATGAAAAACACCAAACAATTCAACACCAACCTCGACATTGAAAAACACCAACAAATTCAACAACAAACTCAACAATGAAAAAGACCAAAAAATTCAACAACAACCTCAACATTCAAAAACACCAACAAATTCAACAAAAACCTCAACAATTAAAAACACCAAAAAATTCAACAGCAACGTCAACTTTGAAAAACACCAACAAATTCAACAACCTCAACATTGAAAAACACCAACAAATTCAACAACAACCTCAGTATTGAAAATCACCAACAAATTCAACAACAACCTCAACAATGGAAAACACCAAAAAATTCAACAACAACCTCAACATTGAAAGACACCAACAAATTCAACAAAAACCTCAACAATGAAAAACACCAAAAAATTCAACAACAAACTCAGCTTTGGAAAACACCAACAAATTCAACAGCCTCAACATTGAAAAAAAGCAACAAATTCAACTGCAACCTCAACTTTGAAAAACACAAAGAAGATAAAAGAAAACCATTGATAACACCAATAAATTCAACAACCTCAACATTGAAAATCACAAACAAATTCAACAACAACCTCAACAATGAAAAACACCAACAAATTCAACAAGTACCACAACAATGAAAAACACCAAAAAATTCAACAACTAACTCATAATTGAAAATCACCATCAAATTCAACAAAAATCTCAACATTGAAAAACATCAAAATATACAACAACAACCTCAACATTCCAAAACACCAACAAATTCAACAAAAACCTCAACAATGAAAACACCAAAAAATTCAATAATATTCACAACTTTGGAAAACACCAAGAAATTCTACAACATCAACATTGAAGAACACCAACAAATTAAAGTGCAAACTCAACTTTGAAAAATACAAAAAAGTTTTAAAAAAAACTTTGATAACACCAATAAATTCAACAACAACCTCAATATTGAAAATCACCAACAAATTCATCAACAACCTCAACAATGAAAGCAGGCAAACAATTCAACAACAACGACCTCAACAATGAAATACACCAAAAATTCAACAACAACCTCAACATTGAAAAACTCCAACAAGTTCAACAACAACCTCAACAATGACGAACACCAAAAAATTCAACACCCAACTCAACATTGAAAATCACCAACTAATTCAACGACAACCTGAACAATGAAAAACATCAAAAAATTCAACAACAACCTCAACATTCAAAAACAAGAAAAAATTCAACAAAAATCTCAACAATGAAAAACACCAAAAAATTCAACTGCAACCTCAACTTTGAAAAATACGAAAAAGATGAAGAAAAACCATTGCTAAATCGAATAAATTCAACAACCTCAACATTGAAAAACACCAACAAATTCAACTGCAACCTCAACTTTGAAAAATACAAAAAAGATCAAAAAAAACCATTGATAAATCCAATAACTTCAACAACCTCAACGTTGAAAATCACCAACAAATTCAACAACAACCTCAGCAATGAAAAACATCAAAAAAATTCAACAACAACCTCAACAATGAAAAACACCAAAAAATTCAACAACGAACTCAAAATTGAAAATCACCATCAAATTCAACAAAAATCTCAACATTGAAAAACATCAAAAAATACAACAACAACCTCAACATTCCAAAAAACCAACAAATTCAACAACAACCACAACAATGAAAACACCGAAAAATTCAACAACATTAACAGTGAAAAACACCAACAAATTAAAGTGCCAACTCAACTTTGAAAAATACAACAAAGTTTAAAATGAAACATTGATAACACCAATAAATTCAACAACAACCTCAATATTGAAAACCTCCAATAAATTCATCAACAACCTTAACAATGAGAAACAGCAAACATTTCTACAACGACCTCAACAATGAAAAACACCAAAAAATTCAACAACAATCTCAATATTGAAAAACTCCAACAATTTCAACAACAACCTCAACAATGAAAAACACCAAAAAATTCACCAAGTACCACAACAATGAAAAACAACAAAAAATTCAACATCAAACTCAAAATTGAAAATCACCATCAAATTCAACAAAAATCTCAACATTGAAAAACATCAAAATATACAACAACAACCTCAACATTCCAAAACACCAACAAATTCAACAAAAACCTCAACAATGAAAACACCAAAAAATTCAATAATAATCACAACTTTGGAAAACACCAAGAAATTCTACAACATCAACATTGAAGAACACCAACAAATTAAAGTGCAAACTCAACTTTGAAAAATACAAAAAACTTTTAAAAAAAACTTTGATTACACCAATAAATTCAACAACAACCTCAATATTGAAAATCACCAACAAATTCATCAACAACCTCAACAATGAAAGCAGGCAAACCATTCAACAACAACGACCTCAACAATGAAATACACCAAAAAATTCAACAACAACCTCAACATTGAAAAACTCCAACAAGTTCAACAACAACCTCAACAATGACGAACAAAAAAAAAATTCAACACCCAACTCAACATTGAAAATCACCAACTAATTCAACGACAACCTGAACAATGAAAAACATCAAAAAATTCAACAACAACCTCAAAATTCAAAATCAAGAAAAAATTCAACAAAAATCTCAACAATGAAAAACACCAAAAAATTCAACTGCAACCTCAACTTTGAAAAATACGAGAGATGAAGAAAAACCATTGATAAATCGAATAAATTCAACAGCCTCAACATTGAAAAAAACCAACAAATTCAACTGCAACCTCAACTTTGAAAAATACAAAAAAGATCAAAAAAAACCATTGATAAATCCAATAAATTCAACAACCTCAACGTTGAAAATCACCAACAAATTCAACAACAACCTCAGCAATGAAAAACATCAAAAAAATTCAACAACAACCTCAACAATGAAAAACACCAAAAATTCAACAACCAACTCAAAATTGAAAATCACCTTCAAATTCAACAAAAATCTCAACATTGAAAAACATCAAAAAATACAACAACAACCTCAACATTCCAAAACACCAACAAATTCAACAACAACCACAACAATGAAAACACCGAAAAATTCAACAACATCAACATTGAAAAACACCAACAAATTAAAGTGCCAACTCAACTTTGAAAAATACAACAAAGTTTAAAATGAAACATTGAAAACACCAATAAATTCAACAACAACCTCAATATTGAAAACCTCCAACAAATTCATCAACAACCTTAACAATGAGAAACAGCAAACAATTCTACAACGACCTCAACAATGAAAAACACCAAAAAATTCAACAACAATCTCAACATTGAAAAACTCCTACAATTTCAACAACAACCTCAACAATGAAAAACACCAAAAAAATCAACAACAAACTCAACATTGAAAATAACCAACAAGTTCAACAACAACCTCAACAATGAAAAATACCAAAAAATTCAACAACAACCTCAACTTTGTAAAATACCAAAAAATTCAACAACCTCAACATTGAGAAACACCATCAAATTCAACTACAAATTCAACAAAAATCTCAACAATTAAAAACACCAAAAAATTCAACAACAACGGCAACTTTGAAAAACACCAACAAATTCAACAACCTCAACATTGAAATACACCAAAAAAATTCAACAACAACCTCAACATTGAAAAACTGCAACAAGTTCAACAACAACCTCAACATTGAAAAACACCAACAATTTCAACAGCCAACTCAACATTGAAAATCACCAACAAATTCAACGACAACCTCAACAATGAAAATCATCAAAAAATTCAACAACAACCTCAACATTCAAAAACAACAACAAATTCAACAAAAAACTCAACAATGAAAAACACCAAAAAATTCAACAACAACCACAACTTTGAAATACACCAAAAAAATCAACAACAACTTCAAATTTGAATAATACCAACAAATTCAAAAACCTCAACATGGAAAAACACCAACAAATTCAACTGTAAGCTCAATATTGAAAATCACCAGCAAATTTAACAACAACCTCAACAATGAAAAACATCAATAAATTCAACAACAACCTCAACAATGAAAAACACCAAACAATTCAACACCAACCTCGACATTGAAAAACACCAACAAATTCAACAACAAACTCAACAATGAAAAAGACCAAAAAATTCAACAACAACCTCAACATTCAAAAACACCAACAAATTCAACAAAAACCTCAACAATTAAAAACACCAAAAAATTCAACAGCAACGTCAACTTTGAAAAACACCAACAAATTCAACAACCTCAACATTGAAAAACACCAACAAATTCAACAACAACCTCAGTATTGAAAATCACCAACAAATTCAACAACAACCTCAACAATGGAAAACACCAAAAAATTCAACAACAACCTCAACATTGAAAGACACCAACAAATTCAACAAAAACCTCAACAATGAAAAACACCAAAAAATTCAACAACAAACTCAGCTTTGGAAAATACCAACAAATTCAACAGCCTCAACATTGAAAAAAAGCAACAAATTCAACTGCAACCTCAACTTTGAAAAACACAAAGAAGATAAAAGAAAACCATTGATAACACCAATAAATTCAACAACCTCAACATTGAAAATCACAAACAAATTCAACAACAACCTCAACAATGAAAAACACCAACAAATTCAACAAGTACCACAACAATGAAAAACACCAAAAAATTCAACAACGAACTCAAAATTGAAAATCACCATCAAATTCAACAAAAATCTCAACATTGAAAAACATCAAAATATACAACAACAACCTCAACATTCCAAAACACCTGCAAATTCAACAAAAACCTCAACAATGAAAACACCAAAAAATTCAATATTAATCACAACTTTGGAAAACACCAAGAAATTCTACAACATCAACATTGAAGAACACCAACAAATTAAAGTGCAAACTCAACTTTGAAAAATACAAAAAAGTTTTAAAAAGAACTTTGATAACACCAATAAATTCAACAACAAACTCAATATTGAAAATCACCAACAAATTCATCAAAAACCTCAACAATGAAAGTAGGCAAACAATTCAACAACAACGACCTCAACAATGAAATACACCAAAAAATTCAACAACAACCTCAACATTGAAAAACTCCAACAAGTTCAACAACAACCTCAACAATGACGAACACCAAAAAATTCAACACGCAACTCAACATTGAAAATCACCAACTAATTCAACGACAACCTGAACAATGAAAAACATCAAAAAATTCAACAACAACCTCAACATTCAAAAACAAGAAAAAATTCAACAAAAATCTCAACAATGAAAAACACTAAAAAATTCAACTGCAGCCTCAATTTGAAAAATACGAAAAAGATGAAAAAAAACCATTGATAAATCGAATAAACTGAACAACCTCAACATTGAAAAACACCAACAAATTCAACTGCAACCTCAACTTTGAAAAATACAAAAAAGATCAAAAAAACCATTGAAAATCCAATAAATTCAACAACCTCAACATTGAAAATCACCAACAAATTCAACAACAACCTCAGCAATGAAAAACATCAAAAAATTCAACAACAACCTCAACAATGAAGAAGACCAAAAAATTCAACAACGAACTCAAAATTGAAAATCACCATCAAATTCAACAAAAATCTCAACATTGAAAAACATCAAAAAATACAACAACAACCTCAACATTCCAAAACACCAACAAATTCAACAACAACCTCAACAATGAAAACACCGAAAAATTCAACAACATCAACATTGAACAACACCAACAAATTAAAGTGCCAACTCAACTTTGAAAAATACTACAAAGTTTAAAATGAAACATTGATAACACCAATAAATTCAACAACAACCTCAATATTGAAAACCTCCAACAAATTCATCAACAACCTTAACAATGAGAAACAGCAAACATTTTTACAACGACCTCAACAATGATGAGCACCAAAAATTCAACAACAATCTCAACATTGAAAAACTCCAACAATTTCAACAACAACCTCAACAATGAAAAACACCAAAAAAATCAACAACAAACTCAACATTGAAAATAACCAACAAGTTCAACAACAACCTCAACAATGAAAAACACCAAAAAATTCAACAACAACCTCAACTTTGAAAAATACCAAAAAATTCAACAACCTCAACATTGAGAAACACCAAAAAATTCAACTACAAATTCAACAAAAACCTCAACAATGAAAAACACCAAAAAATTCAACAACAACGGCAACTTTGAAAAACACCAACAAATTCAACAACCTCAACATTGAAATACACCAAAAAAATTCAAAAACAACCTCAACATTGAAAAACTGCAACAAGTTCAACAACAACCTCAACAATGAAAAACACCAAAAATTTCAACAACCAACTCAACATTGAAAATCACCAACAAATTCAACGACAACCTCAACAATGAAAATCATCAAAAAATTCAACAACAACCTCAACATTCAAAAACAACAACAATTTCAACAAAAAACTCAACATTGAAAAACACCAAAAAATTCAACAACAACCACAACTTTGAAATGCACCAAAAAACTCAACAACTACTTCAAATTTGAATAACACCAACAAATTCAAAAACCTCAACATGGATAAACACCAACAAATTCAACTGCAACCTCAATATTGAAAATCACCAACAAATTTAACAACAACCTCAACAATGAAAAACATCAAAAAATTCAACAACAGCAACCTCAACAATGGAAAAAACCAAAAAATTCAACAACAACCTCAACATTGAAAGACACCAACAAATTCAACAAAAACCTCAACAATGAAAAACACCAAAAAATTCAACAACAAACTCAGCTTTGGAAAACACCAACAAATTCAACAGCCTCAACATTGAAAAAAAGCAACAAACTCAACTGCAACCTCAACTTTGAAAAACACAAAGAAGATAAAAGAAAACCATTGATAACACCAATAAATTCAACAACCTCAACATTGAAAATCACCAACAAATTCAACAACAAACTCAAAATTGAAAATCACCATCAAATTCAACAAAAATCTCAACATTGAAAAACATCAAAATATACAACAACAACCTCAACATTCCAAAACACAAACAAATTCAACAAAAACCTCAACAATGAAAACACCAAAAAATTCAATAATAATCACAACTTTGGAAAACACCAAGAAATTCTACAACATCAACATTGAAGAACACCAACAAATTAAAGTGCAAACTCAACTTTGAAAAATACAAAAAACTTTTAAAAAAAACTTTGATAACACCAATAAATTCAACAACAACTTCAATATTGAAAATCACCAACAAATTCATCAACAATCTCAACAATGAAAGCAGGCAAACAATTCAACAACAACGACCTCAACAATGAAATACACCAAAAAATTCAACAACAACCTCAACATTGAAAAACTCCAACTAACTCAACGACAACCTCAACAATGAAAAACATCAAAAAATTCAACAACAACCTCAACATTCAAAAACAACTACGAATTCAACAAAAAACTCAACAATGAATAACACCAAAAAATTCAACAACCTCAACGTTGAAAAACACCAAAAAATTCAGCAACCTCCACATTGATAAACAGCAACAAATTCAACTGCAATCTCAACTTTGAAAAATACAAAAAGATTCAAAAAAAAACATTGAATACACCAATAAATTCAACAACAGCCTCAATATTGAAAATCACCAAAAAATTCAACAACAACCTCAACATTGAAAAACACCAACAAATTCAAAAACCTCAACCTGGAAAAACACCAACAAATTCAACAACAACCTCAATATTGAAAATCACCAACAAATTTAACAACAACCTCAACAATGAAAAACATGAAAAAATTCAACATCAACAACCTCAACAATGAAAACACCAAATAATTCAACATCAACCTCAACATTCAAAACCACCAACAAATTCAACAACAACCTCAACAATGAAAAACACCAGCAAATTCAACAACAACCTAAAAATTGAAAACCTCCAACAAATTCAACAACAACCTCAACAATGAAAAACACCAAAAAATTCAACAACAACAACCTCAACATTCCAAAACACCAACAAATTCAACATAAACCTCAACAATGAAAACACCGAAAAATTCAACAGCAATCACAATGTTGAAAAACACCAATAAATTCAACAACAACCTCAACAATGAAAAACACCAGCAAATTCAAAAACAACCTCAACATTGAAAACCTCCAACAAATTCAACGACAACCTCAACAATGAAAAACATCAAAAAATTCAACAACAACATCAACATTCAAAAACAACAACAACTTCAACAAAAAACTCAACAATGAATAACACCAAAAAATTCAAGAACCTCAACATTGAAAATCACCAACAAATTCAACAACAAACTCAAATTTGAAAATCACCATCAAATTCAACAAAAATCTCAACATTGAAAAACATCAAAATATACAACAACAACCTCAACATTCCAAAACACAAACAAATTCAACAAAAACCTCAACAATGAAAACACCAAAAAATTCAATAATAATCACAACTTTGGAAAACACCAAGAAATTCTACAACATCAACATTGAAGAACACCAACAAATTAAAGTGCAAACTCAACTTTGAAAAATACAAAAAACTTTTAAAAAAAACTTTGATAACACCAATAAATTCAACAACAACCTCAATATTGAAAATCACCAACAGATTCATCAACAATCTCAACAATGAAAGCAGGCAAACAATTCAACAACAACGACCTCAACAATGAAATACACCAAAAAATTCAACAACAACCTCAACATTGAAAAACTCCAACAAGTTCAACAACAACCTCAACAATGACGAACACCAAAAAATTCAACACCCAACTCAACATTGAAAAACTCCAACTAATTCAACGACAACCTCAACAATGAAAAACATCAAAAAATTCAACAACAACCTCAACATTCAAAAACAACAACGAATTCATCAAAAAACTCAACAATGAATAACACCAAAAAATTCAACAACCTCAACGTTGAAAAACACCAAAAAATTCAGCAACCTCCACATTGATAAACAGCAACAAATTCAACTGCAATCTCAACTTTGAAAAATACAAAAAGATTCAAAAAAAAACATTGAATACACCAATAAATTCAACAACAGCCTCAATATTGAAAATCACCAAAAAATTCAACAACAACCTCAACATTGAAAAACACCAACAAATTCAAAAACCTCAACCTGGAAAAACACCAACAAATTCAACAACAACCTCAATATTGAAAATCACCAACAAATTTAACAACAACCTCAACAATGAAAAACATGAAAAAATTCAACATCAACAACCTCAACAATGAAAACACCAAATAATTCAACACCAACCTCAACATTCAAAACAACCAACAAATTCAACAACAACCTCAACAATGAAAAACACCAGCAAATTCAACAACAACCTAAAAATTGAAAACCTCCAACAAATTCAACAACAACCTCAACAATGAAAAACACCAAAAAATTCAACAACAACAACCTCAACATTCCAAAACACCAACAAATTCAACATAAACCTCAACAATGAAAACACCGAAAAATTCAACAGCAATCACAATGTTGAAAAACACCAATAAATTCAACAACAACCTCAACAATGAAAAACACCAGCAAATTCAAAAACAACCTCAACATTGAAAACCTCCAACAAATTCAACGACAACCTCAACAATGAAAAACATCAAAAAATTCAACAACAACATCAACATTCAAAAACAACAACAACTTCAACAAAAAACTCAACAATGAATAACACCAAAAAATTCAACAACCTCAACGTTGAAAAACACCAAAAAATTCAGCAACCTCCACATTGATAAACAGCAACAAATTCAACTGCAATCTCAACTTTGAAAAATACAAAAAGATTCAAAAAAAAAACATTGAATACACCAATAAATTCAACAACAACCTCAAAATTGAAAATCAACAAAAAATTCAACAACAATCTCAACATTGAAAAATACCAAAATATTCAACAACAACCTCAATTTTGAAAAACACCAACAAATTCAAAAACCTCAACATGGAAAAACACCAACAAATTCAACTACAACGTCAATATTGAAAATCACCAACAAATTCAACAACAACCTCAACAATGAAAAACAAAAACAAATTCAACAAAAACCTCAACAATGAAAAACACCAAAAAATTCAACAACAACCTCAACTTTGAAAAACATCATCAAATTCAACAACAACCTCAATATTGAAATTCACCAACAAATTCAACAACAACCTCAACATTGAAAATCACCAACAAATTCATCAACAACCTCAACATTGAAAAACAGTTAACAATTCTACAACAACGACCTAACATTGAAAAACTCCAACAATTTCAACAAAAACATCAACAATGAAAACACCAAAAAAGTCAACAACAAACTCAACATTGAAAATCACAAACAAATTCAGCAACAACCTCAACAATGAAAAACATCAAAAAATTCAACAACATACTCAACATTCAAAAACAACAAAAAATTCAACAAAAAGCTCAAAAATGAAAAACACCAAAAAATTCAACAACCTCAACATTCAGAAACACCAACAAATTCACGTGCAACCTCAACTTTGAAAAATGCAAAACGATTAAAAAAAAAACATTGAATACACCAATAAATTCAACAACAACCTCAATATTGAAAATCACCAAAAAATTCAACAACAACCTCAACATTGAAAAACACCGACAAATTCAAAAACCTCAACTTGGAAAAACACCAACAAATTCAACTACAGCCTCAATATTGAAAATCACCAACAAATTTAACAACAACATCAACAATGAAAAACATGAAAAAATTCAACATCAACAACCTCAACAATGAAAAACATCAAACAATTCAACACCAACCTCAACATTCAAAACCACCAACAAATTCAACAACAACCTCAACAATGAAAAACACCAGCAAATTCAACAACAACCTCAACATTGAAAACCTCCAACAAATTCAACAACAACCTCAACAATCAAAAACACGAAAAAATTCAACAACAACAACCTCAACATTCCAAAACACCAACAAATTCAACATAAACCTCAACAATGAAAACACCGAAAAATTCAACAACAAGCACAATGTTGAAAAACACCAACAAATTCAACAACAACCTCAACAATCAAAAACACCAGCAAATTCAACAACAACCTCAACATTGAAAACCTCCAACAAATTCAACGACAACCTCAACAATGAAAAACAACAAAAAATTCAACAACAACAACCTCAACATTACAAAACACCAACAAATTCAACATAAACCTCAACAATGAAAACAACGAAAAATTCAACAACAATCACAACTTTGAAAAACACCAACAAATTCAACAGCATCAACATTGAAAAACACCAACAAATTGAAGTGCAAACTCAACTTTGAAAAACACAAAAAAGTTTTTAAAAATCATTCATAACACCAAAAAATTCAACAACAACGCCCTCAACAATGAAAAACACCAAAAAATTCAACAACAACCTCAACATTGAGAAACTACAAAAATTTCAACAACAACCTCAACATTTAAAAACATCAAAAAATTCAACAACAAACTCAACATTGAAAATCACCAACAAATTCAACAACATCCTCAACAATGAAAAACATCAAAAAATTCAACAACAGCCTCAACATTCAAAAACTACAACAAATTCAACAAAAAGCTCAACAATGAAAAACACCAAAAAATTCAACAACAACCTCAACTTTGAAAAACACCAAAAAATTCAACAACCTCAACATTGAGAAACACCAACAAATTCAAGTGCAAACTCAAACTTGAAAAATGCAAAAAGATTCAAAAAATAAGATTGAATACACCAATAAATTCAACAACAACCTCAATATTGATAATCACCAAAAAATTCAACAACAACCTCAACATTGAAAATCAACAAAATATTCAACAATAACATTAACTTTGAAAAACACCAACAAATTCAAAAACCTCAACATGGAAAAACACCAATAAATTCAACTACAACCTCAATATTGAAAATCACCGAAAAATTTAACAACAACCTCAATAATGAAAAACATCAAAAAATTCAACAACAACCTCAACAATGGAAAACACCAAACAATTGAACACCAACCTCAACAGTCAAACACACCAACAAATTCAACAACAACCTCAACAATGAAAAACACCAGCAAATTCAACAACAACCTAAACATTGAAAACCTCCAACAAATTCAGCAACAACCTCAACAATGAAAAACACCAAAAAATTCAACAACAACAACCTCAACATTCCAAAACACCAACAAATTCAACATAAACCTCAACAATGAAAACACCGAAAAATTCAACAACAATCACAATGTTGAAAAACACCAATAAATTCAACAACAACCTCAACAATGAAAAACACCAGCAAATTCAACAACAACCTCAACATTGAAAACCTCCAACAAATTCAACGACAACCTCAACAATGAAAAACATCAAAAAATTCAACAACCTCAACATTCAGAAACACCAACAAATTCACGTGCAACCTCAACTTTGAAAAATGCAAAAAGATTAAAAAAAAAATATTGAATACACCAATAAATTCAACAACAACCTCAATATTGAAAAACACCAACAACTTCAAAAACCTCAACTTGGAAAACCACCAACTAATTCAACTACAACCTCAATATTGAAAATCACCAACAAATTTAACAACAACCTCAACAATGAAAAACACCAAACAATTCAACACCAACCTCAACATTCAAAACCACCAACAAATTCAACAACAACCATGAAAAAACACCAAAAAATTCAACAACAATCTCAACATTCAAAAACACCAACAAATTCAACAAAAACCTCAACAATTAAAAACACCAAAAAATTCATCAACAACGTCAACTTTGAAAAACACCAACAAATTCAACAACCTCCACATTGAGAAACAGCAACAATTTCAACTGCAACCTCAACTTTGAAAAACACAAAAAGATTCAAAAAAAAATTGATTGCACCAATAAATTCAACAACAACCTCAATAATGAATATCAACAAAAAATTCAACAACAACCTCAACATGGAAAAACACCAACAAATTCAACTACAACCTCAATATTGAAAATCACCAACAAATTCAAATAAAACTTCAACAAAGAAAAACACCAAAAAATTCAACAACGACATCAACTTTGAAAAACACCATCAAATTCAACAGCAACCTCAATATTGAAAATCACCAACAAATTCAACAACAACCTCAATATTGAAAAACTCCAACAATTTCAACAACAACCTCAACAATGAAAAACATCGAAAAATTCAACAACAAACTCAACATTCAAAAACAACAACAAATTCAACAAAAAGCTCAACAATGAAAAACACCAAAAACTTCAACAAGCTCATCAATCAGAAACACCAAAAAATTCACTTGCAACCTCAACTTTGAAAATAGCAAAAAGATTCAAAAAAAAAATTGAATGCTCCAAAAAATTCAACAACAACCTCAACATTGAAAACCACCAACAAATTCAAAAACCTCAACATGGAAAAACACCAACAAATTCAAAAACCTCAACATGGAAAAACACCAACAAATTCAACTACAACCTCAATATTGAAAATCACCAACAAATTTAACGACAACCTCAACAATGAAAAACATCAAAAAATTCAACATCAACAACCACAACAAAGAAACACACCAAACAATTCAACACCAACCTCAACATTCAAAAACACCAACAAATTCAACAACAAACTCAACAATGAAAAACACCAGCAAATTCAACAACAAACTCAACAATGAAAACCTCCAACAAATTCAACAACAACTTCAACAATGAAAAATACCAAAAAATTCAACAACAACCTCAACATTCCAAAACACCAACTAATTCAACTGCAACCTCAACTTTGAAAACTACAAAAAAGATAAAAAAAACCATTGATAACACCAATAAATTCAACAACCTCAACATTGAAAATCACCAACAAATTCAACAACAACCTCAGCAATGAAAAACATAACAAAATACAACAGCAACCTCAACAATGAAAAACACCAACAAATTCAACAAAAACATCAACAATGAAAACACAGAAAAATTCAACAACAATCACAACTTTGAAAAACACCAGCAAATTCAACAACATAAAATCACCAACAAATTAAAGTGCAAACTCAACGTTGAAAAATACAATAAAGTTTAAAACAAAACATTGATTACACCAATAAATTCAACAACAACCTAAATATTGAAAAACACCAAAATATTCAACAACAACCTCAACATTGAAAAACTCCAACGTTTTCAACAACAACCTCAACAATGAAAAACACCAAAAAATTCAACAACAAACTCAACATTGAAAATCACCAACAGATTCAACAACAATCTCAAGTATGAAAATCATCAAAAAATTCAACAGCCACCTCAACATTCAAAAACAACAACAAATTCAACAAAAAACTCAACAATGAAAAACACCAAAAAATTCAACAACAACCTCAACAATGAAAAACGCCAAAAAATTCAACAAAAACCTCAACAATGAAAAACAACAAAAAATTAATCAACAACCTCAACATTCAAAAACACCATCCAATTCAACAAAAACCTGAACAATGAAAAACACCAAAAAAATCAACAACAACCTCAACTTTGAAAAACACCAACAAATTCGAACATCTCAACATTGAAAAACACCAACAAATTCAACTGCAACCTCAACTTTGAAAAATACAAAAAAGTTCAAAAAAAATCATTGATAACACCAATAAATTCAACAAGAACCTCAATATTGAAAATCACCAATAAATTCAACAACAACCTCAACAACGAAAAAAATCAAAAATTCAAACAACAACAACCTCAACAATGAAAAACACCAAATAATTCAACAACTATCTCATCATTCAAAACACCAACAAATTCAACAACAACCTCAACATTCGAAAACACGAACAAATTCAACATCAACCTCAACAATCAAAAACACGAAAAAATTCAACAACAACAACCTCAACATTCCAAAACACCAACAAATTCAACATAAACCTCAACAATGAAAACACCGAAAAATTCAACAACAAGCACAATGTTGAAAAACACCAACAAATTCAACAACAACCTCAACAATCAAAAACACCAGCAAATTCAACAACAACCTCAACATTGAAACCCTCCAACAAATTCAACGACAACCTCAACAATGAAAAACAACAAAAAATTCAACAACAACAACCTCAACATTACAAAACACCAACAAATTCAACATAAACCTCAACAATGAAAACACCGAAAAATTCAACAACAATCACAACTTTGAAAAACACCAACAAATTCAACAGCATCAACATTGAAAAACACCAACAAATTAAAGTGCAAACTCAACTTTGAAAAACACAAAAAAGTTTTTAAAAATCATTCATAACACCAAAAAATTCAACAACAACGCCCTCAACAATGAAAAACACCAAAAAATTCAACAACAACCTCAACATTGAGAAACTACAAAAATTTCAACAACAACCTCAACATTTAAAAACATCAAAAAATTCAACAACAAACTCAACATTGAAAATCACCAACAAATTCAACAACATCCTCAACAATGAAAAACATCAAAAAATTCAACAACAGCCTCAACATTCAAAAACTACAACAAATTCAACAAAAAGCTCAACAATGAAAAACACCAAAAAATTCAACAACAACCTCAACTTTGAAAAACACCAAAAAATTCAACAACCTCAACATTGAGAAACACCAACAAATTCAAGTGCAAACTCAAACTTGAAAAATGCAAAAAGATTCAAAAAATAAGATTGAATACACCAATAAATTCAACAACAACCTCAATATTGATAATCACCAAAAAATTCAACAACAACCTCAACATTGAAAAACAACAAAATATTCAACAATAACATTAACTTTGAAAAACACCAACAAATTCAAAAACCTCAACATGGAAAAACACCAATAAATTCAACTACAACCTCAATATTGAAAATCACCGAAAAATTTAACAACAACCTCAATAATGAAAAACATCAAAAAATTCAACAACAACCTCAACAATGGAAAACACCAAACAATTGAACACCAACCTCAACAGTCAAACACACCAACAAATTCAACAACAACCTCAACAATGAAAAACACCAGCAAATTCAAAAACAACCTAAACATTGAAAACCTCCAACAAATTCAGCAACAACCTCAACAATGAAAAACACCAAAAAATTCAACAACAACAACCTCAACATTCCAAAACACCAACAAATTCAACATAAACCTCAACAATGAAAACACCGAAAAATTCAACAACAATCACAATGTTGAAAAACACCAATAAATTCAACAACAACCTCAACAATGAAAAACACCAGCAAATTCAACAACAACCTCAACATTGAAAACCTCCAACAAATTCAACGACAACCTCAACAATGAAAAACATCAAAAAATTCAACAACAACCTCAACATTCAAAAACAACAACAACTTCAACAAAATACTCAACAATGAATAACACCAAAAAATTCAACAACCTCAACGTTGAAAAACAGCAACAAATTCAACTGCAATCTCAACTTTGAAAAATACAAAAATATTCAAAAAAAAACATTGAATACACCAATAAATTCAACAACAACCTCAATATTGAAAATCACCAAAAAATTGAACAACAACCTCAACATTGAAAAATACCAAAATATTAAACAACAACCTCAACTTTGAAAAACACCAACAAATTCAAAAACCTCAACATGGAAAAACACCAACAAATTCAACTGCAACGTCAATATGGAAAATCACCAACAAATTCAACAACAACCTCAACAATGAAAAACAGAAACAAATTCAACAAATACCTCAACAATGAAAAACACCAAAAAATTCAACAACAACCTCAATTTGAAAAACATCAGCAAATTCAACAACAACCTCAATATTGAACTTCACCAAAAAATTCAACAACAAACTCAACATTGAAAATCACAAACAAATTCAGCAACAACCTCAACAATGAAAAACATCAAAACAACATACTCAACATTCAAAAACAACAAAAAATTCAATAAAAAGCTAAACAATGAAAAACACCAAAAAATTCAACAACCACAACATTCAGAAACACCAACAAATTCACGTGCAACCTCAACTTTTAAAAATGCAAAAAGATTAAAAAAAATATTGAATACACCAATAAATTCAACAACAACCTCAATATTGAAAAACACCAACAACTTCAAAAACCTCAACTTGGAAAACCACCAACTAATTCAACTACAACCTCAATATTGAAAATCACCAACAAATTTAACAACAACCTCAACAATGAAAAACATGAAAAAATTCAACATCAACAACCTCAACAATGAAAAACACCAAACAATTCAACACCAACCTCAACATTCAAAACCACCAACAAATTCAACAACAACCATGAAAAAACACCAAAAAATTCAACAACAATCTCAACATTCAAAAACACCAACAAATTCAACTGCAACCTCAACTTTGAAAAATACAAAAAAGTTCAAGAAAAATCATTGATAACACCAATAAATTCAACAAGAACCTCAATATTGAAAATCACCAATAAATTCAACAACAACCTCAACAACGAAAAAAATCAAAAATTCAAACAACAACAACCTCAACAATGAAAAACACCAAATAATTCAACAACTATCTCATCATTCAAAACACCAACAAATTCAACAACAACCTCAACATTCGAAAACACGAACAAATTCAACATCAACCTCAACAATGAAAAATACCAAAAAATTCAACAACAACCTCAACATTAAAAAACACCAACAAATTCAGCAACAACCTCAGCTATGAAAAACTCCAACAATTTCAACAACAACCTCAAGAATGAAAAGCAGCAAAAAATTCAACAGCAACGACCTAAACAATGAAAAATACCAAAAAATTCAACAACAGCCTCAACATTGAAAAACTCCAACAATTTCTACAACAACCTCAACATTCAAAAACAAAAACACATTCAACAAAAAACCCAACATTGAAAAACTCCAACAAATTCAACAACAAACTCAACAATGAAAAACGCCAAAAAATTCAACAACATCCTCAACATTCCAAAACACCAACAAATTCAACAAAAACCTCAACAATGAAAACACCGAAAAATTCAACAACAATCACAACTTTGAAAAACACCAATAAATTCAACAACATCAACATTGAAAAACACCAACAAATTAAAGTGCATACTCAGCTTTGAATAATACAAAAAAGTTTAAAAGAACACATTGATAACACTAATAAATTCAACAACAACCTCAATATTGAAAATCACCAACAAATTCATCAACAACCTTAACAATGAAAAACAGCAAACAATTCTACAACAACGACCTCAACAATGAAAAACACCAAAAAATTCAACAGCAACCTCAACATTGAAAAACTCCAACAATTTCAAAAACAACGTCAACAATGAAAAACATTATAAAATTCAACAACAACCTCAACATTCAAAAACAACAACAAATTCAGCAAAAAACTCAACAATGAAAAAAACCAAAAAATTCAACAACCTCAACATTGAGAAACACCAACAAATTCAAGTGCAACCTCAACTTTGAAAAATGCAAAAAGATTCAAAACAAACATTGAATACACCAATAAATTCAACAACAACCTCAATATTGAAAATCACCAAAAGATTCAACAACAACCTCAACATTGAAAAACACCAAAATATTCAACAACAACTTCAACTTTGAAAAACACCAACAAATTAAAAAACCTCAACATGGAAAAACACTAACAAATTCAACTACTACCTCAATATTGAAAATCGCCACCAAATTTAACAAAAAACTCAGCAATGAAAAACACCAAAAAATGCTACAACAACCTCAACATTCAAAAACACCAACAAATTCAACAAAAACCTCAACAAATAAAAACACCAAAAAATTCATCAACAACGTCAACTTTGAAAAACACCAACAAATTCAACAACCTGAACATTGAAAAACACCAGCAAATTCATACAACAACCTCAACATTGAAAAACTCCAACAAATTCAACAACCTCAACAATGAAAAACACCAAAAAATTCAACAAATACCTCAACATTCAAAAACACCAACAAATTCAACAACCTCAACATTGAAAATCACCAACAAATTTAACAACAACGTCAGCAATGAAAAACATCAAAAAATTCAACAACAACCACAACAATGATAAACACCAAACAATTCAACACCAACCTCAACATTCAAAAGAACCAACAAATTCAACAACAACCTCAACAATGAAAAACACCAAAAAATGCTACAACAACCTCAACATTCAAAAACACCAACAAATTCAACAAAAGCCCCAACAATTAAAATCACTAAAAAATTCAACAACAACATCAAATTTGAAAAACACCAACAAATTCAACAACCTCAACATTGAAAACCACAAACAAATTCAACAACAACCTCAGCATTGAAAAACATCAAAAAATTCAACAGCAACCTCAACAATGAAAAACACCAAAACATTCAACAACAACCCCAACAATGAATAGCACCAATAAAATCAATAACAACCTCAACATTGAAAAACTCCAACAATTTCAACATGTACCGCAACAATGAAAAACACCAAAAAATTCAACAACAAATCAAAATTGAAAAACATCATCAAATTCAACAAAAATCTCAACAACAAAAAACATCAAAATATACAACAACAACCTCAACATTCCCAAACACCTAGAAATTCGACAGAAACCTCAACAAAGAAAACAGGAAAAATTCTACAAAAATCACAACTTTGAAAATCACCAAGAAATTCAACAACATCAACATTGAAAAACACCAACAAATTCAAGTGCAAGCTCAACTGTGAAAAACACAAAAAAGTTTTTAAAAAAACATTGATAACACCAAAAAATTCAACAACCACGACCTCAACAATGAAAAACACCAACAAATTCAATAACCTCAACATTGAAAAACACCAACAAATTCAACTGCAACCTCAACTTTGAAAAATACAAAAAGATTCAAAAAAAACATTGAATACACTAGGAAATTCAACATCAAACTCAACATTGAAAAATCCAAAATATTCAACGACAACTTCAACTTTGAAAAACACCAACAAATTCAAAAACCTCAACATGGAAAAACACAAACAAATTCAACTACTACCTCAATATTGAAAATCACCAACAAATTTAACAATAACCTCAGCAATGAAAAACATCAAAAAATACAACAACAACCTCAACAATGAAAAACAACAAACAATTCAACACCAACCTCAACATTCAAAAGAAGCAACAAATTCAACAACAACCTCAAGAATGAAAAACACCAAAAAATTCAACAACAACCTTAACATTCAAAAACACCAACAAATTCAACAAAAACCTCAACAATTAAAAACACCAAAAAAATTCAACAAAAACCTGAACAATGAAAAACACCAATAAATTCAACAACAACCTCAACATTGAAAAACACCACCAAATTCTACAACAACCTCAACATTCAGAAACTCCAACAAATTCAACAAAAACCACAACATTGAAAAACACCAAAAAAATCAACAACAACCTCAACTTTGAAAAACACCAACAAATTCAAACATCTCAACATTGAAAAACACCCACAAATTCAACTGCAACCTCAACTTTGAAAAATACAAAAAAGTTCAAGAAAAATCATTGATAACACCAATAAATTCAACAAGAACCTCAATATTGAAAATCACCAATAAATTCAACAACAACCTCAACAACGAAAAAAATCAAAAATTCAAACAACAACAACCTCAACAATGAAAAACACCAAATAATTCAACAACTATCTCATCATTCAAAACACCAACAAATTCAACAACAACCTCAACATTCGAAAACACGAACAAATTCAACATCAACCGCAACAATGAAAAATACCAAAAATTTCAACAACAACCTCAACATTAAAAAACACCAACAAATTCAACAACAACCTCAGCAATGAAAAACTCCAACAATTTCAACAACAACCTCAAGTATGAAAAACAGCAAAAAATTCAACAGCAACGACCTAAACAATGAAAAATACCAAAAAATTCAACAACAGCCTCAACATTGAAAAACTCCAACAATTTCTACAACAACCTCAACATTCAAAAACAAAAACAAATTCAACAAAAAAACCCAACATTGAAAAACTCCAACAAATTCAACAACAAACTGAACATTGAAAAACGCCAAAAAATTCAACAACATCCTCAACATTCCAAAACACCAACAAATTCAACAAAAACCTCACAATGAAAACACCGAAAAATTCAACAACAATCACAACTTTGAAAAACACCAACAAATTCAACAACATCAACATTGAAAAACACCAACAAAATAAAGTGCATACTCAGCTTTGAATAATACAAAAAGGTTTAAAAAATACATTGATAACACCAATAAATTCAACAACAACCTCAATATTGAAAATCACCAACAAATTCATCAACAACCTTAACAATGAAAAACAGCAAACAATTCTACAACAACGACCTCAACAATGAAAAACACCAAAAAATTCAACAACAACCTCAACATTGAAAAACTCCAACAATTTCAAAAACAACGTCAACAATGAAAAACATCAAAAAATTCAACAACAACCTCAACATTCAAAAACAACAACAAATTCAGCAAAAAGCTCAACAATGAAAAAAACCAAAAAATTCAACAACCTCAACATTGAGAAACACCAACAAATTCAAGTGCAACCTCAACTTTGAAAAATGCAAAAAGATTCAAAACAAACATTGAATACATCAATAAATTCAACAACAACATCAATATTGAAAATCACCAAAAAATTCAACAACAACCTCAACAATGAAAAACACCAAACAATTCAAAGCCAACCTCAACATTCAAAAGAACCAACAAATTCAACAACAACCTCAACAATGAAGAACACCAAAAAATGCTACAACAACCTCAACATTCAAAAACACCAACAAATTCAACAAAAACCTCAACAAATAAAAACACCAAAAAATTCATCAACAACGTCATCTTTGAAAAACACCAACAAATTCAACAACCTGAACATTGAAAAACACCAGCAAATTCATACAACAACCTCAACATTGAAAAACTCCAACAAATTCAACAACAACCTCAACAATGAAAAACACCAAAAAATTCAACAAATACCTCAACATTCAAAAACACCAACAAATTCAACATCCTCAACATTGAAAAACACCAACAATTTCAACTGCAACCTCAACTTTGAAAAATACAAAAAGATTTTAAAAAAAACATTGAATACACGAGTAAATTCAACAACAACCTCAACATTGAAAAACACCAAAATATTCAACGACAACTTCTACTTTGAAAAACACCAACAAATTCATAAACCTCATCATGGAAAAACACAAACAAATTCAACTACTACCTCAATATTAAAAATCACCAACAAATTTAACAACAACGTCAGCAATGAAAAACATCAAAAAATTCAACAACAACCTCAACAATGATAAACACCAAACAATTCAACACCAACATCAACATTCAAAAGAACCAACAAATTCAACAACAACCTCAACAATGAAAAACACCAAAAAATGCTACAACAACCTCAACATTCAAAAACACCAACAAATTCAACAAAAACCTCAACAATTAAAAACACCAAAAAATTCATCAACAACGTCAACTTTGAAAAAGCCAACAAATTCATCAAAACGTCAACAATGAAAAACACCAAAAAATTCAACAACAAACTCAACATTGAAAAACACCAAAACATTCAGCAACAACCTCAACATTCAAAAACACCAAGAAATTCAACAAAAGCCCCAACAATTAAAAACACCAAAAATTTCAACAACAACATCAAATTTGAAAAACACCAACAAATTCAACAACCTCAACATTGAAAAACACCAATAAATTCAACAACCTCAACATTGAAAATCACAAAGAAAATCAACAACAACCTCAACATTGAAAAACATTAAAAAATTCAACAGCAACCTCAACAATGAAAAACACCAAAACATTCAACAACAACCCCAACAATGAAAAGCACCAATAAAATCAATAACAACCTCAACATTGAAAAACTCCAACAATTTCAACAAGTACCGCAACAATGAAAAACACCAAAAAATTCAACAACAAACTCAAAATTGAAAAACATCATCAAATTCAACAAAAATCTCAACAACAAAAAACATCAAAAAATACAACAACAACCTCAACATTCCCAAACACCAAGAAATTCGACAGAAACCTCAACAAAGAAAACACCAGAAAATTCAACAACAATCACAACTTTGAAAAACACCAAGAAATTCAACAACATCAACATTGAAAAACACCAACAAATTAAAGTGCAAACTCAACTTTGAAAAACACAAAAAAGTTTTTAAAAAAACATTGCTAACACCAAAAAAACTCAACAACCACGACCTCAACAATGAAAAACAATGAAAACCAGCAAAAAAATCATCAACAACCTCAACATTCAAAAACAACAACAAATTCAGCAAAAAACTCAACAATGAAAACAACCAAAAAATTCAACAACAACCTCAACATTGAAAAAAACCAAAAAATTCAACAACTTCAACATTAAGAAACACCAACAAATTCAAGTGTAACCTGAACTTTGAAAAATGCAAAAAGATTCAACAAAAACATTGAATACACCAATAAATTCAACAACAACCTCAATATTGAAAATCACCAAAAAATTCAACAACAACCTCAACATTGAAAAACACCAAAATATTCAACAACAACTTCAACTTAGAAAAACACCAACAAATTCAAAAACCTCAACATGGAAAAACACAAACAAATTCAACTACTACCTCAATATTGAAAATCACCAACAAATTTAAAAAAAACCTCAGCAATGAAAAACATCAAAAAATTCAACAACAACCTCAACAAAGAAAAACACGAAACAATTCAACAACAACCTCAACATTCAAAAGAACCAAAAATTCACCAACAACCTCAACAATGAAAAACACCAAAAAATTCAAGAACAACCTCAACATTCAAAAACACCAACAAATTCAACAAAAACCTCAACAATTAAAAACACCAAAAAATTCATCAACAACGTCAACATTGAAAAACAACAACAAATTCAACAACCTGAACATTGAAAGACACCAGCAAATTCAACAACAACCTCAACATTGAAAGAACTCCAACAAATTCAACAACAACCTCAACAATGAAAAACACCAAAAAATTCAACAAATACCTCAACATTCAAAAACACCAACAAATTCAACAAAAAGCTCAACAATGAAAACCACGAAAAAATTCAACAACAACCTGAACTTTGGAAAACACAAACAAATTCAACAACCTCAACATTGAAAAACACCAACAAATTCAACTGCAAGCTCAACTTTGAAAAATACAAAAAAGACCGAAAAAAACCATTGATAACACCAATAAATTCAACAACCTCAACATTGATAATAACCAACAAATTCAACAACAACCTCAGCAATAAAAACATCAAAAAATTCAACAACAACCTCAACAATGAAAAACACCATCAAATTCAACAAGTACCGCAACAATGAAAAACACCAAAAAATTCAACAACGAACTCAAAATTGAAAATCACCATCAATTTCAACAAAAATTTCAACATTGAAAAACATCAAAAAATACAACAACATCCTCAGCATTCCAAATCACCAACAAACTCAACAAAAACCTCAACAATGAAAACACCGAAAAATTCAACAACAATCACAACTTTGAAAAACACCAACAAATTCAACAACATCAACATTGAAAAACACCAGCAAATTATAGTGCAAACGTATCTTTGAAAAATACAAATCAGTTTAAAAAAAAACTTTGATAACACGAATAAATTCAACAACAACCTCAATATTGAAAATCACCAACAAACTCATCAACAACCTCAACAATGAAAAACAGCAAACAATTCAACAACGGCCTCAATAATGAAAAACATCAAAAAATTCAACAACCACCACAACATTGAAAAACTCCAATAATTTCAGCAACAACCTCACCAATGAAAACCACCAAAAAATTCAACAACAATCTCAACATTGAAAATCACCAACAAATTCAACAACAACCTCAACAATGAAAAACATCAAAAAATTCAACAACAACCTCAGCATTCAAAAACAACAACAAATTCAACAAAAAACACAACAATGAAAAATTCCAAAAAATTCAAACTCTACCTGAACTTTGAAAAATACCAAAAAATTCAACAACAACCTCAACATTGAAAAACACCAACAAATTCAACAACAACCTCAACATTCAAAAACACCATCAAATTCAACAGAAACCTCAACATTGAAAACACCAAAAAATTCAACAACAACCTCAACTTTGAAAACCACCAACAAATTCAGCCACCTCAACATTGAAAAACACGAACAAATTCAACTGCAACCACAACATTGAAAAATACAAAAAAGATCATGAAAAATAATTGATAACACCAATAAATTCAACAAGAACCTCAATGTTGAAAATCACCAATAATTTCAACAACAACCTCAACAATGAAAAAAATGAAAAAATTCAACAGCAAACTCAACATTCAAAACACCAACAAATTCAACAACAACCTCAACATTCGAAAACACCAACAAATTCAACAACAACCTCAACATTGAAAAACACCAACAATTTCAACAACAACCTCAACAATGAAAAACGCCAAAAAATTCAACAACAAACTCAACATTGAAAGTAACCAACAAATTCAACAGCAACTTCAACAATGAGAAACATCATAAAATTCAACAACAACCTCAACATTCAAAAACAACAACAAATTCAACAAAAAACTCAACAATGAAAAACACCAAATAATTCAAAAACAGCCTCAACTTTGAAAAATATCAAAATATTCAACAACAACCTCAAGTTTGAAAAACACCATCAAATTCAAAAACCTCAACGTGGAATTACGCCACCAAATTCAACTACATCCTCAATATTGAAAATCACCAACAAATTCAACAACAACCTCAACAATGAAAAACACCAACAAATTCAACAAAAACCTCAACAATGAAAAACACCAAACAATTCAAGACTAACCTCAACATTCAAAAGAACCAATATATTCAACAAGAACCACAACAATGAAAAACTCCAAAAAATTCAAGAACAACCTCAACATTCAAAAACACCAACAAATTCAACAAAAACCTCAACAATTAAAAACACCAAAAAATTCATCAACAACGTCAACTTTGAAAAACACCAACAAATTCAACAACAACCTCAACAATGAAAAACACCAAAAAATTCAACAAATGTCTCAACATTCAAAAACACCAACAAATTCAACAAAAACCTCAACAATGAAAACCACCAAAAAATTCAACAACAACCTCAACATTGGAAAACACCAACAAATTCAATAACCTCAACATTGAAAAACTCCAACAATTTCAAAAACAACCTCAACAATGAAAAACATCAAAAAATTCAACAACAACCTCAACAATGAAAAACATCAAAAAATTCAACAACAACCCCAACAATGAAAAACACCAAAAAATTCAACAATGAACTCAATATTGAAAATCACCATCAATTTAAACAAAAATTTCAACATTGAAAAACATCAAAAAATACAACAACATCCTCAGCATTCCAAATCACCAACAAACTCAACAAAAACCTCAACAATGAAAACACCGAAAAATTCAACAACAATCACAACTTTGAAAAACACCAGCAAATTAAAGTGCAAACGTATCTTTGAAAAATACAAATAAGTTTAAAAAAAAACTTTGATAACACGAATAAATTCAACAACAACCTCAATATTGAAAATCACCAACAAACTCATCAACAACCTCAACAATGAAAAACAGCAAACAATTCAACAACGGCCTCAATAATGAAAAACATCAAAAAATTCAACAACCACCTCAACATTGAAAAACTCCAATAATTTCAGCAACAACCTCACCAATGAAAACCACCAAAAAATTCAAAAACAATCTCAATATTGAAAATCACCAAAAAATTCAACAACAACCTCAACATTGAAAAACACCAAAATATTCAACAACAACTTCAACTTAGAAAAACACCAACAAATTCAAAAACCTCAACATGGAAAAACACAAACAAATTCAACTACAACCTCAATATTGAAAATCACCAACAAATTTAAAAACAAACTCAGCAATGAAAAACATCAAAAAATTCAACAACAACCTCAACAATGAAAAACAGCAAACAATTCAACACCAACCTCAACATTCAAAAGAACCAAAAAATTCAACAACAACACCAACAATGAAAAACACCAAAATAATCAATAACAACCTCAACATTGAAAAACTCCAACAATTTCAACAAGTACCGCAACAATTAAAAACACCAAAAAATTCATCAACAACGTCAACTTTGAAAAACACCAACAGATTCAACAACCTGAACATTGAAAAACACCAGCAAATTCAACAACAACCACAACATTGAAAGAACTCCAACAAATTCAACAACAACCTCAACAATGAAAAACACCAAAAAATTCAACAAATACCTCAACATTCAAAAACAACAAAAAATTCAACAAAAACCTCTACAATGAAAACCACCAAAAAATTCAACAACAACCTCAACATTGAAAAACACCAACAAATTCAACTGCAACCTCAACTTTGAAAAATACAAAAAAGACCGAAAAAAACCATTGATGACACCAAAAAATTCAACAACCTCAACATTGATAATAACCAACAAATTCAACAACAACCTCAGCAATAAAAACATCAAAAAATTCAACAACAACCGCAACAATGAAAAACACAAAAAATTCAACAATGAACTCAAAATTGAAAATCACCATCAACTTCAACAAAAATTTCAACATTGAAAAACATCAAAAAATACAACAACATCCTCAGCATTCCAAATCACCAACAAACTCAACAAAAACCTCAACAATGAAAACACCGAAAAATTCAACAACAATCACAACTTTGAAAAACACCAACAAATTCAACAACATCAACATTGAAAAACAGCAGCAAATTAAAGTGCAAACGTATCTTTGAAAAATACAAATAAGTTTAAAAAAAAACTTTGATAACACGAATAAATTCAACAACAACCTCAATATTGAAAATCACAAACAAACTCATCAACAAACTCAACAATGAAAAACAGCAAACAATTCAACAACGGCCTCAATAATGAAAAACATCAAAAAATTCAACAACCACCTCAACATTGAAAAACTCCAATAATTTCAGCAACAACCTCACCAATGAAAACCACCAAAAAATTCAACAACAATCTCAACATTGAAAAACACCAACAAATTCAACAACAACCTCAACAATGAAAAACACCAAAAAATTCAACAAATGCCTCAACATTCAAAAACACCAAAAAATTCAACAAAAACCTCAACAATGAAAACCACCAAAAAATTCAACAACAACTTCAACTTTGGAAAACACCAACAAATTCAATAACCTCAACATTGAAAAAATCCAACAATTTCAAAAACAACCTCAACAATGAAAAACATCAAAAAATTCAACAACAACCTCAACAATGAAAAACACCAAAAAATTCAACAACAACCCCAACAATGAAAAATACCAAAATAATCAATAACAACCTCAACATTGAAAAACTCCAACAATTTCAACAATTACCGCAACAATGAAAAACACCAAAAAATTCAACAACAAACTCAAAATTGAAAAACATCATCAAATTCAACAAAAATCTCAACACCAAAAAACATCAAAAAATACAACAACAACCTCAACATTCCCAAACACCAAGAAATTCGACAGAAACCTCATCAAAGAAAACACCAGAAAATTCAACAACAACCTCAACATTGAAAAACACCAAAATATTCAACGACAACTTCTACTTTGAAAAACACCAACAAATTCATAAACCTCATCATGGAAAAACACAAACAAATTCAACTACTACCTCAATATTAAAAATCACCAACAAATTTAACAACAACGTCAGCAATGAAAAACATCAAAAAATTCAACAACAACCTCAACAATGATAAACACCAAACAATTCAACACCAACCTCAACATTCAAAAGAACCAACAAATTCAACAACAACCTCAACAATGAAAAACACCAAAAAATGCTACAACAACCTCAACATTCAAAAACACCAACAAATTCAACAAAAACCTCAACAATTAAAAACACCAAAAAATTCATCAACAACGTCAACTTTGAAAAAGCCAACAAATTCATCAAAACCTCAACAATGAAAAACACCAAAAAATTCAAGAACAAACTCAACATTGAAAACCACCAAAACATTCAACAACAACCTCAACATTCAAAAACACCAAGAAATTCAACAAAAGCCCCAACAATTAAAAACACCAAAAAATTCAACAACAACATCAAATTTGAAAAACACCAACAAATTCAACAACCTCAACATTGAAAAACACCAATAAATTCAACAACCTCAACATTGAAAATCACAAAGAAATTCAACAACAACCTCAACATTGAAAAACATTAAAAAATTCAACAGCAACCTCAACAATGAAAAACACCAAAACATTCAACAACAACCCCAACAATGAAAAGCACCAAAAAAATCAATGACAACCTCAACATTGAAAAACTCCAACATTTCAACAAGTACCGCAACAATGAAAAACACCAAAAAATTCAACAACCAACTCAAAATTGAAAAACATCATCAAATTCAACAAAAATCTCAACAACAAAAAACATCAAAAAATACAACAACAACCTCAACATTCCCAAACACCAAGAAATTCGACAGAAACCTCAACAAAGAAAACACAAAAAATTCAAAAACAATCACAACTTTGAAAAACACCAAGAAATTCAACAACATCAACATTGAAAAACACCAACAAATTAAAGTGCAAACTCAACTTTGAAAAACACAAAAAAGTTTTTAAAAAAACATTGCTAACACCAAAAAAATTCAACAACCACGACCTCAACAATGAAAAACAATGAAAACCAGCAAAAAAATCATCAACAACCTCAACATTCAAACACAACAACAAATTCATCAAAAAACTCAACAATGAAAACAACCAAAAAAATTCAACAACAACCTCAACTTTGAAAAAAACCAAAAAATTCAACAACTTCAACATTAAGAAACACCAACAAATTCAAGTGTAACCTCAACTTTGAAAAATGCAAAAAGATTCAACAAAAATATTGAATACACCAATAAATTCAACAACAAAATCAATATTGAAAATCACCAAAAAATTCAACAACAACCTCAACATTGAAAAACACAAAAATATTCAACAACAACTTCAACTTAGAAAAACACCAACAAATTCAAAAACCTCAACATGGAAAAACACAAACAAATTCAACTACTACCTCAATATTGAAAATCACCACAAATTTAAAAACAACCTCAGCAATGAAAAACATCAAAAAATTCAACAACAACCTCAACAATGAAAAACAGCAAACAATTCAACACCAACCTCAACATTCAAAAGAACCAAAAATTCACCAACAACCTCAACAATGAAAAACACCAAAAAAATCAAGAACAACCTCAACATTCAAAAACACCAACAAATTCAACAAAAACCTCAACAATTAAAAACACCAAAAAATTCATCAACAACGTCAACTTTGAAAAACAACAACAAATTCAACAACCTGAACATTGAAAGACACCAGCAAATTCAACAACAACCTCAACATTGAAAGAACTCCAACAAATTCAACAACAACCTCAACAATGAAAAACACCAAAAAATTCAACAAATACCTCAACATTCAAAAACACCAACAAATTCAACAAAAAGCTCAACAATGAAAACCACGAAAAAATTCAACAACAACCTGAACTTTGGAAAACACAAACAAATTCAACAACCTCAACATTGAAAAACACCAACAAATTCAACTGCAAGCTCAACTTTGAAAAATACAAAAAAGACCGAAAAAAACCATTGATAACACCAATAAATTCAACAACCTCAACATTGATAATAACCAACAAATTCAACAACAACCTCAGCAATAAAAACATCAAAAAATTCAACAACAACCTCAACAATGAAAAACACCATCAAATTCAACAAGTACCGCAACAATGAAAAACACCAAAAAATTCAACAACGAACTCAAAATTGAAAATCACCATCAATTTCAACAAAAATTTCAACATTTAAAAACATCAAAAAATACAACAACATCCTCAGCATTCCAAATCACCAACAAACTCAACAAAAACCTCAACAATGAAAACACCGAAAAATTCAACAACAATCACAACTTTGAAAAACACCAACAAATTCAACAACATCAACATTGAAAAACAGCAGCAAATTATAGTGCAAACGTATCTTTGAAAAATACAAATAAGTTTAAAAAAAAATTTGTTAACATGAATAAATTCAACAACAGCCTCAATATTGAAAATCACCAACAAACTCATCAACAACCTCAACAATGAAAAACAGCAAACAATTCAACAACGGCCTCAATAATGAAAAACATCAAAAAATTCAACAACCACCACAACATTGAAAAACTCCAATAATTTCAGCAACAACCTCACCAATGAAAACCACCAAAAAATTCAACAACAATCTCAACATTGAAAATCACCAACAAATTCAACAACAACCTCAACAATGAAAAACATCAAAAAATTCAACAACAACCTCAGCATTCAAAAACAACAACAAATTCAACAAAAAACAGAACAATGAAAAATTCCAAAAAATTCAAACTCTACCTGAACTTTGAAAAATACCAAAAAATTCAACAACAACCTCAACATTGAAAAACACCAACAAATTCAACAACAACCTCAACATTCAAAAACACCATCAAATTCAACAGAAACCTCAACATTGAAAACACCAAAAAATTCAACAACAACCTCAACTTTGAAAACCACCAACAAATTCAACCACCTCAACATTGAAAAGCACTAACAAATTCAACTGCAATCTCAACATTGAAAAATACAAAAAAGATCATGAAAAATAATTGATAACACCAATAAATTCAACAAGAACCTCAATGTTGAAAATCACCAATAATTTCAACAACAACCTCAACAATGAAAAAAATGAAAAAATTCAACAGCAAACTCAACATTCAAAACACCAACAAATTCAACAACAACCTCAACATTCGAAAAAACCAACAAATTCAACAACAACCTCAACAATGAAAAACACCACCAATTTCAACAACAAACTCAACAATGAAAAACACCAAAAAATACAATAACAAAATCAACATTGAAAGTCACCAACAAATTCAACAGCAACTTCAACAATGAAAAACATCATAAAATTCAACAACAACCTCAACATTCAAAAACAACAACAAATTCAACAAGAAACTCAACAATGAAAAACACCAAATAATTGAACAACAACCTCAACTTTGAAAAACACCAAAAAATTCAACAACAACCTCAACATTGAAAAACACCAACAAATTCAACAACAACCTCAACATTCAAAAACACCATCAAATTCAACAGAAACCTCAACATTGAAAACACCAAAAGATTCAACAACAACCTCAACTTTGAAAACCACCAACAAATTCGACCACCTCAACATTGAAAAACACGAACAAATTCAACTGCAACCACAACATTGAAAAATACAAAAAAGATCATGAAAAATAATTGATAACACCAATAAATTCAACAAGAACCTCAATGTTGAAAATCACTAATAATTTCAACAACAACCTCAACAATGAAAAAAATGAAAAAATTCAACAACAAACTCAACATTCAAAACACCAACAAATTCAACAACAACCTCAACATTCGAAAACACCAACAAATTCAACAACAACCTCAACATTGAAAAACACCAACAATTTCAACAACAACCTCAACAATGAAAAACACCAACAAATTCAACTACAACGTCAATATTGATATCACCAACAAATTCAACAACAACCTCAACAATGAAAAACAAAAACAAATTCAACAAAAACCTCAACAATGAAAAACACCAAAAAATTCAACAACAACCTCAACTTTGAAAAACACCAACAAATTCAACAACCTCAATATTGAAAAACACCATCAAATTCAACAACAACCTCAACATTCAAAAACACCAACATATTCAACAAAAACCTCAACATTGAAAAACATCAAAACATTCAACAACAACCTCAACTTTGAAAACCACCAACAAATTCAACCACCTCAACATTGAAAAGCACGAACAAATTCAACTGCAATCTCAACATTGAAAAATACAAAAAAGATCATGAAAAATAATTGATAACACCAATAAATTCAACAAGAACCTCAATGTTGAAAATCACCAATAATTTCAACAACAACCTCAACAATGAAAAAAATGAAAAAATTCAACAGCAAACTCAACATTCAAAACACCAACAAATTCAACAACAACCTCAACATTCGAAAAAACCAACAAATTCAACAACAACCTCAACATTGAAAAACACCACCAATTTCAACAACAAACTCAACAATGAAAAACACCAAAAAATTCAATAACAAAATCAACATTGAAAGTCACCAACAAATTCAACAGCAACTTCAACAATGAAAAACATCATAAAATTCAACAACAACCTCAACATTCAAAAACAACAACAAATTCAACAAGAAACTCAACAATGAAAAACACCAAATAATTGAACAACAACCTCAACTTTGAAAAACACCAAAAAATTCAACAACAACCTCAACATTGAAAAACACCAACAAATTCAACAACAACCTCAACATTCAAAAACACCATCAAATTCAACAGAAACCTCAACATTGAAAACACCAAAAAATTCAACAACAACCTCAACTTTGAAAACCACCAACAAATTCGACCACCTCAACATTGAAAAACACGAACAAATTCAACTGCAACCACAACATTGAAAAATACAAAAAAGATCATGAAAAATAATTGATAACACCAATAAATTCAACAAGAACCTCAATGTTGAAAATCACCAATAATTTCAACAACAACCTCAACAATGAAAAAAATGAAAAAATTCAACAGCAAACTCAACATTCAAAACACCAACAAATTCAACAACAACCTCAACATTCGAAAACACCAACAAATTCAACAACAACCTCAACATTGAAAAACACCAACAATTTCAACAACAACCTCAACAATGAAAAACACCAACAAATTCAACTACAACGTCAATATTGATTATCACAAACAAATTCAACAACAACCTCAACAATGAAAAACAAAAACAAATTCAACAAAAACCTCAACAATGAAAAACACCAAAAAATTCAACAACAACCTCAACTTTGAAAAACATCATCAAATTCAACAATAACCTCAATATTGAAATTCACCAACAAATTCAACAACAACCTCAACATTGAAAATCACCAACAAATTCATCAACAACCTCAACATTGAAAAACAGTTAACAATTCTACAACAACGACCTAACATTGAAAAACTCCAACAATTTCAACAAAAACCTCAACAATGAAAACACCAAAAAAGTCAACAACAAACTCAACATTGAAAATCACAAACAAATTCAGCAACAACCTCAACAATGAAAAACATCAAAAAATTCAACAACATACTCAACATTCAGAAACACCAACAAATTCACGTGCAACCTCAACTTTGAAAAATGCAAAACGATTAAAAAAAAAACATTGAATACACCAATAAATTCAACAACAACCTCAATATTGAAAATCACCAAAAAATTCAACAACAACCTCAACATTGAAAAACACCGACAAATTCAAAAACCTCAACTTGGAAAAACACCAACAAATTCAACTACAACCTCAATATTGAAAATCACCAACAAATTTAACAACAACCTCAACAATGAAAAACATGAAAAAATTCAACATCAACAATCTCAACAATGAAAAACATCAAACAATTCAACACCAACCTCAACATTCAAAACCACCAACAAATTCAACAACAACCTCAACAATGAAAAACACCAGCAAATTCAACAACAACCTCAACATTGAAAACCTCCAACAAATTCAACAACAACCTCAACAATCAAAAACACGAAAAAATTCAACAAAAACAACCTCAACATTCCAAAACACCAACAAATTCAACATAAACCTCAACAATGAAAACACCGAAAAATTCAACAACAAGCACAATGTTGAAAAACACCAACAAATTCAACAACAACCTCAACAATCAAAAACACCAGCAAATTCAACAACAACCTCAACATTGAAACCCTCCAACAAATTCAACGACAACCTCAACAATGAAAAACAACAAAAAATTCAACAACAACAACCTCAACATTACAAAACACCAGCAAATTCAACATAAACCTCAACAATGAAAACACCGAAAAATTCAACAACAATCACAATGTTGAAAAACACCAATAAATTCAACAACAACCTCAACAATGAAAAACACCAGCCAATTCAACAACAACCTCAACATTGAAAACCTCCAACAAATTCAACGACAACCTCAACAATGAAAAACATCAAAAAATTCAACAACAACCTCAACATTCAAAAACAACAACAACTTCAACAAAATACTCAACAATGAATAACACCAAAAAATTCAACAACCTCAACGTTGAAAAACAGCAACAAATTCAACTGCAATCTCAACTTTGAAAAATACAAAAAGATTAAAAAAAAAACATTGAATACACCAATAAATTCAACAACAACCTCAATATTGAAAATCACCAAAAAATTCAACAACAACAACCTCAACATTGAAAAATACCAAAATATTAAACAACAACCTCAACATTGAAAAACACCAACAAATTCAAAAACCTCATCATGGAAAAACACCAACAAATTCAACTGCAACGTCAATATGGAAAATCACCAACAAATTCAACAACAACCTCAACAATCAAAAACACGAAAAAATTCAACAACAACAACCTCAACATTCCAAAACACCAACAAATTCAGCATAAACCTCAACAATGAAAACACCGAAAAATTCAACAAGCACAATGTTGAAAAACACCAACAAATTCAACAACAACCTCAACAATCAAAAACACCAGCAAATTCAACAACAACCTCAACATTGAAACCCTCCAACAAATTCAACGACAACCTCAACAATGAAAAACAACAAAAAATTCAACAACAACAACCTCAACATTACAAAACACCAACAAATTCAACATAAACCTCAACAATGAAAACACCGAAAAATTCAACAACAATCACAATGTTGAAAAACACCAATAAATTCAACAACAACCTCAACAATGAAAAACACCAGCAAATTCAACAACAACCTCAACATTGAAAACCTCCAACAAATTCAACGACAACCTCAACAATGAAAAACATCAAAAAATTCAACAACAACCTCAACATTCAAAAACAACAACAACTTCAACAAAATACTCAACAATGAATAACACCAAAAAATTCAACAACCTCAACGTTGAAAAACAGCAACAAATTCAACTGCAATCTCAACTTTGAAAAATACAAAAAGATTCAAAAAAAAACATTGAATACACCAATAAATTCAACAACAACCTCAATATTGAAAATCACCAAAAAATTCAACAACAACAACCTCAACATTGAAAAATACCAAAATGTTAAACAACAACCTCAACTTTGAAAAACACCAACAAATTCAAAAACCTCAACATGGAAAAACACCAACAAATTCAACTGCAACGTCAATATGGAAAATCACCAACAAATTCAACAACAACCTCAACAATGAAAAACAAAAACAAATTCAACAAATACCTCAACAATGAAAAACACCAAAATATTCAACAAAAACCTCACTTTGAAAAACATCAGCAAATTCAACAACAACCTCAATATTGAACTTCACCAAAAAATTCAACAACAAACTCAACATTGAAAATCACAAACAAATTCAGCAACAACCTCAACAATGAAAAACATCAAAAAATTCAACAACATACTCAACATTCAAAAACAACAAAAAATTCAATAAAAAGATAAACAATGAAAAACACCAAAATATTCAACAACCTCAACATTCAGAAACACCAACAAATTCACGTGCAACCTCAACTTTGAAAAATGCAAAAAGATTAAAAAAAAAATATTGAATACACCAATAAATTCAACAACAACCTCAATATTGAAAAACACCAACAACTTCAAAAACCTCAACTTGGAAAACCACCAACTAATTCAACTACAACCTCAATATTGAAAATCACCAACAAATTTAACAACAACCTCAACAATGAAAAACATGAAAAAATTCAACATCAACAACCTCAACAATGAAAAACACCAAACAATTCAACACCAACCTCAACATTCAAAACCACCAACAAATTCAACAACAACCATGAAAAAACACCAAAAAATTCAACAACAATCTCAACATTCAAAAACACCAACAAATTCAACAAAAACCTCAACAATTAAAATCACCAAAAAATTCATCAACAACGTCAACTTTGAAAAACACCAACAAATTCAACAACCTCAACAATGAAAAACAGCAAAAAATTCAACAACAACGACCTCAACAATGAAAAACACCAAAAAATTCAACAACAACCTCAACATTGAAAAACTCCAACATTTTCAACAACAAACTCAACATTGAAAATCACCAACAAATTCAACAACGGAAAAACACCAACAAATTCAACTACAACCTCAATATTGAAAATCACCAACAAATTCAAATAAAACCTCAACAAAGAAAAACACCAAAAAATTCAACAACGACATCAACTTTGAAAAACACCATCAAATTCAACAGCAACCTCAATATTGAAAATCACCAACAAATTCAACAACAACCTCAATATTGAAAAACTCCAACAATTTCAACAACAACCTCAACAATGAAAAACATCGAAAAATTCAACAACAAACTCAACATTCAAAAACAACAACAAATTCAACAAAAGGCTCAACAATGAAAAACACCAAAAACTTCAACAAGCTCATCAATCAGAAACACCAACAAATTCACATGCAACCTCAACTTTGAAAATAGCAAAAAGATTCAAAAAATAAATTGAATGCTCCAAAAAATTCAACAACAACCTCAACATTGAAAACCACCAACAAATTCAAAAACCTCAACATGGAAAAACACCAACAAATTAAAAACCTCAACATGGAAAAACACCAACAAATTCAACTACAACCTCAATATTGAAAATCACCAACAAATTTAACGACAACCTCAACATTGAAAAACATCAAAAAATTCAACATCAACAACCACAACAAAGCAAAACACCAAACAATTCAACACCAACCTCAACATTCAAAAACACCAACAAATTCAACAACAACCTCAACATTGAAAAACACCAACAAATTCAACAACAACCTCAACATTCAAAAACACCATCAAATTCAACAGAAACCTCAACATTGAAAACACCAAAAAATTCAACAACAACCTCAACTTTGAAAACCACCAACAAATTCGACCACCTCAACATTGAAAAACACGAACAAATTCAACTGCAACCACAACATTGAAAAATACAAAAAAGATCATGAAAAATAATTGATAACACCAATAAATTCAACAAGAACCTCAATGTTGAAAATCACCAATAATTTCAACAACAACCTCAACAATGAAAAAAATGAAAAAATTCAACAGCAAACTCAACATTCAAAACACCAACAAATTCAACAACAACCTCAACATTCGAAAACACCAACAAATTCAACAACAACCTCAACATTGAAAAACACCAACAATTTCAACAACAACCTCAACAATGAAAAACACCAACAAATTCAACTACAACGTCAATATTGATATCACCAACAAATTCAACAACAACCTCAACAATGAAAAACAAAAACAAATTCAACAAAAACCTCAACAATGAAAAACACCAAAAAATTCAACAACAACCTCAACTTTGAAAAACATCATCAAATTCAACAACAACCTCAATATTGAAATTCACCAACAAATTCAACAACAAACTCAACATTGAAAATCACAAACAAATTCAGCAACAACCTCAACAATGAAAAACATCAAAAAATTCAACAACATACTCAACATTCAAAAACAACAAAAAATTCAATAAAAAGATAAACAATGAAAAACACCAAAATATTCAACAACCTCAACATTCAGAAACACCAACAAATTCACGTGCAACCTCAACTTTGAAAAATGCAAAAAGATTAAAAAAAAAATATTGAATACACCAATAAATTCAACAACAACCTCAATATTGAAAAACACCAACAACTTCAAAAACCTCAACTTGGAAAACCACCAACTAATTCAACTACAACCTCAATATTGAAAATCACCAACAAATTTAACAACAACCTCAACAATGAAAAACATGAAAAAATTCAACATCAACAACCTCAACAATGAAAAACACCAAACAATTCAACACCAACCTCAACATTCAAAACCACCAACAAATTCAACAACAACCATGAAAAAACACCAAAAAATTCAACAACAATCTCAACATTCAAAAACACCAACAAATTCAACAAAAACCTCAACAATTAAAATCACCAAAAAATTCATCAACAACGTCAACTTTGAAAAACACCAACAAATTCAACAACCTCCACATTGAGAAACAGCAACAATTTCAACTGCAACCTCAACTTTGAAAAACACAAAAAGATTCAAAAACAAATTGATTGCACCAATAAATTCAACAACAACCTCAATAATGAATATCAACAAAAAATTCAACAACAACCTCAACATGGAAAAACACCAACAAATTCAACTACAACCTCAATATTGAAAATCACCAACAAATTCAAATAAAACCTCAACAAAGAAAAACACCAAAAAATTCAACAACGACATCAACTTTGAAAAACACCATCAAATTCAACAGCAACCTCAATATTGAAAATCACCAACAAATTCAACAACAACCTCAATATTCAAAAACTCCAACAATTTCAACAACAACCTCAACAATGAAAAACATCGAAAAATTCAACAACAAACTCAACATTCAAAAACAACAACAAATTCAACAAAAAGCTCAACAATGAAAAACACCAAAAACTTCAACAAGCTCATCAATCAGAAACACCAACAAATTCACATGCAACCTCAACTTTGAAAATAGCAAAAAGATTCAAAAAATAAATTGAATGCTCCAAAAAATTCAACAACAACCTCAACATTGAAAACCACCAACAAATTCAAAAACCTCAACATGGAAAAACACCAACAAATTAAAAACCTCAACATGGAAAAACACCAACAAATTCAACTACAACCTCAATATTGAAAATCACCAACAAATTTAACGACAACCTCAACATTGAAAAACATCAAAAAATTCAACATCAACAACCACAACAAAGCAAAACACCAAACAATTCAACACCAACCTCAACATTCAAAAACACCAACAAATTCAACAACAACCTCAACATTGAAAAACACCAACAAATTCAACAACAACCTCAACATTCAAAAACACCATCAAATTCAACAGAAACCTCAACATTGAAAACACCAAAAAATTCAACAACAACCTCAACTTTGAAAACCACCAACAAATTCGACCACCTCAACATTGAAAAACACGAACAAATTCAACTGCAACCACAACATTGAAAAATACAAAAAAGATCATGAAAAATAATTGATAACACCAATAAATTCAACAAGAACCTCAATGTTGAAAATCACCAATAATTTCAACAACAACCTCAACAATGAAAAAAATGAAAAAATTCAACAGCAAACTCAACATTCAAAACACCAACAAATTCAACAACAACCTCAACATTCGAAAACACCAACAAATTCAACAACAACCTCAACATTGAAAAACACCAACAATTTCAACAACAACCTCAACAATGAAAAACACCAACAAATTCAACTACAACGTCAATATTGATATCACCAACAAATTCAACAACAACCTCAACAATGAAAAACAAAAACAAATTCAACAAAAACCTCAACAATGAAAAACACCAAAAAATTCAACAACAACCTCAACTTTGAAAAACATCATCAAATTCAACAACAACCTCAATATTGAAATTCACCAACAAATTCAACAACAACCTCAACATTGAAAATCACCAACAAATTCATCAACAACCTCAACATTGAAAAACAGTTAACAATTCTACAACAACGACCTAACATTGAAAAACTCCAACAATTTCAACAAAAACCTCAACAATGAAAACACCAAAAAAGTCAACAACAAAGTCAACATTGAAAATCACAAACAAATTCAGCAACAACCTCAACAATGAAAAACATCAAAAAATTCAACAACATACTCAACATTCAGAAACACCAACAAATTCACGTGCAACCTCAACTTTGAAAAATGCAAAACGATTAAAAAAAAAACATTGAATACACCAATAAATTCAACAACAACCTCAATATTGAAAATCACCAAAAAATTCAACAACAACCTCAACATTGAAAAACACCGACAAATTCAAAAACCTCAACTTGGAAAAACACCAACAAATTCAACTACAACCTCAATATTGAAAATCACCAACAAATTTAACAACAACCTCAACAATGAAAAACATGAAAAAATTCAACATCAACAATCTCAACAATGAAAAACATCAAACAATTCAACACCAACCTCAACATTCAAAACCACCAACAAATTCAACAACAACCTCAACAATGAAAAACACCAGCAAATTCAACAGCAACCTCAACATTGAAAACCTCCAACAAATTCAACAACCTCAACAATCAAAAACACGAAAAAATTCAACAACAACAACCTCAACATTCCAAAACACCAACAAATTCAACATAAACCTCAACAATGAAAACACCGAAAAATTCAACAACAAGCACAATGTTGAAAAACACCAACAAATTCAACAACAACCTCAACAATCAAAAACACCAGCAAATTCAACAACAACCTCAACATTGAAACCCTCCAACAAATTCAACGACAACCTCAACAATGAAAAACAACAAAAAATTCAACAACAACAACCTCAACATTACAAAACACCAACAAATTCAACATAAACCTCAACAATGAAAACACCGAAAAATTCAACAACAATCACAATGTTGAAAAACACCAATAAATTCAACAACAACCTCAACAATGAAAAACACCAGCAAATTCAACAACAACCTCAACATTGAAAACCTCCAACAAATTCAACGACAACCTCAACAATGAAAAACATCAAAAAATTCAACAACAACCTCAACATTCAAAAACAACAACAACTTCAACAAAATACTCAACAATGAATAACACCAAAAAATTCAACAACCTCAACGTTGAAAAACAGCAACAAATTCAACTGCAATCTCAACTTTGAAAAATACAAAAAGATTCAAAAAAAAACATTGAACACACCAATAAATTCAACAACAACCTCAATATTGAAAATCACCAAAAAATTCAACAACAACAACCTCAACATTGAAAAATACCAAAATATTAAACAACAACCTCAACATTGAAAAACACCAACAAATTCAAAAACCTCAACATGGAAAAACACCAACAAATTCAACTGCAACGTCAATATGGAAAATCACCAACAAATTCAACAACAACCTCAACAATGAAAAACAAAAACAAATTCAACAAATACCTCAACAATGAAAAACACCAAAAAATTCAACAACAACCTCACTTTGAAAAACATCAGCAAATTCAACAACAACCTCAATATTGAACTTCACCAAAAAATTCAACAACAAACTCAACATTGAAAATCACAAACAAATTCAGCAACAACCTCAACAATGAAAAACATCAAAAAATTCAACAACATACTCAACATTCAAAAACAACAAAAAATTCAATAAAAAGCTAAACAATGAAAAACACCAAAATATTCAACAACCTCAACATTCAGAAACACCAACAAATTCACGTGCAACCTCAACTTTGAAAAATGCAAAAAGATTAAAAAAAAAATATTGAATACACCAATAAATTCAACAACAACCTCAATATTTAAAAACACCAACAACTTCAAAAACCTCAACTTGGAAAACCACCAACTAATTCAACTACAACCTCAATATTGAAAATCACCAACAAATTTAACAACCTCAACAATGAAAAACATGAAAAAATTCAACATCAACAACCTCAACAATGAAAAACACCAAACAATTCAACACCAACCTCAACATTCAAAACCACCAACAAATTCAACAACAACCATGAAAAAACACCAAAAAATTCAACAACAATCTCAACATTCAAAAACACCAACAAATTCAACAAAAACCTCAACAATTAAAAACACCAAAAAATTCATCAACAATGTCAACTTTGAAAAACACCAACAAATTCAACAACCTCCACATTGAGAAACAGCAACAATTTCAACTGCAACCTCAACTTTGAAAAACACAAAAAGATTCAAAAAAAAATTGATTGCACCAATAAATTCAACAACAACCTCAATAATGAATATCAACAAAAAATTCAACAACAACCTCAACATGGAAAAACACCAACAAATTCAACTACAACCTCAATATTGAAAATCACCAACAAATTCAAATAAAACCTCAACAAAGAAAAACACCAAAAAATTCAACAACGACATCAACTTTGAAAAACACCATCAAATTCAACAGCAACCTCAATATTGAAAATCACCAACAAATTCAACAACAACCTCAATATTGAAAAACTCCAACAATTTCAACAACAACCTCAACAATGAAAAACATCGAAAAATTCAACAACAAACTCAACATTCAAAAACAACAACAAATTCAACAAAAAGCTCAACAATGAAAAACACCAAAAACTTCAACAAGCTCATCAATCAGAAACACCAACAAATTCACTTGAAACCTCAACTTTGAAAATAGCAAAAAGATTCAAAAAAAAAATTGAATGCTCCAAAAAATTCAACAACAACCTCAACATTGAAAACCACCAACAAATTCAAAAACCTCAACATGGAAAAACACCAACAAATTAAAAACCTCAACATGGAAAAACACCAACAAATTCAACTACAACCTCAATATTGAAAATCACCAACAAATTTAACGACAACCTCAACATTGAAAAACATCAAAAAATTCAACATCAACAACCACAACAAAGCAAAACACCAAACAATTCAACACCAACCTCAACATTCAAAAACACCAACAAATTCAACAACAAACTCAACAATGAAAAACACCAGAAAATTCAACAACAAACTCAACAATGAAAACCTCCAACAAATTCAACAACAACTTCAACAATGAAAAATACCAAAAAATTCAACAACAACCTCAACATTCCAAAACACCAACAAATTCAACTGCAACCTCAACTTTGAAAACTACAAAAAAGATAAAAAAACCATTGATAACACCAATAAATTCAACAACCTCAACATTGAAAATCACCAACAAATTCAACAACAACCTCAGCAATGAAAAACATAACAAAATACAACAGCAACCTCAACAATGAAAAACACCAACAAATTCAACAAAAACATCAACAATGAAAACACAGAAAAATTCAACAACAATCACAACTTTGAAAAACACCAGCAAATTCAACAACATAAAATCACCAACAAATTAAAGTGCAAACTCAACGTTGAAAAATACAATAAAGTTTAAAACAAAACATTGATAACACCAATAAATTCAACAACAACCTAAATATTGAAAAACACCAAAATATTCAACAACAACCTCAACATTGAAAAACTCCAACGTTTTCAACAACAACCTCAACAATGAAAAACACCAAAAAATTCAACAACAAACTCAACATTAAAAATCACCAACAGATTCAACAACAATCTCAAGTATGAAAATCATCAAAAAATTCAACAGCCACCTCAACATTCAAAAACAACAACAAATTCAACAAAAAACTCAACAATGAAAAACACCAAAAAATTCAACAACAACCTCAACAATGAAAAACGCCAAAAAATTCAACAAAAACCTCAACAATGAAAAACAACAAAAAATTAATCAACAACCTCAACATTCAAAAACACCATCCAATTCAACAGAAACCTGAACTTTGAAAAACACCAACAAATTCGAACATCTCAACATTGAAAAACACCAACAAATTCAACTGCAACCTCAACTTTGAAAAATACAAAAAAGTTCAAGAAAAATCATTGATAACACCAATAAATTCAACAAGAACCTCAATATTGAAAATCACCAATAAATTCAACAACAACCTCAACAACGAAAAAAATCAAAAATTCAAACAACAACAACCTCAACAATGAAAAACACCAAATAATTCAACAACTATCTCATCATTCAAAACACCAACAAATTCAACAACAACCTCAACATTCGAAAACACGAACAAATTCAACATCAACCTCAACAATGAAAAATACCAAAAAATTCAACAACAACCTCAACATTAAAAAACACCAACAAATTCAGCAACAACCTCAGCTATGAAAAACTCCAACAATTTCAACAACAACCTCAAGAATGAAAAGCAGCAAAAAATTCAACAGCAACGACCTAAACAATGAAAAATACCAAAAAATTCAACAACAGCCTCAACATTGAAAAACTCCAACAATTTCTACAACAACCTCAACAATGAAAAACGCCAAAAAATTCAACAACATCCTCAACATTCCAAAACACCAACAAATTCAACAAAAACCTCAACAATGAAAACACCGAAAAATTCAACAACAATCACAACTTTGAAAAACACCAATAAATTCAACAACATCAACATTGAAAAACAGCAACAAATTAAAGTGCATACTCAGCTTTGAATAATACAAAAAAGTTTAAAAGAAAACATTGATAACACCAATAAATTCAACAACAACCTCAATATTGAAAATCATCAACAAATTCATCAACAACCTTAACAATGAAAAACAGCAAACAATTCTACAACAACGACCTCAACAATGAAAAACACCAAAAAATTCAACAGCAACCTCAACATTGAAAAACTCCAACAATTTCAAAAACAACGTCAACAATGAAAAACATTATAAAATTCAACAACAACCTCAACATTCAAAAACAACAACAAATTCAGCAAAAAACTCAACAATGAAAAAAACCAAAAAATTCAACAACCTCAACATTGAGAAACACCAACAAATTCAATTGCAACCTCAACTTTGAAAAATGCAAAAAGATTCAAAACAAACATTGAATACACCAATAAATTCAACAACAACCTCAATATTGAAAATCACCAAAAAATTCAACAACAACCTCAACATTGAAAAACACCAAAATATTCAACAACAACTTCAACTTTGAAAAACACCAACAAATTAAAAAACCTCAACATGGAAAAACACTAACAAATTCAACTACTACCTCAATATTGAAAATCGCCACCAAATTTAACAAAAAACTCAGCAATGAAAAACACCAAAAAATGCTACAACAACCTCAACATTCAAAAACACCAACAAATTCAACAAAAACCTCAACAAATAAAAACACCAAAAAATTCATCAACAACGTCAACTTTGAAAAACACCAACAAATTCAACAACCTGAACATTGAAAAACACCAGCAAATTCATACAACAACCTCAACATTGAAAAACTCCAACAAATTCAACAACAACCTCAACAATGAAAAACACCAAAAAATTCAACAATTACCTCAACATTCAAAAACACCAACAAATTCAACAACCTCAACATTGAAAAACACCAACAATTTCAACTGCAACCTCAACTTTGAAAAATACAAAAAGATTCAAAAAAAACATTGAATACACCAGTAAATTCAACAACAACCTCAACATTGAAAAACACCAAAATATTCAAAGACAACTTCAACTTTGAAAAACACCAACAAATTCATAAACCTCATCATGGAAAAACACAAACAAATTCAACTACTACCTCAATATTGAAAATCACCAACAAATTTAACAACAACGTCAGCAATGAAAAACATCAAAAAATTCAACAACAACCTCAACAATGATAAACACCAAACAATTCAAGACCAACCTCAACATTCAAAAGAACCAACAAATTCAACAACAACCTCAACAATGAAAAACACCAAAAAATGCTACAACAACCTCAACATTCAAAAACACCAACAAATTCAACAAAAGCCCCAACAATTAAAAACACTAAAAAATTCAACAACAACATCAAATTTGAAAAACACCAACAAATTCAACAACCTCAACATTGAAAAACACCAATAAATTCAACAACCTCAACATTGAAAATCACAAACAAATTCAACAACAACCTCAGCATTGAAAAACATCAAAAAATTCAACAGCAACCTCAACAATGAAAAACACCAAAACATTCAACAACAACCCCAACAATGAATAGCACCAATAAAATCAATAACAACCTCAACATTGAAAAACTCCAACAATTTCAACATGTACCGCAACAATGAAAAACACCAAAACATTCAACAACAACCCCAACAATGAATAGCACCAATAAAATGAATAACAACCTCAACATTGAAAAACTCCAACAATTTCAACATGTACCGCAACAATGAAAAACACCAAAAAATTCAACAACAAACTCAAAATTGAAAAACATCATCAAATTCAACAAAAATCTCAACAACAAAAAACATCAAAATATACAACAACAACCTCAACATTCCCAAACACCTAGAAATTCGACAGAAACCTCAACATAGAAAACAGAAAACATTCTACAAAAATCACAACTTTGAAAATCACCAAGAAATTCAACAACATCAACATTGAAAAACACCAACAAATTCAAGTGCAAGCTCAACTGTGAAAAACACAAAAAAGTTTTTAAAAAAACATTGATAACACCAAAAAATTCAACAACCACGACCTCAACAATGAAAAACACCAAAAAAGTCAACAACAACCTCAACATTGCAAAACTCCAACAGTTTCAGCAATATACTCAACAATGAAAAACACCAAAAAATTCAACAAATACCTCAACATTCAAAAACAACAACAAATTCAACAACCTCAACATTGAAAAACACCAACAAATTCAATAACCTCAACATTGAAAAACACCAACAAATTCAACTGCAACCTCAACTTTGAAAAATACAAAAAGATTCAAAAAAAACATTGAATACACTAGTAAATTCAACAACAAACTCAACATTGAAAAATCCAAAATATTCAACGACAACTTCAACTTTGAAAAACACCAACAAATTCAAAAACCTCAACATGGAAAAACACAAACAAATTCAACTACTACCTCAATATTGAAAATCACTAACAAATTTAACAATAACCTCAGCAATGAAAAACATCAAAAAATTCAACAACAACCTCAACAATGAAAAACAACAAACAATTCAACACCAACCTCAACATTCAAAAGAACCAACAAATACAACAACAACCTCAGCATTGAAAAACATCAAAAAATTCAACAACAACCTCAACAATGATAAACACCAAAAAATTCAACAACAACCTTAACATTCAAAAACACCAACAAATTCAACAAAAACCTCAACAATTAAAAACACCAAAAAAATTCAACAAAAACCCGAACAATGAAAAACACCAATAAATTCAACAACAACCTCAACATTGAAAAACACCACCAAATTCTACAACAACCTCAACATTCAGAAACTCCAACAAATTCAACAAAAACCACAACATTGAAAAACACCAAAAAAATCAACAACAACCTCAACTTTGAAAAACACCAACAAATTCAAACATCTCAACATTGAAAAACACCAACAAATTCAACTGCGACCTCAACTTTGAAAAATACAAAAAAGTTCAAGAAAAATCATTGATAACACCAATAAATTCAACAAGAACCTCAATATTGAAAATCACCAATAAATTCAACAACAACCTCAACAACGAAAAAAATCAAAAATTCAAACAACAACAACCTCAACAATGAAAAACACCAAATAATTCAACAACTATCTCATCATTCAAAACACCAACAAATTCAACAACAACCTCAACATTCGAAAACACGAACAAATTCAACATCAACCGCAACAATGAAAAATACCAAAAATTTCAACAACAACCTCAACGTTAAAAAACACCAACAAATTCAACAACAACCTCAGCAATGAAAAACTCCAACAATTTCAACAACAACCTCAAGTATGAAAAACAGCAAAAAATTCAACAGCAACGACCTAAACAATGAAAAATACCAAAAAATTCAACAACAGCCTCAACATTGAAAAACTCCAACAATTTCTACAACAACCTCAACATTCAAAAACAAAAACAAATTCAACAAAAAACCCAACATTGAAAAACTCCAACAAATTCAACAACAAACTGAACCTTGAAAAACGCCAAAAAATTCAACAACATCCTCAACATTCCAAAACACCAACAAATTCAACAAAAACCTCACAATGAAAACACCGAAAAATTCAACAACAATCACAACTTTGAAAAACACCAACAAATTCAACAACATCAACATTGAAAAACACCAACAAAATAAAGTGCATACTCAGCTTTGAATAATACAAAAAAGTTTTAAAAAATACATTGATAACACCAATAAATTCAACAACAACCTCAATATTGAAAATCACCAACAAATTCATCAACAACCTTAACAATGAAAAACAGCAAACAATTCTACAACAACGACCTCAACAATGAAAAACACCAAAAAATTCAACAACAACCTCAACATTGAAAAACTCCAACAATTTCAAAAACAACGTCAACAATGAAAAACATCAAAAAATTCAACAACAACCTCAACATTCAAAAACAACAACAAATTCAGCAAAAAGCTCAACAATGAAAAAAACCAAAAAATTCAACAACCTCAACATTGAGAAACACCAACAAATTCAAGTGCAACCTCAACTTTGAAAAATGCAAAAAGATTCAAAACAAACATTGAATACATCAATAAATTCAACAACAACATCAATATTGAAAATCACCAAAAAATTCAACAACAACCTCAACATTGAAAAACACCAACAAATTAAAAAACCTCAACATGGAAAAAGACTAAAAAATTCAACTACTACCTCAATATTGAAAATCGCCAACAAATTTAACAGCAACCTCAGCAATGAAAAACATAAAAAATTCAACAACAACCTCAACAATGAAAATCACCAAACAATTCAAAGCCAACCTCAACATTCAAAAGAACCAACAAATTCAACAACAACCTCAACAATGAAGAACACCAAAAAATGCTACAACAACCTCAACATTCAAAAACACCAACAAATTCAACAAAAACCTCAACAAATAAAAACACCAAAAAATTCATCAACAACGTCATCTTTGAAAAACACCAACAAATTCAACAACCTGAACATTGAAAAACACCAGCAAATTCATACAACAACCTCAACATTGAAAAACTCCAACAAATTCAACAACAACCTCAACAATGAAAAACACCAAAAAATTCAACAAATACCTCAACATTCAAAAACACCAACAAATTCAACATCCTCAACATTGAAAAACACCAACAATTTCAACTGCAACCTCAACTTTGAAAAATACAAAAAGATTTAAAAAAAAACATTGAATACACGAGTAAATTCAACAACAACCTCAACATTGAAAAACACCAAAATATTCAACGACAACTTCTACTTTGAAAAACACCAACAAATTCATAAACCTCATCATGGAAAAACACAAACAAATTCAACTACTACCTCAATATTAAAAATCACCAACAAATTTAACAACAACGTCAGCAATGAAAAACATCAAAAAATTCAACAACAACCTCAACAATGATAAACACCAAACAATTCAACACCAACCTCAACATTCAAAAGAACCAACAAATTCAACAACAACCTCAACAATGAAAAACACCAAAAAATGCTACAACAACCTCAACATTCAAAAACACCAACAAATTCAACAAAAACCTCAACAATTAAAAACACCAAAAAATTCATCAACAACGTCAACTTTGAAAAAGCCAACACATTCATCAAAACCTCAACAATGAAAAACACCAAAAAATTCAACAACAAACTCAACATTGAAAAACACCAAAACATTCAACAACAACCTCAACATTCAAAAACACCAAGAAATTCAACAAAAGCCCCAACAATTAAAAACACCAAAAAATTCAACAACAACATCAAATTTGAAAAACACCAACAAATTCAACAAACTCAACATTGAAAAACACCAATAAATTCAACAACCTCAACATTGAAAATCACAAAGAAATTCAACAACAACCTCAACATTGAAAAACATTAAAAAATTCAACAGCAACCTCAACAATGAAAAACACCAAAACATTCAACAACAACCCCAACAATGAAAAGCACCAATAAAATCAATAACAACCTCAACATTGAAAAACTCCAACAATTTCAACAAGTACCGCAACAATGAAAAACACCAAAAAATTCAACAACCAACTCAAAATTGAAAAACATCATCAAATTCAACAAAAATCTCAACAACAAAAAACATCAAAAAATACAACAACAACATCAACATTCCCAAACACCAAGAAATTCGACAGAAACCTCAACAAAGAAAACACCAGAAAATTCAACAACAATCACAACTTTGAAAAACACCAAGAAATTCAACAACCTCAACATTGATAATAACCAACAAATTCAACAACAACCTCAGCAATAAAAACATCAAAAAATTCAACAACAACCGCAACAATGAAAAACACAAAAAATTCAACAATGAACTCAAAATTGAAAATCACCATCAACTTCAACAAAAATTTCAACATTGAAAAACATCAAAAAATACAACAACATCCTCAGCATTCCAAATCACCAACAAACTCAACAAAAACCTCAACAATGAAAACACCGAAAAATTCAACAACAATCACAACTTTGAAAAACACCAACAAATTCAACAACATCAACATTGAAAAACAGCAGCAAATTAAAGTGCAAACGTATCTTTGAAAAATACAAATAAGTTTAAAAAAAAACTTTGATAACACGAATAAATTCAACAACAACCTCAATATTGAAAATCACAAACAAACTCATCAACAAACTCAACAATGAAAAACAGCAAACAATTCAACAACGGCCTCAATAATGAAAAACATCAAAAAATTCAACAACCACCTCAACATTGAAAAACTCCAATAATTTCAGCAACAACCTCACCAATGAAAACCACCAAAAAATTCAACAACAATCTCAACATTGAAAATCACCAACAAATTCAACAACAACCTCAACAATGAAAAACACCAAAAAATTCAACAAATCCCTCAACATTCAAAAACACCAAAAAATTCAACAAAAACCTCAACAATGAAAACCACCAAAAAATTCAACAACAACCTCAACTTTGGAAAACACCAACAAATTCAATAACCTCAACATTGAAAAACTCCAACAATTTCAAAAACAACCTCAACAATGAAAAACATCAAAAAATTCAACAACAACCTCAACAATGAAAAACACCAAAAAATTCAACAACAACCCCAACAATGAAAAATACCAAAATAATCAATAACAACCTCAACATTGAAAAACTCCAACAATTTCAACAATTACCGCAACAATGAAAAACACCAAAAAATTCAACAACAAACTCAAAATTGAAAAACATCATCAAATTCAACAAAAATCTCAACACCAAAAAACATCAAAAAATACAACAACAACCTCAACATTCCCAAACACCAAGAAATTCGACAGAAACCTCAACAAAGAAAACACCAGAAAATTCAACAACAATCACAACTTTGAAAAACACCAAGAAATTCAACAACATCAACATTGAAAAACAGCAACAAATTAAAGTGCAAACTCAACTTTGAAAAACACAAAAAAGTTTTTAAAAAAACATTGATAACACCAAAAAAACTCAACAACCACGACCTCAACAATGATAAACAATGAAAACCAGCAAAAAATTCATCAACAACCTCAACATTGAAAAACACCAACAAATACAACTGCAACCTCAACTTTGAAAAATACAAAAAGATTCAAAAAAAACATTGAATACACCAGTAAATTCAACAACAACCTCAACATTGAAAAACACCAAAATATTCAACAACAACTTCAACTTTGAAAAAAACCAACAAATTCAAAAACCTCAACATGGAAAAAAGCAAACAAATTCAACTACTACCTCAATATTCAAAATCACCAACAAATTTAACAACAACCTCAGCAATGAAAAACATCAAAAAATTCAACAACAACCTCAACAATGACAAACACCAAACAATTCAACACCAACCTCAACATTCAAAAGAACCAACAAATTCAACAACAACCTCAACAATGAAAAATACCAAAAAATTCAAAAACAACCTCAACATTCAAAAACACCAACAAATTAAACAAGAACCTCAACATTCAAAAACACCAACAAATTCAACAACAACCTCAGCAATGAAAAATAGCAAAAAATTCAACAACGACCTCAACAATGACAAATACCAAAAAATTCAACAACAACCTCAACATTGAAAAACTTCAACAATTTCAACAACAACCTCAACAATGAAAAACACCAAAAAATTCAACAACAATCTCAACATTGAAAGTCACCAACAATTTCAACAGCAACCTCAACAATGAAAAACATCAAAAAATTCAACAACAACCTCAACATTCAAAACCAACAACAAATTCAACAAAAAACTCAACAATCAAAAATACCAAAAAATTCAACAACAACCTCAACTTTGAAAAATACCCAAAAATTCAACAACCTCAACATTGAGAAACACCAACAAATTGAACTGCAACCTCAACTTTGAAAAATACAAAAAGATTCAAAAAAAACATTGAATACACCAATAAATTAAACAACAACCTCAACTTTCAAAAACAACAACCAATTCAGCAAAAAACTCAACAATGAAAAAAGCCGAAAAATTCAACAACAACCTCAACTTTGAAAAAAACCAAAAAATTTAACAACCTCAACATTGAGAAACACCAACAAATTCAAGTGCAACCTCAACTTTGAAAAATGCAAAAAGATTCAAAAAATACATTGAATACACCAATAAATTCAACAACAACATCAATATTGAAAATCACCAAAAAATTCAACAACAACCTCAACATTGAAAAACACCAAAATATTCAACAACTACTTCAACTTAGAAAAACACCAACAAATTCAAAAACCTCAACATGGAAAAACACAAACAAATTCAACTACTACCTCAATATTGAAAATCACCAACAAATTTAAAAACAACCTCAGCAATGAAAAACATCAAAAAATTCAACAACAACCTCAACAATTAAAAACACCAAAAAATTCATCAACAACGTTAGCTTTGAAAAACACCAACAAATTCAACAACCTGAACATTGAAAAACAGCAGCAAGTTCAACAACAACCTCAACATTGAAAGAACTCCAACAAATTCAACAACAACCTCAACAATGAAAAACACCAAAAAATTCAACAAATACCTCAACTTTGGAAAACACCAACAAATTCAACAACCTCAACAATGAAAAACACCAACAAATTCAACTGCAACCTCAACTTTGAAAAATACAAAAAAGACCAAAAAAAACCATTGATAACACCAATAAATTCAACAACCTCAACATTGATAATAACCAACAAATTCAACAACAACCTCAGCAATAAAAACATCAAAAAATTCAACAACAACCTCAACAATGAAAAACACCATCAAATTCAACAAGTACCGCAACAATGAAAAACACCAAAAAATTCAACAATGAACTCAAAATTGAAAATCACCATCAATTTCAACAAAAATTTCAACATTGAAAAACATCAAAAAATACAACAACATCCTCAGCATTCCAAAGCACCAACAAACTCAACAAAAACCTCAACAATAAAAACATCCAAAAAATTCAACAACAATCACAACTTTGAAAAACACCAACAAATTCAACAACATCAACATTGAAAAACACCAACAAATTAAAGTGCAAACTCATCTTTGAAAAATACAAATAAGTTTAAAAAAAAACATTGATAACACCAATAAATTCAACAACAACCTAAATATTGAAAATCACCAACAAATTCATCAACAACCTCAATAATGAAAAACAGCAAACAATTCAACAACGGCCTCAATAATGAAAAACATCAAAAAATTCAACAACCACCTCAACATTGAAAAATTTCAACAACAACCTCACCAATGAAAATCACCAACAAATTCAACAACAACCTCAACAATGAAAAACATCAAAAAATTCAACAAAAACCTCAAAATTCAAAAACAACAACAAATTCAACAAAAAACACAACAATGAAAAACACCAAAAAATTCAAACACTAACTCAACTTTGAAAAACACCAAAAAATTCAACAACGTCAATATTGAAAAACACCAACAAATTCAACAACAACCTCAACATTCAAAAGCATCAACAAATTCAACAGAAACCTCAACATTGAAAACACCAACAAATTCAACAACAACCTCAAATTTGAAAACCACCAACAAGTTCAACCACCTCAACATTGAAAAACACCAACAAATTCAACTGCAACCTCAACATTGAAAAATACAAAAAAGAGCATGAAAAACAATTGATAACACCAATAAATTCAACAAGAACGTCACTATTGAAAATCACCAATAATTTCAACAACAACCTCAACAATGAAAAAAATGAAAAAATTCAACAGCAAAATCAACTTTCAAAACACTAACAAATTCAACAACAACGTCAACATTCGAAAACACCAACAAATTCAACAACAACCTCAACATTGAAAAACACCAACAATTTCAACAACAACCTCAACAATGAAAAACACCAAAAAATTCAATAACAAACTCAACATTGAAAGTCACCAACCAATTCAACAGCAACTTCAACAATGAAAAACATCATAAAATTCAACAACAACCTCAACATTCAAAAACAACATCAAATTCAACAAAAAACTCAACAATGAAAAACACCAAATAATTCAACAACAACCTCAACTTTGAAAATTACCCAAAAATTCAACAACCTCAACATTGAGAAACACCAACAAATTGAACTGCAACCTCAACTTTGAAAAATACAAAAAGATTCAAAAAAAACATTGAATACACCAATAAATTCAACAACAACCTCAATATTGAAAATCATCAAAAAATTCAACAACAACCTCAACATTGAAAAACAGCAAAATATTCAACAACAACCTCAAGTTTGATAAACACCAACAAATTCGAAAACCTCAACATGGAAAAACGCCAACAAATTCAACTACAACCTCAATATTGAAAATCACCAACAAATTCAACAACAACCTCAACAATGAAAAACACCAACAAATTCAACAAAAACCTCAACAATGAAAAACAACAAAAAATTCAACAAAAACCTCAATATTCAAAAACACCAACAAATTCAACAAAACCTCAACAATGAAAAACACCAAAAAATTCAAGAACAATCTGAACATTCAAAACACAAACAAATTCAACAACAATCTCTACATTCGAAAACAGCAACAAATTCAACAACAACCTCAACAATGAAAAACACCAAAAAATTCAACAACAACCACAACATTCAAAAACAACAACAAATTCAACAAAAAACTCAACAATCAAAAACACCAAAAAATTCAACAACAACCTCAACTTTGAAAAATACCCAAAAATTCAACAACCTCAACATTGAGAAACACCAACAAATTATACTGCTACCTCAACTTTGAAAAATACAAAAAGATTCAAAAAAAACATTGAATACACCAATAAATTGAACAACAACCTCAACATTCAAAAACAACAACAAATTCAGCAAAAAATTCAACAATGAAAACAACCAAATAATTCAACAACAACCTCAACTTTGAAAAAAACCAAAAAATTCAACAACCTCAACATTGAGAAACACCAACAATTTCAAGTGCAACCTCAACTTTGAAAAATGCAAAAAGATTCAAAAAAAACATTGAATACACCAATAAATTCAACAACAACCTCTATATTGAAAATCACCAAAAAATTCAACAACAACCTCCACATTGAAAAACACCAAAGTATTCAACCACAACTTCAACTTAGAAAAACACAAACAAATTCAAAAACCTCAACATGGAATAACACAAATTCAACTACTATCTCAATATTGAAAATCACCAACAAATTTAAAAACAACCTCAGCAATGAAAAACATCAAAAAATTCAACAACAACCTCAACAAAGAAAAACACGAAACAATTCAACACCAACCTCAATATTCAAAAGAACCAACAAATTCAACAACAACCTCAACAATGAAAAACACCAAAAAATTCAAGAACAACCTCAACATTCAAAAACACCAACAAATTCAACAAAAACCTCAACAATTAAAAACACCAAAAAATTCATCAACAACGTCAACTTTGAGAAACACCAACAAATTCAACAACCTGAACATTGAAAAACACCAGCAAATTCAACAACAACCTCAACATTGAAAAACTCCAACAAATTCAACAACAACCTCAACAATGAAAAACACCAAAAAATTCAACACATACCTCAACATTCAAAAACACCGACAAATTCAACAAAAATATCAACAATGAAAACCAGCAAAAAATTCAACAACAACCTCAACTTTGGAAAACACCAACAAATTCAACAACCTCAACATTGAAAAACACCAGCAAATTCAACTGCAACCTCAACTTTGAAAAATACAAAAAAGATCAATAAAGACCATTGATAACACCAGTAAATTCAACAACCTCAACATTGATAATAACCAATAAATTCAAAAACAACCTCAGCAACAAAAACATCAAAAAATTCAACAACAACCTCAACAATGAAAAACACCAACAAATTCAACAAGAACCGCAACAATGAAAAACACCAAAAAATTCAACAATGAACTCAAAATTGAAAATCACCAAAAATTCAACAAAAATCTCAACATTGAAAAACATCAAAAAATACAACAACAACCTCAGCATTCCAAATCACCAACAATCTCAACAAAAACCTCAACATTGAAAACACCGAAAAATTCAACAACAATCACAACTTTGAAAAACACCAACAAATTCAAGCGCATCAACACTGAAAAACACCGACAAATTAAAGTGCAAACTCTTCTTTGAAAAATACAAATAAGTTAAAAAAAAACTTTGATAACACGAATAAATTCAACAACAACCTCAATATTGAAAATCACCAACAAATTCATCAACAACCTCAACAATGAAAAACAGCAAACAATTCAACAACAACGACCTCAACAATGAAAAACATCAAAAAATTCAACAACAACCTCAAAATTGAAAAACTCCAACAATTTAAAAATCAACCTCAACAATCAAAAACACCAAAAAATTCAACAACAATCTCAAGATTGAAAATCACCAACAAATTCAACAACAAACTCAACAATGAAAAACATCAAAAAATTCAACAACAAACTCAACATTCAAAAACAACAACAAATGCAATAAAAAACACAACAATGAAAAATACCAAAAAATTCAACCACAACCTCAACTTTGAAATACACCAAAAAATTCAACAACAACTTCAACATTGAAAACACCAACAAATTCAACAACAACCTCAACATTCAAAAACACCAACAAATTCAACAGAACCCTCAACATTGAAAAACACCACAAAATTGAACAACAACCCCAACTTTGAAAACCACCAAAAAATTCTACCACCTCAACATTGAAAAACACGAACAAATTCAACTGCAACCTCAACATTGAAAAATACAAAAAAAGATCATGAAAAATCATTGATAACACCAATAAATTCAACAAGAACCTCAATATTGAAAATCGCTAATAAATTCAACAACAACCTCAACATTGAGAAAAATCAAAAAATTCAACAGCAAACTCAAAATTCAAAACACCAACAAATTCAACAACAACCTCAATATTGAAAATCACCAACAAATTTAACAACAACCTCAACTTTGAAATACACCAAAAAATTCAACAACAACTTCAACATTGAAAACACCAACAAATTCAACAACAACCTCAACATTCAAAAACACCAACAAATTCAACAGAACCCTCAACATTGAAAAACACCACAAAATTGAACAACAACCCCAACTTTGAAAACCACCAACAAATTCTACCACCTCAACATTGAAAAACACGAACAAATTCAACTGCAACCTCAACATTGAAAAATACAAAAAAAGATCATGAAAAATCATTGATAACACCAATAAATTCAACAAGAACCTCAATATTGAAAATCGCTAATAAATTCAACAACAACCGCAACATTGAGAAAAATCAAAAAATTCAACAGCAAACTCAAAATTCAAAACACCAACAAATTCAACAACAACCTCAATATTGAAAATCACCAACAAATTTAACAACAACCTCAACTTTGAAATACACCAAAAAATTCAACAACAACTTCAACATTGAAAACACCAACAAATTCAACAACAACCTCAACATTCAAAAACACCAACAAATTCAACAGAACCCTCAACATTGAAAAACACCAAAAAATTCAACAACAACCCCAACTTTGAAAACCACCAACAAATTCTACCACCTCAACATTGAAAAACACGAACAAATTCAACTGCAACCTCAACATTGAAAAATACAAAAAAAGATCATGAAAAATCATTGATAACACCAATAAATTCAACAAGAACCTCAATATTGAAAATCGCTAATAAATTCAACAACAACCTCAACATTGAGAAAAATCAAAAAATTCAACAGCAAACTCAAAATTCAAAACACCAACAAATTCAACAACAACCTCAACATTCGAAAACACCAACAAATTCAACAACAACCTCAACATTGAAAAACACCAACAATTTCAACAACAACCTCAACAATGAAAAACACCAAAAAATTCAATAACAAACTAAACATTGAAAGTCACCAACAAATTCAACAGCAACCTCCACAATGAAAAACATCATAAAATTCAACAACAACCTCAACATTCAAAAACAACATCAAATTCAACAGAAAACTCAACAATGAAAAACACCAAATAATTCAACAACAAACTCAACTTTGAAAAATACCAAAAAATTTAACAACCTCAACATAGAGAAACACCAACAAATTGAACTGCAACCTCAACTTTGAAAAATACAAAAAGATTCAAAAAAATCATTGAATACACCAATGAATTCAACAACAAGCTCAATATTGAAAATCACCAAAAAATTCAACAACAACCTCAACATTGAAAAACAGGAAAATATTCAACAACAACCTCAAGTTTGAAAAACACCAACAAATTCAAAAACCTCAACATGGAAAAACACGAACAAATTGATCTACAACCACAATATTGAAAATCACCAACAAATTCAACAACAACCTCAACAATGAAAAACACCAACAAATTCAACAAAAACCTCAACAATGAAAAACACTAAAAAAATTCATCAACAACCTCAACATTCAAAAACACCAACAAATTCAACAAAACCTCAACAATGAAAAACACCAAAAAATTCAACAACAAACTCAACATTGAAAAACACCAAAAAATTCAACAACAATCTCAACATTCGAAAACAGCAACAAATCAACAACAACCTCAACATTGAAAAACACCAACAAATTCAAAAAAAACCACAACAATTAAAAACACCAAAAAATTGAACAACAACCTCAACAATGAAAAACACCAACAAATTCAACAAAAAACTCAACAATGAAGAACAACAAAAAATTCATCAACAACCTCAACATTCAAAAGCACCAACAAATTCAACAAAACCTCAACAATGAAAAACACCAAAAAATTCAACAACAAACTCAACATTGAAAAACACCAAATAATTCAACAACAATCTCAACATTGAAAATCATCAACAAATTCAACAACAACCTCAACATTGAAGAACTCCAACAAATTCAACAACAACCTCAACACTGAAAAACACCATAACATTCAACAACAATCTCAACATTCCAAAACACCAACAAATTCAACAGAAGCCTCAACAATTAAAAACACCAAAAAATTCAACAACAACATCAAATTTGAAAAACACCAACAAATTCAACAACCTCAACATTGAAAAACACAAACAAATTCAACAAACGAAATAATGAAAAACAGCAACAAATTCAAATGCAACCTCAACTTTGAAAAATACAAAAAAGATTAAAAAAACCATTGATAACACCAAAAAATTCAACAGCCTCAACATTGAAAATCACCAGAAAATTCAACAACAACCTCAACACTGAAAAACACAATAACTTTCAAAAACAAACTCAATATTCAAAAACACCAACAAATTCAACAAAAGCCTCAACAATTAAAAACACCAAAAAATTCAACAACAACATCAAATTTGAAAAACACCAACAAATTCCACAACCTCAACTTTGAAAAACACCAAAAAATTCAACAAAAACCTCAACATTGAAAAACACCAACAAATTCAACAACAACCTCAACATTCAAAAACACCAACAAATTCAACAGAACCCTCAACATTGAAAAACACCAAAAAATTCAACAACAACCTCAACTTTAAAAACCACCAACAAGTTCAACCAACTCAACATTGAAAAACACGAACAAATTCAACTGCAACTACAACATTGAAAAATACAAAAAAGAGCATGAAAAATCATTGATAACACCAATAAATTCAACAAGAACCTCAATATTGAAAATCACCAATAAATTCAACAACAACCTCAACAATGAAAAAAGTCAAAAAATTCAACAGCAAACTCAAAATTCAAAACACCAACAAATTCAACAACAACCTCAACATTGAAAAACACCAACAATTTCAACAACAACCTCAACAATGAAAAGCACCAAAAAATTCAATAACAAACTAAACATTGAAAGTCACCAACAAATTCAACAGCAACCTCAACAATGAAAAACATCGTAAAATTCAACAACAACATCAACATTCGAAAACAACAACAAATTCAACAAAAACCTCAAAAATGAAAAACACCAAATAATTCAACAACAACCTCAACACTGAAAAACACAATAACTTTCAAAAACAAACTCAATATTCAAAAACACCAACAAATTCAACAAAAGCCTCAACAATTAAAAACACCAAAAAATTCAACAACAACATCAAATTTGAAAAACACCAACAAATTCCACAACCTCAACTTTGAAAAACACCAAAAAATTCAACAACAACCTCAACATTGAAAAACACCAACAAATTCAACAACAACCTCAACATTCAAAAACACCAACAAATTCAACAGAACCCTCAACATTGAAAAACACCAAAAAATTCAACAACAACCTCAACTTTGAAAACCACCAACAAATTCAACCAACTCAACATTGAAAAACACGAACAAATTCAACTGCAACTACAACATTGAAAAATACAAAAAAGAGCATGAAAAATCATTGATAACACCAATAAATTCAACAAGAACCTCAATATTGAAAATCACCAATAAATTCAACAACAACCTCAACAATGAAAAAAATCAAAAAATTCAACAGCAAACTCAAAATTCAAAACACCAACAAATTCAACAACAACCTCAACATTGAAAAACACCAACAATTTCAACAACAACCTCAACAATGAAAAGCACCAAAAAATTCAATAACAAACTAAACATTGAAAGTCACCAACAAATTCAACAGCAACCTCAACAATGAAAAACATCGTAAAATTCAACAACAACATCAACATTCGAAAACAACAACAAATTCAACAAAAACCTCAAAAATGAAAAACACCAAATAATTCAACAACAACCTCAACACTGAAAAACACAATAACTTTCAAAAACAAACTCAATATTCAAAAACACCAACAAATTCAACAAAAGCCTCAACAATTAAAAACACCAAAAAATTCAACAACAACATCAAATTTGAAAAACACCAACAAATTCCACAACCTCAACTTTGAAAAACACCAAAAAATTCAACAACAACCTCAACATTGAAAAACACCAACAAATTCAACAACAACCTCAACATTCAAAAACACCAACAAATTCAACAGAACCCTCAACATTGAAAAACACCAAAAAATTCAACAACAACCTCAACTTTGAAAACCACCAACAAATTCAACCAACTCAACATTGAAAAACACGAACAAATTCAACTGCAACTACAACATTGAAAAATACAAAAAAGAGCATGAAAAATCATTGATAACACCAATAAATTCAACAAGAACCTCAATATTGAAAATCACCAATAAATTCAACAACAACCTCAACAATGAAAAAAATCAAAAAATTCAACAGCAAACTCAAAATTCAAAACACCAACAAATTCAACAACAACCTCAACATTGAAAAACACCAACAATTTCAACAACAACCTCAACAATGAAAAGCACCAAAAAATTCAATAACAAACTAAACATTGAAAGTCACCAACAAATTCAACAGCAACCTCAACAATGAAAAACATCGTAAAATTCAACAACAACATCAACATTCGAAAACAACAACAAATTCAACAAAAACCTCAAAAATGAAAAACACCAAATAATTCAACAACAACCTCAACACTGAAAAACACAATAACTTTCAAAAACAAACTCAATATTCAAAAACACCAACAAATTCAACAAAAGCCTCAACAATTAAAAACACCAAAAAATTCAACAACAACATCAAATTTGAAAGACACCAACAAATTCCACAACCTCAACTTTGAAAAACACCAAAAAATTCAACAACAACCTCAACATTGAAAAACACCAACAAATTCAACAACAACCTCAACATTCAAAAACACCAACAAATTCAACAGAACCCTCAACATTGAAAAACACCACAAAATTGAACAACAACCCCAACTTTGAAAACCACCAACAAATTCTACCACCTCAACATTGAAAAACACGAACAAATTCAACTGCAACCTCAACATTGAAAAATACAAAAAAAGATCATGAAAAATCATTGATAACACCAATAAATTCAACAAGAACCTCAATATTGATAATCGCTAATAAATTCAACAACAACCTCAACATTGAGAAAAATCAAAAAATTCAACAGCAAACTCAAAATTCAAAACACCAACAAATTCAACAACAACCTCAACATTCGAAAACACCAACAAATTCAACAACAACCTCAACATTGAAAAACACCAACAATTTCAACAACAACCTCAACAATGAAAAACACCAAAAAATTCAATAACAAACTAAACATTGAAAGTCACCAACAAATTCAACAGCAACCTCCACAATGAAAAACATCATAAAATTCAACAACAACCTCAACATTCAAAAACAACATCAAATTCAACAGAAAACTCAACAATGAAAAACACCAAATAATTCAACAACAAACTCAACTTTGAAAAATACCAAAAAATTTAACAACCTCAACATAGAGAAACACCAACAAATTGAACTGCAACCTCAACTTTGAAAAATACAAAAAGATTCAAAAAAATCATTGAATACACCAATGAATTCAACAACAAGCTCAATATTGAAAATCACCAAAAAATTCAACAACAACCTCAACATTGAAAAACAGGAAAATATTCAACAACAACCTCAAGTTTGAAAAACACCAACAAATTCAAAAACCTCAACATGGAAAAACACGAACAAATTGATCTACAACCACAATATTGAAAATCACCAACAAATTCAACAACAACCTCAACAATGAAAAACACCAACAAATTCAACAAAAACCTCAACAATGAAAAACACTAAAAAAATTCATCAACAACCTCAACATTCAAAAACACCAACAAATTCAACAAAACCTCAACAATGAAAAACACCAAAAAATTCAACAACAAACTCAACATTGAAAAACACCAAATAATTCAACAACAATCTCAACATTCAAAACACAAACAAATTCAACAACAATCTCAACATTCGAAAACAGCAACAAATCAACAACAACCTCAACATTGAAAAACACCAACAAATTCAAAAAAAACCACAACAATTAAAAACACCAAAAAATTGAACAACAACCTCAACAATGAAAAACACCAACAAATTCAACAAAAAACTCAACAATGAAGAACAACAAAAAATTCATCAACAACCTCAACATTCAAAAGCACCAACAAATTCAACAAAACCTCAACAATGAAAAACACCAAAAAATTCAACAACAAACTCAACATTGAAAAACACCAAATAATTCAACAACAATCTCAACATTGAAAATCATCAACAAATTCAACAACAACCTCAACATTGAAGAACTCCAACAAATTCAACAACAACCTCAACACTGAAAAACACCATAACATTCAACAACAATCTCAACATTCCAAAACACCAACAAATTCAACAGAAGCCTCAACAATTAAAAACACCAAAAAATTCAACAACAACATCAAATTTGAAAAACACCAACAAATTCAACAACCTCAACATTGAAAAACACAAACAAATTCAACAAACGAAATAATGAAAAACAGCAACAAATTCAAATGCAACCTCAACTTTGAAAAATACAAAAAAGATTAAAAAAACCATTGATAACACCAAAAAATTCAACAGCCTCAACATTGAAAATCACCAGAAAATTCAACAACAACCTCAACACTGAAAAACACAATAACTTTCAAAAACAAACTCAATATTCAAAAACACCAACAAATTCAACAAAAGCCTCAACAATTAAAAACACCAAAAAATTCAACAACAACATCAAATTTGAAAAACACCAACAAATTCCACAACCTCAACTTTGAAAAACACCAAAAAATTCAACAAAAACCTCAACATTGAAAAACACCAACAAATTCAACAACAACCTCAACATTCAAAAACACCAACAAATTCAACAGAACCCTCAACATTGAAAAACACCAAAAAATTCAACAACAACCTCAACTTTAAAAACCACCAACAAGTTCAACCAACTCAACATTGAAAAACACGAACAAATTCAACTGCAACTACAACATTGAAAAATACAAAAAAGAGCATGAAAAATCATTGATAACACCAATAAATTCAACAAGAACCTCAATATTGAAAATCACCAATAAATTCAACAACAACCTCAACAATGAAAAAAATCAAAAAATTCAACAGCAAACTCAAAATTCAAAACACCAACAAATTCAACAACAACCTCAACATTGAAAAACACCAACAATTTCAACAACAACCTCAACAATGAAAAGCACCAAAAAATTCAATAACAAACTAAACATTGAAAGTCACCAACAAATTCAACAGCAACCTCAACAATGAAAAACATCGTAAAATTCAACAACAACATCAACATTCGAAAACAACAACAAATTCAACAAAAACCTCAAAAATGAAAAACACCAAATAATTCAACAACAACCTCAACACTGAAAAACACAATAACTTTCAAAAACAAACTCAATATTCAAAAACACCAACAAATTCAACAAAAGCCTCAACAATTAAAAACACCAAAAAATTCAACAACAACATCAAATTTGAAAAACACCAACAAATTCCACAACCTCAACTTTGAAAAACACCAAAAAATTCAACAACAACCTCAACATTGAAAAACACCAACAAATTCAACAACAACCTCAACATTCAAAAACACCAACAAATTCAACAGAACCCTCAACATTGAAAAACACCAAAAAATTCAACAACAACCTCAACTTTGAAAACCACCAACAAATTCAACCAACTCAACATTGAAAAACACGAACAAATTCAACTGCAACTACAACATTGAAAAATACAAAAAAGAGCATGAAAAATCATTGATAACACCAATAAATTCAACAAGAACCTCAATATTGAAAATCACCAATAAATTCAACAACAACCTCAACAATGAAAAAAATCAAAAAATTCAACAGCAAACTCAAAATTCAAAACACCAACAAATTCAACAACAACCTCAACATTGAAAAACACCAACAATTTCAACAACAACCTCAACAATGAAAAGCACCAAAAAATTCAATAACAAACTAAACATTGAAAGTCACCAACAAATTCAACAGCAACCTCAACAATGAAAAACATCGTAAAATTCAACAACAACATCAACATTCGAAAACAACAACAAATTCAACAAAAACCTCAAAAATGAAAAACACCAAATAATTCAACAACAACCTCAACACTGAAAAACACAATAACTTTCAAAAACAAACTCAATATTCAAAAACACCAACAAATTCAACAAAAGCCTCAACAATTAAAAACACCAAAAAATTCAACAACAACATCAAATTTGAAAAACACCAACAAATTCCACAACCTCAACTTTGAAAAACACCAAAAAATTCAACAACAACCTCAACATTGAAAAACACCAACAAATTCAACAACAACCTCAACATTCAAAAACACCAACAAATTCAACAGAACCCTCAACATTGAAAAACACCAAAAAATTCAACAACAACCTCAACTTTGAAAACCACCAACAAATTCAACCAACTCAACATTGAAAAACACCAACAAATTCAACTGCAACTACAACATTGAAAAATACAAAAAAGAGCATGAAAAATCATTGATAACACCAATAAATTCAACAAGAACCTCAATATTGAAAATCACCAATAAATTCAACAACAACCTCAACAATGAAAAAAATCAAAAAATTCAACAGCAAACTCAAAATTCAAAACACCAACAAATTCAACAACAACCTCAACATTGAAAAACACCAACAATTTCAACAACAACCTCAACAATGAAAAGCACCAAAAAATTCAATAACAAACTAAACATTGAAAGTCACCAACAAATTCAACAGCAACCTCAACAATGAAAAACATCGTAAAATTCAACAACAACATCAACATTCGAAAACAACAACAAATTCAACAAAAACCTCAAAAATGAAAAACACCAAATAATTCAACAACAACCTCAACACTGAAAAACACAATAACTTTCAAAAACAAACTCAATATTCAAAAACACCAACAAATTCAACAAAAGCCTCAACAATTAAAAACACCAAAAAATTCAACAACAACATCAAATTTGAAAGACACCAACAAATTCCACAACCTCAACTTTGAAAAACACCAAAAAATTCAACAACAACCTCAACATTGAAAAACACCAACAAATTCAACAACAACCTCAACATTCAAAAACACCAACAAATTCAACAGAACCCTCAACATTGAAAAACACCACAAAATTGAACAACAACCCCAACTTTGAAAACCACCAACAAATTCTACCACCTCAACATTGAAAAACACGAACAAATTCAACTGCAACCTCAACATTGAAAAATACAAAAAAAGATCATGAAAAATCATTGATAACACCAATAAATTCAACAAGAACCTCAATATTGATAATCGCTAATAAATTCAACAACAACCTCAACATTGAGAAAAATCAAAAAATTCAACAGCAAACTCAAAATTCAAAACACCAACAAATTCAACAACAACCTCAACATTCGAAAACACCAACAAATTCAACAACAACCTCAACATTGAAAAACACCAACAATTTCAACAACAACCTCAACAATGAAAAACACCAAAAAATTCAATAACAAACTAAACATTGAAAGTCACCAACAAATTCAACAGCAACCTCCACAATGAAAAACATCATAAAATTCAACAACAACCTCAACATTCAAAAACAACATCAAATTCAACAGAAAACTCAACAATGAAAAACACCAAATAATTCAACAACAAACTCAACTTTGAAAAATACCAAAAAATTTAACAACCTCAACATAGAGAAACACCAACAAATTGAACTGCAACCTCAACTTTGAAAAATACAAAAAGATTCAAAAAAATCATTGAATACACCAATGAATTCAACAACAAGCTCAATATTGAAAATCACCAAAAAATTCAACAACAACCTCAACATTGAAAAACAGGAAAATATTCAACAACAACCTCAAGTTTGAAAAACACCAACAAATTCAAAAACCTCAACATGGAAAAACACGAACAAATTGATCTACAACCACAATATTGAAAATCACCAACAAATTCAACAACAACCTCAACAATGAAAAACACCAACAAATTCAACAAAAACCTCAACAATGAAAAACACTAAAAAAATTCATCAACAACCTCAACATTCAAAAACACCAACAAATTCAACAAAACCTCAACAATGAAAAACACCAAAAAATTCAACAACAAACTCAACATTGAAAAACACCAAATAATTCAACAACAATCTCAACATTCAAAACACAAACAAATTCAACAACAATCTCAACATTCGAAAACAGCAACAAATCAACAACAACCTCAACATTGAAAAACACCAACAAATTCAAAAAAAACCACAACAATTAAAAACACCAAAAAATTGAACAACAACCTCAACAATGAAAAACACCAACAAATTCAACAAAAAACTCAACAATGAAGAACAACAAAAAATTCATCAACAACCTCAACATTCAAAAGCACCAACAAATTCAACAAAACCTCAACAATGAAAAACACCAAAAAATTCAACAACAAACTCAACATTGAAAAACACCAAATAATTCAACAACAATCTCAACATTGAAAATCATCAACAAATTCAACAACAACCTCAACATTGAAGAACTCCAACAAATTCAACAACAACCTCAACACTGAAAAACACCATAACATTCAACAACAATCTCAACATTCCAAAACACCAACAAATTCAACAGAAGCCTCAACAATTAAAAACACCAAAAAATTCAACAACAACATCAAATTTGAAAAACACCAACAAATTCAACAACCTCAACATTGAAAAACACAAACAAATTCAACAAACGAAATAATGAAAAACAGCAACAAATTCAAATGCAACCTCAACTTTGAAAAATACAAAAAAGATTAAAAAAACCATTGATAACACCAAAAAATTCAACAGCCTCAACATTGAAAATCACCAGAAAATTCAACAACAACCTCAACACTGAAAAACACAATAACTTTCAAAAACAAACTCAATATTCAAAAACACCAACAAATTCAACAAAAGCCTCAACAATTAAAAACACCAAAAAATTCAACAACAACATCAAATTTGAAAAACACCAACAAATTCCACAACCTCAACTTTGAAAAACACCAAAAAATTCAACAAAAACCTCAACATTGAAAAACACCAACAAATTCAACAACAACCTCAACATTCAAAAACACCAACAAATTCAACAGAACCCTCAACATTGAAAAACACCAAAAAATTCAACAACAACCTCAACTTTAAAAACCACCAACAAATTCAACCAACTCAACATTGAAAAACACGAACAAATTCAACTGCAACTACAACATTGAAAAATACAAAAAAGAGCATGAAAAATCATTGATAACACCAATAAATTCAACAAGAACCTCAATATTGAAAATCACCAATAAATTCAACAACAACCTCAACAATGAAAAAAATCAAAAAATTCAACAGCAAACTCAAAATTCAAAACACCAACAAATTCAACAACAACCTCAACATTGAAAAACACCAACAATTTCAACAACAACCTCAACAATGAAAAGCACCAAAAAATTCAATAACAAACTAAACATTGAAAGTCACCAACAAATTCAACAGCAACCTCAACAATGAAAAACATCGTAAAATTCAACAACAACATCAACATTCGAAAACAACAACAAATTCAACAAAAACCTCAAAAATGAAAAACACCAAATAATTCAACAACAACCTCAACACTGAAAAACACAATAACTTTCAAAAACAAACTCAATATTCAAAAACACCAACAAATTCAACAAAAGCCTCAACAATTAAAAACACCAAAAAATTCAACAACAACATCAAATTTGAAAAACACCAACAAATTCCACAACCTCAACTTTGAAAAACACCAAAAAATTCAACAACAACCTCAACATTGAAAAACACCAACAAATTCAACAACAACCTCAACATTCAAAAACACCAACAAATTCAACAGAACCCTCAACATTGAAAAACACCAAAAAATTCAACAACAACCTCAACTTTGAAAACCACCAACAAATTCAACCAACTCAACATTGAAAAACACGAACAAATTCAACTGCAACTACAACATTGAAAAATACAAAAAAGAGCATGAAAAATCATTGATAACACCAATAAATTCAACAAGAACCTCAATATTGAAAATCACCAATAAATTCAACAACAACCTCAACAATGAAAAAAATCAAAAAATTCAACAGCAAACTCAAAATTCAAAACACCAACAAATTCAACAACAACCTCAGCATTGAAAAACACCAACAATTTCAACAACAACCTCAACAATGAAAAGCACCAAAAAATTCAATAACAAACTAAACATTGAAAGTCACCAACAAATTCAACAGCAACCTCAACAATGAAAAACATCGTAAAATTCAACAACAACATCAACATTCGAAAACAACAACAAATTCAACAAAAACCTCAAAAATGAAAAACACCAAATAATTCAACAACAACCTCAACACTGAAAAACACAATAACTTTCAAAAACAAACTCAATATTCAAAAACACCAACAAATTCAACAAAAGCCTCAACAATTAAAAACACCAAAAAATTCAACAACAACATCAAATTTGAAAAACAGCAACAAATTCCACAACCTCAACTTTGAAAAACACCAAAAAATTCAACAAAAACCTCAACATTGAAAAACACCAACAAATTCAACAACAACCTCAACATTCAAAAACACCAACAAATTCAACAGAACCCTCAACATTGAAAAACACCAAAAAATTCAACAACAACCTCAACTTTAAAAACCACCAACAAATTCAACCAACTCAACATTGAAAAACACGAACAAATTCAACTGGAACTACAACATTGAAAAATACAAAAAAGAGCATGAAAAATCATTGATAACACCAATAAATTCAACAAGAACCTCAATATTGAAAATCACCAATAAATTCAACAACAACCTCAACAATGAAAAAAATCAAAAAATTCAACAGCAAACTCAAAATTCAAAACACCAACAAATTCAACAACAACCTCAACATTCGAAAACACCAACAAATTCAACAACAACCTCAACATTGAAAAACACCAACAATTTCAACAACAACCTCAACAATGAAAAACACCAAAAAATTCAATAACAAACTAAACATTGAAAGTCACCAACAAATTCAACAGCAACCTCCACAATGAAAAACATCATAAAATTCAACAACAACCTCAACATTCAAAAACAACATCAAATTCAACAGAAAACTCAACAATGAAAAACACCAAATAATTCAACAACAAACTCAACTTTGAAAAATACCAAAAAATTTAACAACCTCAACATAGAGAAACACCAACAAATTGAACTGCAACCTCAACTTTGAAAAATACAAAAAGATTCAAAAAAATCATTGAATACACCAATGAATTCAACAACAAGCTCAATATTGAAAATCACCAAAAAATTCAACAACAACCTCAACATTGAAAAACAGGAAAATATTCAACAACAACCTCAAGTTTGAAAAACACCAACAAATTCAAAAACCTCAACATGGAAAAACACGAACAAATTGATCTACAACCACAATATTGAAAATCACCAACAAATTCAACAACAACCTCAACAATGAAAAACACCAACAAATTCAACAAAAACCTCAACAATGAAAAACACTAAAAAAATTCATCAACAACCTCAACATTCAAAAACACCAACAAATTCAACAAAACCTCAACAATGAAAAACACCAAAAAATTCAACAACAAACTCAACATTGAAAAACACCAAATAATTCAACAACAATCTCAACATTCAAAACACAAACAAATTCAACAACAATCTCAACATTCGAAAACAGCAACAAATCAACAACAACCTCAACATTGAAAAACACCAACAAATTCAAAAAAAACCACAACAATTAAAAACACCAAAAAATTGAACAACAACCTCAACAATGAAAAACACCAACAAATTCAACAAAAAACTCAACAATGAAGAACAACAAAAAATTCATCAACAACCTCAACATTCAAAAGCACCAACAAATTCAACAAAACCTCAACAATGAAAAACACCAAAAAATTCAACAACAAACTCAACATTGAAAAACACCAAATAATTCAACAACAATCTCAACATTGAAAATCATCAACAAATTCAACAACAACCTCAACATTGAAGAACTCCAACAAATTCAACAACAACCTCAACACTGAAAAACACCATAACATTCAACAACAATCTCAACATTCCAAAACACCAACAAATTCAACAGAAGCCTCAACAATTAAAAACACCAAAAAATTCAACAACAACATCAAATTTGAAAAACACCAACAAATTCAACAACCTCAACATTGAAAAACACAAACAAATTCAACAAACGAAATAATGAAAAACAGCAACAAATTCAAATGCAACCTCAACTTTGAAAAATACAAAAAAGATTAAAAAAACCATTGATAACACCAAAAAATTCAACAGCCTCAACATTGAAAATCACCAGAAAATTCAACAACAACCTCAACACTGAAAAACACAATAACTTTCAAAAACAAACTCAATATTCAAAAACACCAACAAATTCAACAAAAGCCTCAACAATTAAAAACACCAAAAAATTCAACAACAACATCAAATTTGAAAAACACCAACAAATTCCACAACCTCAACTTTGAAAAACACCAAAAAATTCAACAAAAACCTCAACATTGAAAAACACCAACAAATTCAACAACAACCTCAACATTCAAAAACACCAACAAATTCAACAGAACCCTCAACATTGAAAAACACCAAAAAATTCAACAACAACCTCAACTTTAAAAACCACCAACAAATTCAACCAACTCAACATTGAAAAACACGAACAAATTCAACTGCAACTACAACATTGAAAAATACAAAAAAGAGCATGAAAAATCATTGATAACACCAATAAATTCAACAAGAACCTCAATATTGAAAATCACCAATAAATTCAACAACAACCTCAACAATGAAAAAAATCAAAAAATTCAACAGCAAACTCAAAATTCAAAACACCAACAAATTCAACAACAACCTCAACATTGAAAAACACCAACAATTTCAACAACAACCTCAACAATGAAAAGCACCAAAAAATTCAATAACAAACTAAACATTGAAAGTCACCAACAAATTCAACAGCAACCTCAACAATGAAAAACATCGTAAAATTCAACAACAACATCAACATTCGAAAACAACAACAAATTCAACAAAAACCTCAAAAATGAAAAACACCAAATAATTCAACAACAACCTCAACACTGAAAAACACAATAACTTTCAAAAACAAACTCAATATTCAAAAACACCAACAAATTCAACAAAAGCCTCAACAATTAAAAACACCAAAAAATTCAACAACAACATCAAATTTGAAAAACACCAACAAATTCCACAACCTCAACTTTGAAAAACACCAAAAAATTCAACAACAACCTCAACATTGAAAAACACCAACAAATTCAACAACAACCTCAACATTCAAAAACACCAACAAATTCAACAGAACCCTCAACATTGAAAAACACCAAAAAATTCAACAACAACCTCAACTTTGAAAACCACCAACAAATTCAACCAACTCAACATTGAAAAACACGAACAAATTCAACTGCAACTACAACATTGAAAAATACAAAAAAGAGCATGAAAAATCATTGATAACACCAATAAATTCAACAAGAACCTCAATATTGAAAATCACCAATAAATTCAACAACAACCTCAACAATGAAAAAAATCAAAAAATTCAACAGCAAACTCAAAATTCAAAACACCAACAAATTCAACAACAACCTCAAAATTCAAAAACACCAACAAATTCAACAGAACCCTCAACATTGAAAAACACCAAAAAATTCAACAACAACCTCAACTTTAAAAACCACCAACAAATTCAACCAACTCAACATTGAAAAACACGAACAAATTCAACTGCAACTACAACATTGAAAAATACAAAAAAGAGCATGAAAAATCATTGATAACACCAATAAATTCAACAAGAACCTCAATATTGAAAATCACCAATAAATTCAACAACAACCTCAACAATGAAAAAAATCAAAAAATTCAACAGCAAACTCAAAATTCAAAACACCAACAAATTCAACAACAACCTCAACATTGAAAAACACCAACAATTTCAACAACAACCTCAACAATGAAAAGCACCAAAAAATTCAATAACAAACTAAACATTGAAAGTCACCAACAAATTCAACAGCAACCTCAACAATGAAAAACATCGTAAAATTCAACAACAACATCAACATTCGAAAACAACAACAAATTCAACAAAAACCTCAAAAATGAAAAACACCAAATAATTCAACAACAACCTCAACACTGAAAAACACAATAACTTTCAAAAACAAACTCAATATTCAAAAACACCAACAAATTCAACAAAAGCCTCAACAATTAAAAACACCAAAAAATTCAACAACAACATCAAATTTGAAAAACACCAACAAATTCCACAACCTCAACTTTGAAAAACACCAAAAAATTCAACAACAACCTCAACATTGAAAAACACCAACAAATTCAACAACAACCTCAACATTCAAAAACACCAACAAATTCAACAGAACCCTCAACATTGAAAAACACCAAAAAATTCAACAACAACCTCAACTTTGAAAACCACCAACAAATTCAACCAACTCAACATTGAAAAACACGAACAAATTCAACTGCAACTACAACATTGAAAAATACAAAAAAGAGCATGAAAAATCATTGATAACACCAATAAATTCAACAAGAACCTCAATATTGAAAATCACCAATAAATTCAACAACAACCTCAACAATGAAAAGAATCAAAAAATTCAACAGCAAACTCAAAATTCAAAACACCAACAAATTCAACAACAACCTCAACATTGAAAAACACCAACAATTTCAACAACAACCTCAACAATGAAAAGCACCAAAAAATTCAATAACAAACTAAACATTGAAAGTCACCAACAAATTCAACAGCAACCTCAACAATGAAAAACATCGTAAAATTCAACAACAACATCAACATTCGAAAACAACAACAAATTCAACAAAAACCTCAAAAATGAAAAACACCAAATAATTCAACAACAACCTCAACACTGAAAAACACAATAACTTTCAAAAACAAACTCAATATTCAAAAACACCAACAAATTCAACAAAAGCCTCAACAATTAAAAACACCAAAAAATTCAACAACAACATCAAATTTGAAAAACACCAACAAATTCCACAACCTCAACTTTGAAAAACACCAAAAAATTCAACAAAAACCTCAACATTGAAAAACAATAACAAATTCAACAACAACCTCAACATTCAAAAACACCAACAAATTCAACAGAACCCTCAACATTGAAAAACACCAAAAAATTCAACAACAACCTCAACTTTGAAAACCACCAACAAATTCAACCAACTCAACATTGAAAAACACGAACAAATTCAACTGCAACTACAACATTGAAAAATACAAAAAAGAGCATGAAAAATCATTGATAACACCAATAAATTCAACAAGAACCTCAATATTGAAAATCACCAATAAATTCAACAACAACCTCAACAGTGAAAAAAATCAAAAAATTCAACAACAAACTCAAAATTCAAAACACCAACAAATTCAACAACAACCTCAACATTGAAAAACAACAACAATTTCAACTACAACCTCAACAATGAAAAGCACCAAAAAATTCAATAACAAACTAAACATTGAAAGTCACCAACAAATTCAACAGCAACCTCAACAATGAAAAACATCGTAAAATTCAACAACAACATCAACATTCGAAAACAACAACAAATTCAACAAAAACCTCAAAAATGAAAAACACCAAATAATTCAACAACAACCTCAACACTGAAAAACACAATAACTTTCAAAAACAAACTCAATATTCAAAAACACCAACAAATTCAACAAAAGCCTCAACAATTAAAAACACCAAAAAATTCAACAACAACATCAAATTTGAAAAACACCAACAAATTCCACAACCTCAACTTTGAAAAACACCAAAAAATTCAACAACAACCTCAACATTGAAAAACACCAACAAATTCAACAACAACCTCAACATTCAAAAACACCAACAAATTCAACAGAACCCTCAACATTGAAAAACACCAAAAAATTCAACAACAACCTCAACTTTGAAAACCACCAACAAATTCAACCAACTCAACATTGAAAAACACGAACAAATTCAACTGCAACTACAACATTGAAAAATACAAAAAAGAGCATGAAAAATCATTGATAACACCAATAAATTCAACAACAACCTCAACATTGAAAAACAGCAAAATATTAAACAACAACCTCAAGTTTGAAAAACACCAACAAATTCAAAAACCTCAACATGGAAAAAAACCAACAAATTGAACTACAACCACAATATTGAAAATCACCAACAAATTCAACAAAAACCTCAACAATGAAAAACACCAACAAATTCATCAACAACCTCAACATTCAAAAACACCAACAAATTCAACAAAAACTCAACAATGAAAAACACCAAAAAATTCAACAACAAACTCAACATTGAAAAACACCAAATAATTCAACAACAATCTCAACATTCAAAACACAAACAAATTCAACAACAATCTCAACATTCGAAAACAGCAACAAATTCAACAACAACCTCAACATTGAAAAACACCAACAAATTCAACAAAAACCACAACAATTAAAAACACCAAAAAATTGAACAACAACTTCAACAATGAAAAACACCAACAAATTCAACAAAAACCTCAACAATGAAAAACAACAAAAAATTCATCAACAACCTCAACATTCAAAAACACCAACAAATTCAACAAAACCTCAACAATGAAAAACACCAAAAAATTCAACAACAAACTCAACATTGAAAAACACCAAATAATTCAACTACAATCTCAACATTCAAAACACAAACAAATTCAACAACAATCTCAACATTCGAAAACAGCAACAAATTCAACAACAACCACAACATTGAAAAACACCAACAAATTCAACCAAAACCACAACAATTAAAAACACCAAAAAATTGAACAACAACATCAACTTTGAAATACGCCAACAAATTCAACAACCTCAACATTGAAAATCAGCAACAAATTCAAAAACAACCTCAACATTGAAGAACTCCAACAAATTCAACAACAACCTCAACACTGAAAAATACTATAACATTCAACAACAACCTCAACATTCCAATCACCAACAAATTCAACAAAAGCCTCAACAATTAAAAACACCAAAAAATTCAACAACAACATCAAATTTGAAAAACACCAACAAATTCAACAACCTCAACATTGAAAAACACAAACAAATTCAACAAACGCAACAATGAAAAACAGCAACAAATTCAAATGCAGCCTCAACTTTGAAAAATACAAAAAAGATTTAAAAAACCATTGATAACACCAAAAAATTCAACAGCCTCAACATTGAAAATCACCAACAAATTCAACAACAACCTCAACACTGAAAAACACCATAACTTTCAAAAACAACCTCAACATTCAAAAACACCAACAAATTCAAAAAAAGCCTCAACAATTAAAAACACCAAAAAATTCAACAACAACATCAAATTTGAAAAACACCAACAAATTCCACAACCTCAACTTTGAAAAACACCAAAAAATTCAACAACAACCTCAACATTGAAAAACACCAACAAATTCAACAACAACCTCAACATTCAAAAACACCAACAAATTCAACAGAACCCTCAACATTGAAAAACACCAAAAAATTCAACAACAACCTCAACTTTGAAAACCACCAACAAATTCAACCACCTCAACATTGAAAAACACCAACAAATTCAACTGCAACCTCAACATTGAAAAATACAAAAAAGATAATGAAAAATCATTGATAACACCAATAAATTCAACAAGAACCTCAATATTGAAAATCAACAATAAATTCAAGAACAACCTCAACAATGAAAAAAATCAAAAAATTCATAAGCAAACTCAAAATTCAAAACACCAACAAATTCAACAACAACCTCAATATTCGAAAACACCAACAAATTCAACAACAACCTCAACATTGAAAAACACCAACAATTTCAACAACAACCTCAACAATGAAAAACACCAAAAAATTCAATAACAAACTCAACATTGAAAGTCACCAACAAATTCAACAGAAACCTCAACAATGAAAAACATCGTAAAATTCAACAACAACCTCAACATTCGAAAACAACAACAAATTCAACAAAAAAACTCAACAATGAAAAACACCAAATAATTCAACAACAACCTCAACTTTGAAAAGTACCCAAAAATTCAACAACCTCAACATTGAGAAACACCAACAACTTGAACTCCATCCTCAACTTTGAAAAATACAAAAAGATTCAAAAAAAACATTGAATACACCAATAAATTTAACAGCAACCTCAAAATTGAAAATCACCAAAAAGTTCAACAACCACCTCAACACTGAAAAACAGCAAAATATTCAACAACAACCTCAAGTTTGAAAAACACCATCAAATTCAAAAACCTCAACATGGAAAAACACCAACAAATTGAACTACAACCACAATATTGAAATTCACCAACAAATTCAACAAAAACCTCAACAATAAAAAACACCAACAAATTCATCAACAACCTCAACATTCAAAAACACCAACAAATTCAACAAAACCTCAACAATGAAAAACACCAAAAAATTCAACAACAAACTCAACATTGAAAAACACCAAATAATTCAACAACAATCTCAACATTCAAAACACAAACAAATTCAACAACAATCTCAACATTCGAAAACAGCAACAAATTCAACAACAACCTCAACATTGAAAAACACCAACAAATTTAACAAAAACCACAACAATTAAAAACACCAAAAAATTGAACAACAACCTCAACAATGAAAAACACCAACAAATTCAAGAAAAACCTCAACAATGAAAAACACCAAAAAATTCAACAACAAACTCAACATTGAAAAACACCAAATAATTCAACAACAACCTCAACATTCAAAACACAAACAAATTCAACAACAATCTCAACATTCGAAAACAGCAACAAATTCAACAACAACCACAACATTGAAAAACACCAACAAATTCAACCAAAACCACAACAATTAAAAACTCCAAAAAATTGAACAACAACATCAACTTTGAAATACGCCAACAAATTCAACAACCTCAACATTGAAAATCAGCAACAAATTCAACAACAACCTCAACATTGAAGAACTCCAACAAATTAAACAACAACCTCAACACTGAAAATCACTATAACATTCAACAACAACCTCAACATTCCAAACACCAACAAATTCAACAAAAGCCTCAACAATTAAAAACACCAAAAAATTCAACAACAACATCAAATTTGAAAAACACCAACAAATTCAACAACCTCAACATTGAAAAACACAAACAAATTCAACAAACGCAACAATGAAAAACAGCAACAAATTCAAATGCAACCTCAACTTTGAAAAATACAAAAAAGATTTAAAAAACCATTGATAACACCAAAAAATTCAACAGCCTCAACATTGAAAATCACCAACAAATTCAACAACAACCTCAACACTGAAAAACACCATAACTTTCAAAAACAACCTCAACATTCAAAAACATCAACAAATTCAACAAAAGCCTCAACAATTAAAAACACCAACAAATTCAACAACTACCTCAAGTTTGAAAAACACCAACAAATTCCACAACCTCAACTTTGAAAAACACCAAAAAATTCAACAACAACCTCAACATTGAAAAACACCAACAAATTCAACAACAACCTCAACATTCAAAAACACCAACAAATTCAACAGAACCCTCAACATTGAAAAACACCAAAAAATTCAACAACAAACTCAACATTGAAAAACACCAAATAATTCAACAACAATCTCAACATTCAAAACACAAACAAATTCAACAACAATCTCAACATTCGAAAACAGCAACAAATTCAACAACAACCTCAACATTGAAAAACACCAACAAATTCAACAAAAACCACAACAATTAAAAACACCAAAAAATTGAACAACAACCTCAACAATGAAAAACACCAACAAATTCAAGAAAAACCTCAACAATGAAAAACACCAAAAAATTCAACAACAAACTCAACATTGAAAAACACCAAATAATTCAACAACAATCTCAACATTCAAAACACAAACAAATTCAACAACAATCTCAACATTCGAAAACAGCAACAAATTCAACAACAACCACAACATTGAAAAACACCAACAAATTCAACAAAAACCACAACAATTAAAAACTCCAAAAAATTGAACAACAACATCAACTTTGAAATACGCCAACAAATTCAACAACCTCAACATTGAAAATCAGCAACAAATTCAAAAACAACCTCAACATTGAAGAACTCCAACAACTTCAACAACAACCTCAACACTGAAAAACACTATAACATTTAACAACAACCTCAACATTCCAAACACCAACAAATTCAACAAAAGCCTCAACAATTAAAAACACCAAAAAATTCAACAACAACATCAAATTTGAAAAACACCAACAAATTCAACAACCGCAACATTGAAAAACACAAACAAATTCAACAAACGCAACAATAAAAAACAGCAACAAATTCAAATGCAACCTCAACTTTGAAAAATACAAAAAAGATTTAAAAAACCATTGATAACACCAAAAAATTCAACAGCCTCAACATTGAAAATCACCAACAAATTCAACAACAACCTCAACGCTGAAAAACACCATAACTTTCAAAAACAACCTCAACATTCAAAAACACCAACAAATTCAACAAAAGCCTCAACAATTAAAAACACCAAAAAATTCAACAACAACATCAAATTTGAAAAACACCAACAAATTCCACAACCTCAACTTTGAAAAACACCAAAAAATTCAACAACAACCTCAACATTGAAAAACACCAACAAATTCAACAGAACCCTCAACATTGAAAAACACCAAAAAATTCAACAACAACCGCAACTTTGAAAACCACCAACAAATTCAACCACCTCAACATTGAAAAACACCAACAAATTCAACTGCAGCCTCAACATAGAAAAATACAAAAAAGATCATGAAAAATCATTGATAACACCAATAAATTCAACAAGAACCTCAACATTCGAAAACACCAACAAATTCAACAACAAGCTCAACATTGAAAAACACCGACAATTTCAACAACAACCTCAACAATGAAAAACACCAAAAAATTCAATAACAAACTCAACATTGAAAGTCACCAACAAATTCAACAGAAACCTCAACAATGAAAAACATCGTAAAATTCAACAACAACCTCAACATTCGAAAACATCAACAAATTCAACAAAAAAACTCAACAATGAAAAACACCAAATAATTCAACAACAACCTCAACTTTGAAAAGTACCCTACAATTCAACAACCTCAACATTGAGAAACACCAACAAATTGAACTGCATCCTCAACTTTGAAAAATACAAAAAGATTCAAAAAAAACATTGAATACACCAATAAATTCAACAACAACCTCAAAATTGAAAATCACCAAAAAGTTCAACAACAACCTCAACATTGAAAAACAGCAAAATATTCAACAACAACCTCAAGTTTGAAAAACACCAACAAATTCAAAAACCTAAACATGGAAAAACACGAACAAATTGAACTACAACCACAATATTGAAAGTCACCAACAAATTCAACAAAAACCTCAACAATGAAAAACACAAACAAATTCAACAAACGCAACAATGAAAAACAGCAAAAATTCAACTGCAACCTCAACTTTGAAAAATAAAAAAAAGATTAAAAAATCCATTGATAGCACCAATAAATTCAACAACCTCAACATGGAAAATCACCAACAAATTCAACAACAACCTCAACACTGAAAAGCACCATAACATTCAACAACAACTTAGCATTCAAAAACACCAACAAATTCAACAAAAGCCTCAACAATTAAAAGCACCAAAAAATTCAACAACAACATCAAATTTGAAAAACACCAACAAACTCAACAACCTCAACATTGAAAAACACCAATAAATTCAACAACCTCACCATTGAAAATCACCAAGAAATTCAACAACAACCTCAGCATTGAAAAACATCAAAAAAATCAACAACAACCTCAACAATGAAAACCACCAAAAAATTCAACCACAACCTCAACTTTGAAAAACACCAAAAAATTCAACAACAACCTCAACATTGAAAAACACCAACAAATTCAACAACAACCTCAACATTCAAAAACACCAACAAATTCAACAGAACCCTCAACATTGAAAAACACCAAAAAAATTCAACAACAACCTCAACTTTGAAAACCACCAACAAATTCAACCAACTCAACATTGAAAAACACCAACAAATTCAACTGCAACCTCAACATTGAAAAATACAAAAAAGATCATGAGAAATCATTGATAACACCAATAAATTCAACAAGAACCTCAATATTGAAAATCACCAATAAATTCAAAAACAACCTCAACAATGAAAAAAATCAATAAATTCAACAGCAAACTCAAAATTCAAAACACCAACAAATTCAACAACAACCTCAACATTCGAAAACACCAGGAAATTCAACAACAACCTCAACATTGAAAAACACCAACAATTTCAACAACAACCTCAACAATGAAAAACACCAAAAAATTCAATAACAAATTCAACATTGAAAGTTACCAACAAATTCAACAGCAACCTCAACAAAGAAACACATCATAAAATTCAACAACAACCTCAACATTCAAAAACAACAACAAATTCAACAAAAAACACAACAATGAAAATCACCAACAAATGCAACAACAACCTCAACAATGAAAAACACCAACAAATTCAACAAAAACCTCAACAATGAAAAACACCAATAAATTCATCAACAACCTCAACATTCAAAAACACCAACAAATTCAACAAAACCTCAACAATGAAAAACACCAAAAAATTCAACAACAAACTCAACATTGAAAAACACCAAATAAGTCAACAACAATCTCAACATTCAAAACACAAACAAATTCAACAACAACTTCAATATTCGAAAACAGCAACAAATTCAACAACAACCTCAACATTGAAAAATTCCAACAAATTCATCAACAACCTCAACACTGAAGAACACCATAACATTCAACAACAACCTCAACATTCATAAATACCAACAAATTCAACAAAAGCCTCAACAATTAAAAACACCAAAAAATTCAACAACAACATCAAATTTGAAAAACACCAACAAATTCAACAACCTCAACATTGAAAAACACCAATAAATTCAACAACCTCAACATTGAAAATCACCAAGAAATTCAACAACAACCTCAGCATTGAAAAACATCAAAAAATTCAACAAAAACCTCAACAATGAAAAACACCAAAAAATATAACAACAACCCCAACAATGAAAAACACCACAAAATTCAATAACAACCTCAACATTGTAAAACTCCAACAATTTCAACATGTACCGCAACAATGAAAAACACCAAAAAATTCAACAACAAACTTAAAATTGAAAATCATCATCAAATTCAACAGAAATCTCAACAACAAAAAACATCAAAAAATACAACAACAACCTCAACATTCCCAAACACCAAGAAATTCGACAGAAATCTCAACAAAGAAAACACCAAAAAAATTCAACAACAAGCACAACTTTGAAAAACACCAAGAAATTCAACAACATCAACTTTGAAAAACACCAACAAATTAAAGTGCAAACTCAACTTTGAAAAACACAAAAAAGTTTTTGAAAAAACATTGATAACACCAAAAAATTCAACAACCCCGACCTCAACAATGAAAAGCACCAAACAATTCAACAACAACCTCAACATTGCAAAACTCCAACAATTTCAACAATAAACTCAACAATGAAAAACATCAAAAAATTCAACAACAAACACAACATTGAAAATCACCAACAATTTCAACGACAACCTCAACAATGAAAAACATCAAAAAATTTAAACAACAAACTCAACATTGAAAAACACCAACAAATTCAACTGCAACCTCAATTTGGAAAAATGCAAAAAGATTCAATAAAAAACATTGAAAACTACAATAAATTCAACAACAACCTCAATATTAATAATCACCAAAAAATTCAACAACAACCTCAACATTGAAAGACAGCAAAATATTCAGCAACCTCAACTTTGAAAAACACCAACAAATTCAAAAACCTCAACATGGAAAAACACCAACAAATTCAATTACAACCTCAATATTGAAAATCACCAACAAATTCAACAAAAACCTCAACAATGAAAAACACCAAAAATTTCAACAAACTCAACATTGAAAAACACCAACAAATTCAACAACAACCTCAACTTCGAAAAACACCAACAAATTCAACAGCCTCAACATTGAAAAACACCAACAAATTCAACTGCAATCTCAACTTTGAAATTTACAAAAAAGTTCAAAAAAAAACATTTGCTATCAACAATAAATTCAACAACAACCTCAATATTGAAAATCACCAACAAATTCAACAAAAACCTCAACAATGAAAGACAAAAATTCAACAACAACCTCAACAATGAAAAACACCAAAAAATTCAACAACAACATCCACATTCAAAAACACCAATAAGTTCAACAACAACTTCAACAATGAAACACACCAAAAAATTCAACAACCTCAACTTTGAAAAAAACCAAAAAATTCAACAACCTCAACATTGAGAAACACCAACAAATTCAAGTGCAACCTCAACTTTGAAAAATGCAAAAAGATTCAAAAAATAACATTGAAGACATCAATAAATTCAACAACAACCTCAATATTGAAAATCACACAAAAATTCAACAACAACTTCAACCTTGAAAATCACCAACAAATTCAACAACCTCAACATTGAGAGACACCAACAAATTCAAATGCAACCTCAACTTTGAAAAATGCAAAAAGATTCAAAAAATAACATTGAATACACCAATAAATTCAACAACAACCACAATATTGAAAATCAACAAAAAATTCAACAACATCAACATTGAAAAATTCCAACAAATTCAATGACAACCTCAGCAATGAAAAATAACAAAAAATTCAACAAATACCTCAACATTCAAAAACACCAACAAATTCAACAAAAACCTCAACAATGAAAACCACCAAAAAATTCAACAACAACCTCAACTTTGGAAAACACCAACAAATTCAACAACCTCAACATTGAAAAACACCAACAAATTCAACAACCTCAACATGGAAAAACACCAATAAATTCAACTACAACCTCAATATTGAAAATCACCAACAAATTTAACAACAACCTCAACAATGAAGAACATCAAAAAATTCAACAACAACTTCAACTTTGAAAAACACCAACAAATTCAAAAATCTCAACATGGAAAGACACCGATAAATTCAAATACAACCTCAATATTGAAAATCACCAAAAAATTCATCAACAACCTCAACAATGAAAAACTGCAAACAATTCAACAACAACGACCTCAACAATGAAAAACACCAAAAATTCAACAACAACCTCAACATTGAAAAACACCAACAATATCAACAATAACCTCAACAATGAAATACAGCAAAAGATTCAACAACAAACTCAACATTGAAAATCACCAACAAATTCAACAACAACCTCAACAATGAAAAACATCAAAAAAATTCAACAACAACCTCAACAATGAAAAACATCAAAAAATTCAACAACAACCTCAACATTCAAAAACAACAACAAATTCAACAAAAAACTCAACAATGAAAAACACCAAAAATTCAACAACAACCTCAACTTTGAAAAACACCAAAAAATTCAACAAAAACCTCAACAATGAAAAACAACAAAAAATTCATCAACAACCTCAACATTCAGAAACACCAACAAATTCAACAAAAACATCAACATTCAAAAACACCAACAAATTCAACAAAAACTTCAACAATAAAAAACACCAAAAAATTCAACAACAAACTCAACATTGAAAAACACCAAATAATTCAACAACAATCTCAACATTCAAAACATAAACAAATTCAACAACAATCTCAACTTTCGAAAACAGCAACAAATTCAACAACAACCTCAACAGTGAAAAACACCAACAAATTCAACAAAAACCACAACAATTAAAAACACCAAAAAATTGAACAAAACCCTCATCTTTCAAATACACCAACAAATTCAACAACCTCAACAATGAAAAACATCAACAAATTCAACAACAACCTCAACATTGAAAAACTCCAACAAATTCAACAACAACCTCAACACGGAAGAACACCATAACATTCAACAACAACCTCAACATTCAAAAACAACAACAAATTCAACAAAAGCCTCAACAATTAAAAACACCAACAAATTCAACAACCTCAACATTGAAAAACACAAACAAATTCAACAAACGCAACAATGAAAAACAGCAACAAATTCAACTGCAACCTCAACTTTGAAAAACACAAAAAAGATTTAAATAACCATTGAAAACACCAATAAATTCAACAACCTCAACATTGAAAATCACCAACAAATTCAACAACAACCTCAACACTGACAAACACCATAACATTCAACAACAACCTCAACATTCAAAAACACCAACAAATTCAACAAAAGCGTCAACAATTAAAAACACCAAAAAATTCAACAACAACATCAAATTTGAAAAACACCAACAAATTCAACAACCTCAACATTGAAAAACACCAATAAATTCAAGAAGCTCAACATTGAAAATCACCAGGAAATTCAACAACAACCTCAGCATTGAAAAACATCAAAAAATTCAACAACAACCTCAACAATGAAAACCACCAAAAAATTCAACAACAACCTCAACTTTGGAAAACACCAACAAATTCAACAACCTCAACATTGAAAAACACCAACAAATTCAACAACCTCAACATGGAAAAACACCAATAAATTCAACTACAACCTCAATATTGAAAATCACCAACAAATTTAATAACAACCTCAACAATGAAAAACATCAAAAAATTCAACAACAACTTCAACTTTGAAAAACACCAACAAATTCAAAAATCTCAACATGGAAAGACACCGATAAATTCAACTACAACCTCAATATTGAAAATCACCAAAAAATTCATCAACAACCTCAACAATGAAAAACTGCAAACAATTGAACAACAACGACCTCAACAATGAAAAGCACCAAAAATTCAACAACAACCTCAACATTGAAAAACACCAACAATATCAACAATAACCTCAACAATGAAAAACACCAAAAGATTCAACAACAAACTCAACATTGAAAATCACCAACAAATTCAACAACAACCTCAACAATGAAAAACATCAAAAAAATTCAACAACAAACTCAACAATGAAAAACATCAAAAAATTCAACAACAACCTCAACATTCAAAAACAACAACAAATTCAACAAAAAACTCAACAATGAAAAACACCAAAAATTCAACAACAACCTCAACTTTGAAAAACACCAAAAAATTCAACAAAAACCTCAACAATGAAAAACAACAAAAAATTCATCAACAACCTCAACATTCAGAAACACCAACAAATTCAACAAAAACCTCAACATTCAAAAACACCAACAAATTCAACAAAAACTTCAACAATAAAAAACACCAAAAAATTCAACAACAAACTCAACATTGAAAAACACCAAATAATTCAACAACAATCTCAACATTCAAAACATAAACAAATTCAACAACAACCTCAACAGTGAAAAACACCAACAAATTCAACAAAAACCACAACAATTAAAAACACCAAAAAATTGAACAAAAACCTCAACTTTCAAATACACCAACAAATTCAACAACCTCAACAATGAAAAACATCAACAAATTCAACAACAACCTCAACATTGAAAAACTCCAACAAATTCAACAACAACCTCAACACGGAAGAACACCATAACATTCAACAACAACCTCAACATTCAAAAACAACAACAAATTCAACAAAAGCCTCAACAATTAAAAACACCAACAAATTCAACAACCTCAACATTGAAAAACACAAACAAATTCAACAAACGCAACAATGAAAAACAGCAACAAATTCAACTGCAACCTCAACTTTGAAAAACACAAAAAAGATTTAAAAAACCATTGATAACACCAATAAATTCAACAACCTCAACATTGAAAATCACCAACAAATTCAACAACAACCTCAACACTGATAAACACCATAACATTCAACAACAACCTCAACATTCAAAAATACCACCAAATTCAAAAAAAGCCTCAACAATTAAAAACACCAAAAAATTCAACAACAACATCAAATTTTAAAAACACCAACAAATTCAACAACCTCAACATTGAAAAACAAAAAAATAAATTCAACAAGCTCAACATTGAAAATCACCAGGAAATTCAACAACAACCTCAGCATTGAAAAACATCAAAAAATTCAACAACAACCTCAACAATGAAAAACACCAAAAAATTCAACAACTAACCCAACAATAAAAAACACCAAAAAATTCAACAACAAACTTAAAATTGAAAATCATCATCAAATTCAACAAAAATCTCAACAACAAAAAACATCAAAAAATACAACAACAACCTCAACATTCCCCAACACCAAGAAATTCGACAGAAACCTCAACAAAGAAAACACCAAAAAATTCAACAACAATCACAACTTTGAAAAACACCAAGAAATTCAACAACATCAACTTTGAAAAACACCAACAAATTAAAGTGCAAACTCAACTTTGAAAAACACAAAAAAGTTTTTGAAAAAACATTGATAATACCAAAAAATTCAACAACCCCGACCTCAACAATGATAAACACCAAACAATTCAACAACAACCTCAACATTGCAAAACTCCATCAATTTCAACAATAAACTCAATGAAAAACATCAAAAAATTCAACAACAAACACAACATTGAAAATCACCAACAATTTCAACGACAACCTCAACAATGAAAAACATCAAAAAATTTAACAACAACCTCAACATTGAAAAACACCAACAAATTCAACTGCAACCTCAATTTTGAAAAATGCAAAAAGATTCAATAAAAAACATTGAAAACTACAATAAATTCAACAACAACCTCAATATTAATAATCACCAAGAAAATCAACAACAACCTCAACATTGAAAAACAACAACAAATTCAACAACAACCTCAACTTTGAAAAACACCAACAAATTCAACAGCCTCAACATTGAAAAACACCAACAAATTCAACTGCAACTTTAACTTTGAAATGAACAAAAAAGTTCAAAAAAAAAAATTTGCTATCACCAATAAATTCAAAAACAACCTCAATATTGAAAATCACCAACAAATTCAACAACAACCTCAACAATGAAAGACAAAAATTCAACAACAACCTCAACAATGAAAAACACCAAAAAATTCAACAACAACATCCACATTCAAAAACACCAACAAATTCAACAACAACCTCAACAATGAAAAACACCAAAAAAATCAACAACAACCTCAACATTCAAAAACACCAACAAATTCAAAAAAACCTTCAACAATGAAAAACACCAAAAAATTCATCAACAACCTCAACTTTGAAAAACACCAAAAAATTCAACAACCTCAACATTGAAAAATGCAAAAAGATTCAAAAAATAACATTGAATACATCAATAAATTCAACAACAACCTCAATATTGAAAATCACCAAAAAATTCAACAACAACTTCAACCTTGCAAATCACCAACAAATTCAACAACCTCAACATTGAGAAACACCAACAAATTCAAGTGCAACCTCAACTTTGAAAAATGCAAAAAGATTCAAAAAATAACATTGAATACACCAATAATTTCAACAACAACCACAATATTGAAAATCAACAAAAAATTCAACAACAACATCAACATTGAAAAATTCCAACAAATTCAACAACAACCTTAGCAATGAGAAATAACAAAAAATCAAACAAATACCTCAACATTCAAAAACACCAACAAATTCAACATAAACTTCAACAATGAAAACCACCAAAAAATTCAACAACAACCTCAACTTCGGAAAACAACAACAAATTCAACAACCTCAACATTGAAAAACACCAACAAATTCAACAACCTCAACATGGAAAAACACCAATAAATTCATCTACAACCTCAATATTGAAAATCACCAACAAATTTAACAGCAACCTCAACTTCGGAAAACACCAACAAATTCAACAACCTCAACATTGAAAAACACCAACAAATTCAACAACCTCAACATGGAAAAACACCAATAAATTCATCTACAACCTCAATATTGAAAATCACCAACAAATTTAACAGCAACCTCAACAATGAAAAACATCAAAAAATTCAACAACAACTTCAACTTTGAAAAACACCAACAAATTCAAAAACCTCAACATGGAAAGACACCGATAAATTCAACTACAACCTCAATATTGAAAATCACCAAAAAATTCATCAACAACCTCAACAATGAAAAACTGCAAACAATTCAACAACAACGACCTCAACAATGAAAAGCTTCAAAAATTCAACAACAACCTCAACATTGAAAAACACCAACAATATCAACAATAATCTCAACAATGAAAAACACCAAAAGATTCAACAACAAACTCAACATTGAAAATCACCAACAAATTCAACAACAATCTCAACAATGAAAAACATCAAAAAAATTCAACAACAACCTCAACATTCAAAAACAACAACAAATTCAACAATAAACTCAACAATGAAAAACACCAAAAATTCAACAACAACCTCAACTTTGAAAAACACCAAAAAATTCAACAAAAACCTCAACAATGAAAAACAACAAAAAATTCATCAACAACCTAAACATTCAGAAACACCAACAATTTCAACAAAAACCTCAACATTCAAAAACACCAACAAATTCAACAAAAACTTCAACAATAAAAAACACCAAAAAATTCAACAACAAACTCAACATTGAAAAACACCAAATAATTCAACAGCAATCTCAACATTCAAAAAACAAACAAATTCAACAACAATCTGAACTTTCGAAAACAGCAACAAATTCAACAACAACCTCAACATTGAAAAACACCAACAAATTCAACAACCTCAACATTGAAAAACATCAACAAATTCAACAACAACCTCAACATTGAAAAACTCCAACAAATTCAACAACAACCTCAACACGGAAGAACACCATAACATTCAACAACAACCTCAACATTCAAAAACACCAACAAATTCAACAAAAGCCTCAACAATGAAAAACAGCAACAAATTCAACTGCAACCTCAGCTTTGAAAAACACAAAAAAGATTTAAAAAACCATTGATAACACCAATAAATTCAACAACCTCAACATTGAAAAGCACCAAAAAATTCAACAACAACCTCAACTTCGGAAAACACCAACAAATTCAACAACCTCAACATTGAAAAACACCAACAAATTCAACAACCTCAACATGGAAAAACACCAATAAATTCATCTACAACCTCAATATTGAAAATCACCAACAAATTTAACAGCAACCTCAACAATGAAAAACATCAAAAAATTCAACAACAACTTCAACTTTGAAAAACACCAACAAATTCAAAAACCTCAACATGGAAAGACACCGATAAATTCAACTACAACCTCAATATTGAAAATCACCAAAAAATTCATCAACAACCTCAACAATGAAAAACTGCAAACAATTCAACAACAACGACCTCAACAATGAAAAGCTTCAAAAATTCAACAACAACCTCAACATTGAAAAACACCAACAATATCAACAATAATCTCAACAATGAAAAACACCAAAAGATTCAACAACAAACTCAACATTGAAAATCACCAACAAATTCAACAACAATCTCAACAATGAAAAACATCAAAAAAATTCAACAACAACCTCAACATTCAAAAACAACAACAAATTCAACAATAAACTCAACAATGAAAAACACCAAAAATTCAACAACAACCTCAACTTTGAAAAACACCAAAAAATTCAACAAAAACCTCAACAATGAAAAACAACAAAAAATTCATCAACAACCTAAACATTCAGAAACACCAACAATTTCAACAAAAACCTCAACATTCAAAAACACCAACAAATTCAACAAAAACTTCAACAATAAAAAACACCAAAAAATTCAACAACAAACTCAACATTGAAAAACACCAAATAATTCAACAGCAATCTCAACATTCAAAAAACAAACAAATTCAACAACAATCTGAACTTTCGAAAACAGCAACAAATTCAACAACAACCTCAACATTGAAAAACACCAACAAATTCAACAACCTCAACATTGAAAAACATCAACAAATTCAACAACAACCTCAACATTGAAAAACTCCAACAAATTCAACAACAACCTCAACACGGAAGAACACCATAACATTCAACAACAACCTCAACATTCAAAAACACCAACAAATTCAACAAAAGCCTCAACAATGAAAAACAGCAACAAATTCAACTGCAACCTCAACTTTGAAAAACACAAAAAAGATTTAAAAAACCATTGATAACACCAATAAATTCAACAACCTCAACATTGAAAAGCACCAAAAAATTCAACAACAACCTCAACTTCGGAAAACACCAACAAATTCAACAACCTCAACATTGAAAAACACCAACAAATTCAACAACCTCAACATGGAAAAACACCAATAAATTCATCTACAACCTCAATATTGAAAATCACCAACAAATTTAACAGCAACCTCAACTTCGGAAAACACCAACAAATTCAACAACCTCAACATTGAAAAACACCAACAAATTCAACAACCTCAACATGGAAAAACACCAATAAATTCATCTACAACCTCAATATTGAAAATCACCAACAAATTTAACAGCAACCTCAACAATGAAAAACATCAAAAAATTCAACAACAACTTCAACTTTGAAAAACACCAACAAATTCAAAAACCTCAACATGGAAAGACACCGATAAATTCAACTACAACCTCAATATTGAAAATCACCAAAAAATTCATCAACAACCTCAACAATGAAAAACTGCAAACAATTCAACAACAACGACCTCAACAATGAAAAGCTTCAAAAATTCAACAACAACCTCAACATTGAAAAACACCAACAATATCAACAATAATCTCAACAATGAAAAACACCAAAAGATTCAACAACAAACTCAACATTGAAAATCACCAACAAATTCAACAACAACCTCAACAATGAAAAACATCAAAAAAATTCAACAACAACCTCAACATTCAAAAACAACAACAAATTCAACATTAAACTCAACAATGAAAAACACCAAAAATTCAACAACAACCTCAACTTTGAAAAACACCAAAAAATTCAACAAAAACCTCAACAATGAAAAACAACAAAAAATTCATCAACAACCTAAACATTCAGAAACACCAACAATTTCAACAAAAACCTCAACATTCAAAAACACCAACAAATTCAACAAAAACTTCAACAATAAAAAACACCAAAAAATTCAACAACAAACTCAACATTGAAAAACACCAAATAATTCAACAGCAATCTCAACATTCAAAAAACAAACAAATTCAACAACAATCTGAACTTTCGAAAACAGCAACAAATTCAACAACAACCTCAACATTGAAAAACACCAACAAATTCAACAAAAACCACAACAATTAAAAACACCAAAAAATTGAACAACAACCTCAACGTTCAAATACACCAACAAATTCAACAACCTCAACATTGAAAAAAAATCAACAAATTCAACAACAACCTCAACATTGAAAAACTCCAACAAATTCAACAACAACCTCAACACGGAAGAACACCATAACATTCAACAACAACCTCAACATTCAAAAACACCAACAAATTCAACAAAAGCCTCAACAATGAAAAACAGCAACAAATTCAACTGCAACCTCAACTTTGAAAAACACAAAAAAGATTTAAAAAAACATTGATAACACCAATAAATTCAACAACCTCAACATTGAAAATCACCAACAAATTCAACAACAACCTCAACACTGAAAATCACCATAACATTCAACAACAACCATAACATTCAACAACACCAACAAATTCAACAAAAGCCTCAACAATTAAAAACACCAAAAAATTCAACAACAACATCAAATTTGAAAAACGCCAACAAATTCAACAACCTCAACATTGAAAAACACCAATAAATTCAACAACCTCAACATTGAAAATCACCAAGAAATTCAACAACAACCTCAGCATTGAAAAACATCAAAAAATTCAACAACAACCTCAACAATGAAAAACACCAAAAAATTCAACAACTACCCCAACAATTAAAAACACCAAAAAAATTAATAACAACCTCAACATTGAAAAACTCCAACAATTTCAACAAGTACCGCAACAATGAAAAGCAACAAAAAATTCAACAACAAACTTAAAATTGAAAATCATCATCAAATTCAACAAAAATCTCAACAACAAAAAACATCAAAAAATACAACAACAACCTCAACATTCCCCAACACCAAGAAATTTGACAGAAACCTCAACAAAGAAAACATGAAAAAATTCAACAACAATCACAACTTTGAAAAACACCAAGAAATTCAACAACATCAACTTTGAAAAACACCAACAAATTAAAGTGCAAACTCAACTTTGAATAACACAAAAAAGTTTTTGAAAAAACATTGATAACACCAAAAAGTTCAACAACCCCGACCTCAACAATGAAAAACACCAAACAATTCAACAACAACCTCAACATTGCAAAACTCCAACAATTTCAACAATAAACTCAACAATGAAAAACATCAAAAAATTCAACAAGAAACACAACATTCAAAATCACCAACAATTTCAACGACAACCTCAACAATGAAAAATATCAAAAAATTTAACAACAACCTCAACATTGAAAAACACCAACAAATTCAACTGCAACCTCAATTTGGAAAAATGCAAAAAGATTCAATAAAAAACATTGAAAACTACAATAAATTCAACAACAACCTCAATATTAATAATCACCAAAAAATTCAACAACAACCTCAACATTGAAAAACAGCAAAATATTCAACAACCTCAACTTTGAAAAACACCAACAAATTCAAAAACCTCAACATGGAAAAACACCAACAAATTCATTTACAACCTCAATATTGAAAATCAACAACAAATTCAACAAAAACCTCAACAATGAAAAACACCAAAAATTTCAACCACAAACTCAACAGTGAAAAACACCAACAAATTCAACAACAACCTCAACTTTGAAAAACACCAACAAATTCAACAGCCTCAACATTGAAAAACACCAACAAATTCAACTGCAACCTCAACTTTGAAATGTACAAAAAAGTTAAAAAAAAAACAGTTGCTGTCACCAATAAATTCAACAACAACCTCAATATTGAAAATCACCAACAAATTTAACAACAACCTCAACAATGAAAGACAAAAATTCAACAACAACCTCAACAATGAAAAACGCCAAAAAATTCAACAACAACATCCACATTCAAAAACACCAACAAATTCAAAATCCTCAACATGGAAAAACACCGATAAATTCAACTACAACCTCAATATTGAAAATCACCAAAAAATTCATCAACAACCTCAACAATGAAAAACTGCAAACAATTCAACAACAACGACCTCAATAATGAAAAACACCAAAAATTCAACAACAACCTCAACACTGAAAAACACCAACAATATCAACAATAACCTCAACAATGAAAAGCACCAAAAGATTCAACAACAAACTCAACATTGAAAATCACCAACAAATTCATCAACAACCTCAACAATGAAAAACATCAAAAAATTCAACAACAACCTCAACATTCAAAAACAACAACAAATTCAACAAAAAACTCAACAATGAAAAACACCAAAAATTCAACAACAACCTCAACTTTGAAAAACAGCAAAAAATTCAACAAAAACCTCAACAATGAAAAACAACAAAAATTCATCAACAACCTCAACATTCAGAAACACCAACAAATTCAACAAAAACCTCAACATTCAAAAACACCAACAAATTCAACAAAAACTTCAACAATAAAAAACACCAAAAGATTCAACAACAAACTCAACATTGAAAAACACCAAATAATTCAACAACAATCTCAACATTCAAAACATAAACAAATTCAACAACAATCTCAACTTTCGAAAACAGCAACAAATTCAACAACAACCTCAACATTGAAAAACACCAACAAATTCAACAAAAAGCACAACAATTAAAAACACCAAAAAATTGAACAACAACCACAACTTTCAAATACACCAACAAATTCAACAGCCTCAACATTGAAAAACACCAACAAATTCAACTGCAACCTTAACTTTGAAATGAACAAAAAAGTTCAAAAAAAGAAATTGCTATCACCAATAATTTCAAAAACAACCTCAATATTGAAAATCACCAACTAATTCAACAACAACCTCAACAATGAAAGACAAAAATTCAACAACAACCTCAACAATGAAAAACACCAAAAAATTCAACAACAACATCCACATTCAAAAACACCAACAAATTCAACAACAACCTCAACAATGAAAAACACCAAAAAAATCAACAACAACCTCAACATTCAAAAACACCAACAAATTCAAAAAAACCTTCAACAATGAAAAACACCAAAAAATTCAACAACAACCTCAACTTTGAAAAACACCAAAAAATTCAACAACCTCAACATTGAAAAATGCAAAAAGATTCAAAAAATAACATTGAATACATCAATAAATTCAACAAAAACCTCAATATTGAAAATCACCAAAAAATTCAACAACAACTTCAACCTTGCAAATCACCAACAAATTCAACAACCTCAACATTGAGAAACACCAACAAATTCAAGTGCAACCTCAACTTTGAAAAATGCAAAAAGATTCAAAAAATAACATTGAATACACCAATAATTTCAACAACAACCACAATATTGAAAATCAACAAAAAATTCAACAACAACATCAACATTGAAAAATTCCAACAAATTCAACAACAACCTTAGCAATGAGAAATAACAAAAAATTAAACAAATACCTCAACATTCAAAAACACCAACAAATTCAACAAAAACTTCAACAATGAAAACCACCAAAAAATTCAACAACAACCTCAACTTCGGAAAACACCAACAAATTCAACAACCTCAACATTGAAAAACACCAACAAATTCAACAACCTCAACATGGAAAAACACCAATAAATTCAACTGCAACCTCAATATTGAAAATCACCAACAAATTTAACAACAACCTCAACAATGAAAAACATCAAAAAATTCAACAACAACTTCAACTTTGAAAAACACCAACAAATTCAAAAACCTCAACATGGAAAGACACCGATAAATTCAACTACAACCTCAATATTGAAAATCACCAAAAAATTCATCAACAACCTCAACAATGAAAAACTGCAAACAATTCAACAACAACGACCTCAACAATGAAAAGCACCAAAAATTCAACAATAACCTCAACAATGAAAAACACCAAAAGATTCAACAACAAACTCAACATTGAAAATCACCAACAAATTCAACAACAACCTCAACAATGAAAAACATGAAAAAAATTCAACAACAACCTCAACATTCAAAAACAACAAAAAATTCAACAATAAACTCAACAATGAAAAACACCAAAAATTCAACAACAACCTCAACTTTGAAAAACACCAAAAAATTCAACAAAAACCTCAACAATGAAAAACAACAAAAAATTCATCAACAACCTAAACATTCAGAAACACCAACAATTTCAACAAAAACCTCAACATTCAAAAACACCAACAAATTCAACAAAAACTTCAACAATAAAAAACACCAAAAAATTCAACAACAAACTCAACATTGAAAAACACCAACAAATTCAACAAAAACCACAACAATTAAAAACACCAAAAAATTGAACAACAACCTCAACGTTCAAATACACCAACAAATTCAACAACCTCAACATCGAAAAACATCAAAAAATTCAACAACAACCTCAACATTGAAAAACTCCAACAAATTCAACAACAACCTCAACACGGAAGAACACCATAACATTCAACAACAACCTCAACATTAAAAAACACCAACAAATTCAACAAAAGCCTCAACAATGAAAAACAGCAACAAATTCAACTGCAACCTCAACTTTGAAAAACACAAAAAAGATTTAAAAAACCATTGATAACACCAATAAATTCAACAACCTCAACATTGAAAATCACCAACAAATTCAACAACAACCTCAACACTGAAAAACACCATAACATTCAACAACAACCACAACATTCAACAACACCAACAAATTCAACAAAAGCCTCAACAATTAAAAACACCAAAAAATTCAACAACAACATCAAATTTGAAAAACGCCAACAAATTCAACAACCTCAACATTAAAAAACACCAAAAAATTCAACAAAAGCCTCAACAATGAAAAACAGCAACAAATTCAACTGCAACCTCAACTTTGAAAAACACAAAAAAGATTTAAAAAACCATTGATAACACCAATAAATTCAACAACCTCAACATTGAAAATCACCAAGAAATTCAACAACAACATCAGCATTGAAAAACATCAAAAAATTCAACAACAACCTCAACAATGAAAAACACCAAAAAATTCAACAACTACCCCAACAATTAAAAACACCAAAAAAATTAATAACAACCTCAACATTGAAAAACTCCAACAATTTCAACAAGTACCGCAACAATGAAAAGCACCAAAAAATTCAACAACAAACTTAAAATTGAAAATCATCATCAAATTCAACAAAAATCTCAACAACAAAAAACATCAAAAAATACAACAAGAACCTCAACATTCCCCAACACCAAGAAATTCGACAGAAACCTCAACAAAGAAAACACCAAAAAATTCAACAACAGTCACAACTTTGAAAAACACCAAGAAATTCAACAACATCAACTTTGAAAAACACCAACAAATTAAAGTGCAAACTCAACTTTGAAAAACACAAAAAATTTTTGAAAAAACATTGATAACACCAAAAAATTCAACAACCCCGACCTCAACAATGAAAAACACCAAACAATTCAACAACAACCTCAACATTGCAAAACTCCAACAATTTCAACAATAAACTCAACAATGAAAAACATCAAAAAATTCAACAAGAAACACAACATTCAAAATCACCAACAATTTCAACGACAACCTCAACAATGAAAAATATCAAAAAATTTAACAACAACCTCAACATTGAAAAACACCAACAAATTCAACTGCAACCTCAATTTGGAAAAATGCAAAAAGATTCAATAAAAAACATTGAAAACTACAATAAATTCAACAACAACCTCAATATTAATAATCACCAAAAAATTCAACAACAACCTCAACATTGAAAAACAGCAAAATATTCAACAACCTCAACTTTGAAAAACACCAACAAATTCAAAAACCTCAACATGGAAAAACACCAACAAATTCAATTACAACCTCAATATTGAAAATCAACAACAAATTCAACAAAAACCTCAACAATGAAAAACACCAAAAATTTCAACCACAAACTCAACAGTGAAAAACACCAACAAATTCAACAACAACCTCAACTTTGAAAAACACCAACAAATTCAACAGCCTCAACATTGAAAAACACCAACAAATTCAACTGCAACCTCAACTTTGAAATGTACAAAAAAGTTAAAAAAAAAACAGTTGCTGTCACCAATAAATTCAACAACAACCTCAATATTGAAAATCACCAACAAATTTAACAACAACCTCAACAATGAAAGACAAAAATTCAACAACAACCTCAACAATGAAAAACGCCAAAAAATTCAACAACAACATCCACATTCAAAAACACCAACAAATTCAAAATCCTCAACATGGAAAAACACCGATAAATTCAACTACAACCTCAATATTGAAAATCACCAAAAAATTCATCAACAACCTCAACAATGAAAAACTGCAGACAATTCAACAACAACGACCTCAATAATGAAAAACACCAAAAATTCAACAACAACCTCAACACTGAAAAACACCAACAATATCAACAATAACCTCAACAATGAAAAGCACCAAAAGATTCAACAACAAACTCAACATTGAAAATCACCAACAAATTCAACAACAACCTCAACAATGAAAAACATCAAAAAATTCAACAACAACCTCAACATTCAAAAACAAAAACAAATTCAACAAAAAACTCAACAATGAAAAACACCAGAAAATTCAACAACAACCTCAACTTTGAAAAACACCAAAAAATTCATCAACAACCTGAACATTCAGAAACACCAACAAATTCAACAAAAACCTCAACATTCAAAAACACCAACAAATTCAACAAAAACTTCAACAATAAAAAACACCAAAAAATTCAACAACAAACTCAACATTGAAAAACACCAAATAATTCAACAAAAATCTCAACATTCAAAACACAAACAAATTCAACAACAATCTCAACTTCCGAAAACAGCAACAAATTCAACAACAACCTCAACATTGAAAAACACCAATAAATTCAATAAAAACCACAACAATTAAAAACACCAAAAAATTGAACAACAACCTCAACTTTCAAATACACCAACAAATTCAACAACCTCAACATTGAAAAACATCAACAAATTCAACAACAACCTCAACATTGAAAAACTCCAACAAATTCAACAACAACCTCAACACGGAAGAACACCATAACATTCAACAACAACCTCAACATTCAAAAACACAAACAAATTCAACAAAAGCCTCAACAATTAAAAACACCAACAAATTCAACAACCTCAACATTGAAAAACAAAAACAAATTCAACAACCTCAACATTGAAAAACACAAACAAATTCAACAAACGCAAGAATAATAAACACCAACAAATTCAACTGCAACCTCAACTTTGAAAAACACAAAAATGGTTAAAAAAACCATTGATAACACCAATAAATTCAACAACTTCAACATTCAAAATCACCAACAAATTCAACAACAACCTCAACACTGAAAAACACCATAACATTCAACAACAACCTCAACATTCAAAAACACCAACAAATTCAACAAAAGCCTCAACAATTAAAAGCACCAAAAAATTCAACAACAACATCAAATTTGAAAAACACCAACAATTTCAACAACCTCAACATTGAAAAACACCAATAAATTCAACAACCTCAACATTGAAAATCACCAAGAAATTCAACAACAACCTCAGCATTGAAAAACATCAAAAAATTCAACAACAACCTCAACAATGAAAAACACCAAAAAATTCAACAACTACCCCAACAATGAAAAACACCACAAAAATCAATAACAACCTCAACATTGAAAAACTCCAACAATTTCTAAAAGTACCGCAACAATGAAAAACACCAAAAAATTCAACAACAAACTTAAAATTGAAAATCATCATCAAATTCAACAAAAATCTCTACAACAAAAAACATCAAAAAATACAACAACAACCTCAACATTCCCCAACACCAAGAAATTCGACAGAAACCTCAACAAAGAAAACACCAAAAAATTCAACAACAGTCACAACTTTGAAAAACACCAAGAAATTCAACAACATCAACCTTGAAAAACACCAACAAATTAAAGAGCAAACTCAACTTTGAAAAACACAAAAAAGTTTTTGAAAAAACATTGATAACACCAAAAAATTCAACAACCCCGACCTCAACAATGAAAAACACCAAACAATTCAACAACAACCTCAACATTGCAAAACTCCAACAATTTCAACAATAAACTCAACAATGAAAAACATCAAAAAATTCAACAACAAACACAACATTGAAAATCACCAACAATTTCAACGACAACCTCAACAATGCAAAACATCAAAAAATTTAACAACAACCTCAACATTGAAAAACACCAACAAATTCAACTGCAACCTCAATTTTGAAAAATGCAAAAAGATTCAATAAAAAACATTGAAAACTACAATAAATTCAACAACAACCTCAATATTAATAATCACCAAAAAATTCAACAACAACCTCAACATTGAAAAACAGCAAAATATTCAACAACCTCAACTTTGAAAAACACCAACAAATTCAAAAACCTCAACATGGAAAAACACCAACAAATTCAATTACAACCTCAATATTGAAAATCACCAACAAATTCAACAAAAACCTCAACAATGAAAAACACCAAAAATTTCAACCACAAACTCAACAGTGAAAAACACCAACCAATTCAACAACAACCTCAACTTTGAAAAACACCAACAAATTCAACAGCCTCAACATTGAAAAACATCAACAAATTCAACTGCAACCTCAACTTTGAAATGTACAAAAAAGTTCAAAAAAAAACATTTGCTATCACCAATAAATTCAACAACAACCTCAATATTGAAAATCACCAACAAATTCATCAACAACCTCAACAATGAAAGACAAAAATTCAACAACAACCTCAACAATGAAAAACACCAAAAAATTGAACAACAACATCCACATTCAAAAACACCAACAAATTCAAAAACCTCAACATGGAAAAACACCGATAAATTCAACTACAACCTCAATATTGAAAATCACCAAAAAATTCATCAACAACCTCAACAATGAAAAACTGCAAACAATTCAACAACAACGACCTCAACAATGAAAAACACCAAAAATTCAACAACAACCTCAACATTGAAAAACACCAACAAATTCAACAAAAACATCAACAATGAAAAACACCAAAAGAATCAACAACAAACTCAACATTGAAAATCACCAACAAATTCAACAACAACCTCAACAATGAAAAACATCAAAAAATTCAACAACAACCTCAACATTCAAAAACAAAAACAAATTCAACAAAAAACTCAACAATGAAAAACACCAGAAAATTCAACAACAACTTCAACTTTGCAAAACACCAAAAAATTCAACAAAAACCTCAACAATGAAAAACAACAAAAAATTCATCAACAACCTGAACATTCAGAAACACCAACAAATTCAACAAAAACCTCAACATTCAAAAACACCAACAAATTCAACAAAAACTTCAACAATAAAAAACACCAAAAAATTCAACAACAAACTCAACATTGAAAAACACCAAATAATTCAACAAAAATCTCAACATTCAAAACACAAACAAATTCAACAACAATCTCAACTTCCGAAAACAGCAACAAATTCAACAACAACCTCAACATTGAAAAACACCAATAAATTCAACAAAAACCACAAGAATTCAAAACACCAAAAAATTGAACAACAACCTCAACTTTCAAATACACCAACAAATTCAACAACCTCAACATTGAAAAACATCAACAAATTCAACAACAACCTCAACATTGAAAAACTCCAACAAATTCAACAACAACCTCAACACGGAAGAACACCATAACATTCAACAACAACCATAACATTCAAAAACACAAGCAAATTCAACAAAAGCCTCAACAATTAAAATCACGAACAAATTCAACAACCTCAACATTGAAAAACACAAACAAATTCAACAACCTCAACATTGAAAAACACAAACAAATTCAACAAACGCAAGAATAATAAACACCAACAAATTCAACTGCAACCTCAACTTTGAAAAACACAAAAATGGTTAAAAAAACCATTGATAACACCAATAAATTCAACAACCTCAACATTCAAAAACACCAACAAATTCAACAAAAGCCTCAACAATTAAAAGCACCAAAAAATTCAACAACAACATCAAATATGAAAAACACCAACAATTTCAACAACCTCAACATTGAAAAACACCAATAAATTCAACAACCTCAACATTGAAAATCACCAAGAAATTCAACAACAACCTCAGCATTGAAAAACATCAAAAAATTCAACAACAACCTCAACAATGAAAAACACCAAAAAATTCAACAACTACCCCAACAATGAAAAACACCACAAAAATCAATAACAACCTCAACATTGAAAAACTCCAACAATTTCTAAAAGTACCGCAACAATGAAAAACACCAAAAAATTCAACAACAAACTTAAAATTGAAAATCATCATCAAATTCAACAAAAATCTCAACAACAAAAAACATCAAAAAATACAACAACAACCTCAACATTCCCCAACACCAAGAAATTCGACAGAAACCTCAACAAAGAAAACACCAAAAAATTCAACAACAATCACAACTTTGAAAAACACCAAGAAATTCAACAACATCAACTTTGAAAAACACCAACAAATTAAAGTGCAAACTCAACTTTGAAAAACACAAAAAAGTTTTTGAAAAAACATTGATAACACCAAAAAATTCAACAACCCCGACCTCAACAATGAAAAACACCAAACAATTCAACAACAACCTCAACATTGCAAAACTCCAACAATTTCAACAATAAACTCAACAATGAAAAACATCAAAAAATTCAACAACAAACACAACATTGAAAATCACCAACAATTTCAACGGCAACCTCAACAATGAAAAACATCAAAAAATTTAACAACAACCTCAACATTGAAAAACACCAACAAATTCAACTGCAACCTCAATTTGGAAAAATGCAAAAAGATTCAATAAAAAACATTGAAAACTACAATAAATTCAACAACAACCTCAATATTAATAATCACCAAAAAATTCAACAATAACCTCAACATTGAAAAACAGCAAAATATTCAACAACCTCAACTTTGAAAAACACCAACAAATTCAAAAACCTCAACATGGAAAAACACCAACAAATTCAATTACAACCTCAATATTGAAAATCACCAACAAATTCAACAAAAACCTCAACAATGAAAAACACCAAAAATTTCAACCACAAACTCAACAGTGAAAAACACCAACCAATTCAACAACAACCTCAACTTTGAAAAACACCAACAAATTCAATTACAACCTCAATATTGAAAATCACCAACAAATTCAACAAAAACCTCAACAATGAAAAACACCAAAAATTTCAACCACAAACTCAACAGTGAAAAACACCAACCAACTCAACAACAACCTCAACTTTGAAAAACACCAACAAATTCAACAGCCTCAACATTGAAAAACATCAACAAATTCAACTGCAACCTCAACTTTGAAATGTACAAAAAAGTTCAAAAAAAAAAACATTTGCTATCACCAATAAATTCAACAACAACCTCAATATTGAAAATCACCAACAAATTCATCAACAACCTCAACAATGAAAGACAAAAATTCAACAACAACCTCAACAATGAAAAACACCAAAAAATTCAACAACAACATCCACATTCAAAAACACCAACAAATTCAAAAACCTCAACATGGAAAAACACCGATAAATTCAACTACAACCTCAATATTGAAAATCACCAAAAAATTCATCAACAACCTCAACAATGAAAAACTGCAAACAATTCAACAACAACGACCTCAACAATGAAAAACACCAAAAATTCAACAACAACCTCAACATTGAAAAACACCAACAATATCAACAAAAACTTCAACAATGAAAAACACCAAAAGATTCAACAACAAACTCAACATTGAAAATCACCAACAAATTCAACAACAACCTCAACAATGAAAAACATCAAAAAATTCAACAATAACCTCAACATTCAAAAACAAAAACAAATTCAACAAAAAACTCAACAATGAAAAACACCAAAAAATTCAACAACAACCTCAACTTTGAAAAACACCAAAAAATTCAACAAAAACCTCAACAATGAAAAACAACAAAAAATTCATCAACAACCTGAACAATCAGAAACACCAACAAATTCAACAAAAACCTCAACATTCAAAATCACCAACAAATTCAACAAAAACTTCAACAATAAAAAACACCAAAAAATTCAACAACAAACTCAACATTGAAAAACACCAAATAATTCTTCAAAAATCTCAACATTCAAAACACAAACAAATTCAACAACAATCTCAACTTCCGAAAAAAGCAACAAATTCAACAACAACCTCAACATTGAAAAACACCAATAAATTCAACAAAAACCACAACAATTCAAAACACCAGAAAATTGAACAACAACCTCAACTTTCAAATACACCAACAAATTCAACAACCTCAACATTGAAAAACATCAACAAATTCAACAACAACCTCAACATTGAAAAACTCCAACAAATTCAACAACAACCTCAACACGGAAGAACACCATAACATTCAACAACAACCTCAACATTCAAAAACACAAACAAATTCAACAAAAGCCTCAACAATTAAAAACACCAACAAATTCAACAACCTCAACATTGAAAAACACAAACAAATTCAACAACCTCAACATTGAAAAACACAAACAAATTCAACAAACGCAAGAATAATAAACACCAACAAATTCAACTGCAACCTCAACTTTGAAAAACACAAAAATGGTTAAAAAAACCATTGATAACACCAATAAATTCAACAACCTCAACATTGAAAATCACCAACAAATTCAACAACAACCTCAACACTGAAAAACACCATAACATTCAACAACAACCTCAACATTCAAAAACACCAACAAATTCAACAAAAGCATCAACAATTAAAAACACCAAAAAATTCAACAACAACATCAAATTTGAAAAACACCAACAAATTCAACAACCTCAACATTGAAAAACACCAATAAATTCAACAACCTCAACATTGAAAATCACCAAGAAATTCAACAACAACCTCAGCATTGAAAAACATCAAAAAATTCAACAACAACCTCAACAATGAAAAACACCAAATAATTCAACAACTACCCCAACAATGAAAAACACCAAAAAAATCAATAACAACCTCAAAATTGAAAAACTCCAACAATTTCAACAAGTACCGCACCAATGAAAAACACCAAAAAATTTAACAACAACCTCAACATTTAAAAACACCAACAAATTCAACTGCAACCTCAATTTGGAAAAATGCAAAAAGATTCAATAAAAAACATTGAAAACTACAATAAATTCAACAACAACCTCAATATTAATAATCACCAAAAAATTCAACAACAACCTCAACATTGAAAAACAGCAAAATATTCAACAACCTCAACTTTGAAAAACACCAACAAATTCAAAAACCTCAACATGGAAAAACACCAACAAATTCATTTACAACCTCAATATTGAAAATCAACAACAAATTCAACAAAAACCTCAACAATGAAAAACACCAAAAATTTCAACCACAAACTCAACAGTGAAAAACACCAACAAATTCAACAACAACCTCAACTTTGAAAAACACCAAAAATTCAACAGCCTCAACATTGAAAAACACCAACAAATTCAACTGCAACCTCAACTTTGAAATGTACAAAAAAGTTCAAAAAAAACAGTTGCTGTCACCAATAAATTCAACAACAACCTCAATATTGAAAATCACCAACAAATTCAACATCAACCTCAACAATGAAAGACAAAAATTCAACAACAACCTCAACAATGAAAAACGCCAAAAAATTGAACAACAACATCCACATTCAAAAACACCAACAAATTCAAAATCCTCAACATGGAAAAACACCGATAAATTCAACTACAACCTCAATATTGAAAATCACCAACAAATTCATCAACAACCTCAACAATGAAAAACTGCAAACAATTCAACAACAACGACCTCAATAATGAAAAACACCAAAAATTCAACAAAAAACTCAACAATGAAAAAAACCAAAAATTCAACAACAACCTCAACTTTGAATAACAGCAAAAAATTCAACAAAAACCTCAACAATGAAAAACAACAAAAAATTCATCAACAACCTCAACATTCAGAAACACCAACATATTCAACAAAAACCTCAACATTCACAAACACCAACAAATTCAACAAAAACTTCAACAATAAAAAACACCAAAAGATTCAACAACAAGCTCAACATTGAAAAACACCAAATAATTCAACAACAATCTCAACATTCAAAACATAAACAAATTCAACAACAATCTCAACTTTCGAAAACAGCAACAAATTCAACAACAACCTCAACATTGAAAAACACCAACAAATTCAACAAAAACCACAAGAATTAAAAACACCAAAAAATTGAACAACAACCTCAACTTTCAAATACACCAACAAATTCAACAATCTCAACATTGAAAAACATCAACAAATTCAACAACAACCTCAACATTGAAAAACTCCAACAAATTCAACAACAACCTCAACACGGAAGAACACCATAACATTCAACAACAACCTCAACATTCAAAAACAACAACAAAAACAACAAAAGCCTCAACAATTAAAAACACAAACAAATTCAACAACCTCAACATTGAAAAACACAAACAAATTCAACAAACGCAACAATGAAAAACAGCAACAAATTCAACTGGAACCTCAACTTTGAAAAACACAAAAAAGATTAAAAAAACCATTGATAACACCAATAAATTCAACAACCTCAACATTGAAAATCACCAACAAATTCAACAACAACCTCAACACTGAAAAACACCATAACATTCAACAACAACCTCAACATTCAAAAACACCAACAAATTCAAAAAAAGCCTCAACAATTAAAAACACCAAAAAATTCAACAACAACATCAAATTTGAAAAACACCAACAAATTCAACAACCTCAACATTGAAAAACACCAATAAATTCAACAACCTCAACATTGAAAATCACCAAGAAATTCAACAACAACCTCAGCATTGAAAAACATCAAAAAATTCAACAACAACCTCAACAATGAAAAACACCAAAAAATTCAACAACTACCCCAACAATGAAAAACACCACAAAAATCAATAACAACCTCAACATTGAAAAACTCCAACAATTTCAACAAGTACCGCAACAATGAAAAATACCAAAAAATTCAACAACAAACTTAAAATTGAAAATCATCATCAAATTCAACAAAAATCTCAACAACAAAAAACATCAAAAAATACAACAAACCTCAACATTCCCAAACACCTAGAAATTCGACAGAAACCTCAACAAAGAAAACACCAAAAAATTCAACAACAATCACAACTTTGAAAAACACCAAGAAATTCAACAACATCAACTTTGAAAAACACCAACAAATTAAAGTGCAAACTCAACTTTGAAAAACACAAAAAAGTTTTTGAAAAAACATTGATAACACCAAAAAATTCAACAACCCCGACCACAACAATGAAAAGCACCAAACAATTCAACAACAACCTCAACATTGCAAAACTCCAACAATTTCAACAATAAACTCAACAATGAAAAACTTCAAAAAATTCAACAACAAACACAACATTGAAAATCACCAACAATTTCAACGACAACCTCAACAATGAAAAACATCAAAAAATTTAACAACAACCTCAACATTGAAAAACACCAACAAATCCAACTGCAACTTCAATTTGGAAAAATGCAAAAAGATTCAATAAAAAACATTGAAAACTACAATAAATTCATCAACAACCTCAATATTAATAATCACCAAAAAATTCAACAACAACCTCAACATTGAAAAACAGCAAAATATTCAACAACCTCAACTTTGAAAAACACCAACAAATTCAAAAACCTCAACATGGAAAAACACCAACAAATTCAATTACAACCTCAATATTGAAAATCACCAACAAATTCAACAAAAACCTCAACAATGAAAAACACCAAAAATTTCAACCACAAACTCAACAGTGAAAAACACCAACCAATTCAACAACAACCTCAACTTTGAAAAACACCAACAAATTCAACAGCCTCAACATTGAAAAACATCAACAAATTCAACTGCAACCTCAACTTTGAAATGTACAAAGAAGTTCAAAATAAAACATTTGCTATCACCAATAAATTCAACAACAACCTCAATATTGAAAATCACTAACAAATTCATCAACAACCTCAACAATGAAAGACAAAAATTCAACAACAACCTCAACAATGAAAAACACCAAAAAATTGAACAACAACATCCACATTCAAAAACACCAACAAATTCAAAAACCTCAACATGGAAAAACACCGATAAATTCAACTACAACCTCAATATTGAAAATCACCAAAAAATTCATCAACAACCTCAACAATGAAAAACTGCAAACAATTCAACAACAACGACCTCAACAATGAAAAACACCAAAAATTCAACAACAACCTCAACATTGAAAAACACCAACAAATTCAACAAAAACTTCAACAATGAAAAACACCAAAAGATTCAACAACAAACTCAACATTGAAAATCACCAACAAATTCAACAACAACCTCAACAATGAAAAACATCAAAAAATTCAACAACAACCTCAACATTCAAAAACAGAAACAAATTCAACAAAAAACTCAACAATGAAAAACACCAGAAAATTCAACAACAACCTCAACTTTGAAAAACACCAAAAAATTCAACAAAAACCTCAACAATGAAAAACAACAAAAAATTCATCAACAACCTGAACATTCAGAAACACCAACATATTCAACAAAAACCTCAACATTCAAAAACACCAACAAATTCAACAAAAACTTCAACAATAAAAAACACCAAAAAATTCAACAACAAACTCAACATTGAAAAACACCAAATAATTCAACAAAAATCTCAACATTCAAAACACAAACAAATTCAGAAAACAATCTCAACTTCCGAAAACAGCAACAAATTCAACAACAACCTCAACATTGAAAAACACCAATAAATTCAACAAAAACCACAACAATTAAAAACACCAAAAAATTGAACAACAACCTCAACTTTCAAATACACCAACAAATTCAACAACCTCAACATTGAAAATCATCAACAAATTCAACAACAACCTCAACATTGAAAAACTCCAACAAATTCAACAACAACCTCAACACGGAAGAACACCATAACATTCAACAACAACCTCAACATTCAAAAACACAAACAAATTCAACAAAAGCCTCAACAATTAAAAACACCAACAAATTCAACAACCTCAACATTGAAAAACACAAACAAATTCAACAACCTCAACATTGAAAAACACAAACAAATTCAACAAACGCAACAATGAAAAACACCAACAAATTCAACTTCAACCTCAACTTTGAAAAACACAAAAATGATTAAAAAAACCATTGATAACACCAATAAATTCAACAACCTCAACATTGAAAATCACCCACAAATTCAACAACAACCTCAACACTGAAAAACACCATAACATTCAACAACAACCTCAACATTCAAAAACACCAACAAATTCAACAACAACCTCAACAATGAAAAACACCAAAAAAATCAACAACTACCCCAACAATGAAAAACACCACAAAAATCAATAACAACCTCAACATTGAAAAACTCCAACAATTTCTACAAGTACCGCAACAATGAAAAACACCAAAAAATTCAACAACAAACTTAAAATTGAAAATCATCATCAAATTCAACAAAAATCTCAACAACAAAAAACATCAAAAAATACAACAACAACCTCAACATTCCCATACACCAAGAAATTCGACAGAAACCTCAACAAAGAAAACACCAAAAAATTCAACAACAATCACAACTTTGAAAAACACCAAGAAATTCAACAACATCAACTTTGAAAAACACCAACAAATTAAAGTGCAAACTCAACTTTGAAAAACACAAAAAAGTTTTTGAAAAAACATTGATAACACCAAAAAATTCAACAACCCCGACCTCAACAATGAAAAACACCAAACAATTCAACAACAACCTCAACATTGCAAAACTCCAACAATTTCAACAATAAACTCAACAATGAAAAACATCAAAAAATTCAACAACAAACACAACATTGAAAATCACCAACAATTTCAACGACAACCTCAACAATGAAAAACATCAAAAAATTTAACAACAACCTCAACATTGAAAAACACCAACAAATTCAACTGCAACCTCAATTTGGAAAAATGCAAAAAGATTCAATAAAAAACATTGAAAACTACAATAAATTCAACAACAACCTCAATATTAATAATCACCAAAAAATTCAACAACAACCTCAACATTGAAAAACAGCAAAATATTCAACAACCTCAACTTTGAAAAACACCAACAAATTCAAAAACCTCAACATGGAAAAACACCAACAAATTCAATTACAACCTCAATATTGAAAATCACCAACAAAGTCAACAAAAACCTCAACAATGAAAAACACCAAAAATTTCAACCACAAACTCAACAGTGAAAAACACCAACCAATTCAACAACAACCTCAACTTTGAAAAACACCAACAAATTCAACAGCATCAACATTGAAAAACATCAACAAATTCAACTGCAACCTCAACTTTGAAATGTACAAAAAAGTTCAAAAAAAAAACATTTGCTATCACCAATAAATTCAACAACAACCTCAATATTGAAAATCACCAACAAATTCATCAACAACCTCAACAATGAAAGACAAAAATTCAAAAACAACCTCAACAATGAAAAACATCAAAAAATTCAACAACAACCTCAACATTCAAAAACAGAAACAAATTCAACAAAAAACTCAACAATGAAAAACACCAGAAAATTCAACAACAACCTCAACTTTGAAAAACACCAAAAAAATCAACAAAAACCTCAACAATGAAAAACAACAAAAAATTCATCAACAACCTGAACATTCAGAAACACCAACATATTCAACAAAAACCTCAACATTCAAAAACACCAACAAATTCAACAAAAACTTCAACAATAAAAAACACCAAAAAATTCAACAACAAACTCAACATTGAAAAACACCAAATAATTCAACAAAAATCTCAACATTCAAAACACAAACAAATTCAGAAAACAATCTCAACTTCCGAAAACAGCAACAAATTCAACAACAACCTCAACATTGAAAAACACCAATAAATTCAACAAAAACCACAACAATTAAAAACACCAAAAAATTGAACAACAACCTCAACTTTCAAATACACCAACAAATTCAACAACCTCAACATTGAAAATCATCAACAAATTCAACAACAACCTCAACATTGAAAAACTCCAACAAATTCAACAACAACCTCAACACGGAAGAACACCATAACATTCAACAACAACCTCAACATTCAAAAACACAAACAAATTCAACAAAAGCCTCAACAATTAAAAACACCAACAAATTCAACAACCTCAACATTGAAAAACACAAACAAATTCAACAACCTCAACATTGAAAAACACAAACAAATTCAACAAACGCAACAATGAAAAACACCAACAAATTCAACTTCAACCTCAACTTTGAAAAACACAAAAATGATTAAAAAAACCATTGATAACACCAATGAATTCAACAACCTCAACATTGAAAATCACCCACAAATTCAACAACAACCTCAACACTGAAAAACACCATAACATTCAACAACAACCTCAACATTCAAAAACACCAACAAATTCAACAACAACCTCAACAATGAAAAACACCAAAAAAGTCAACAACTACCCCAACAATGAAAAACACCACAAAAATCAATAACAACCTCAACATTGAAAAACTCCAACAATTTCTACAAGTACCGCAACAATGAAAAACACCAAAAAATTCAACAACAAACTTAAAATTGAAAATCATCATCAAATTCAACAAAAATCTCAACAACAAAAAACATCAAAAAATACAACAACAACCTCAACATTCCCAAACACCAAGAAATTCGACAGAAACCTCAACAAAGAAAACACCAAAAAATTCAACAACAATCACAACTTTGAAAAACACCAAGAAATTCAACAACATCAACTTTGAAAAACACCAACAAATTAAAGTGCAAACTCAACTTTGAAAAACACAAAAAAGTTTTTGAAAAAACATTGATAACACCAAAAAATTCAACAACCCCGACCTCAACAATGAAAAACACCAAACAATTCAACAACAACCTCAACATTGCAAAACTCCAACAATTTCAACAATAAACTCAACAATGAAAAACATCAAAAAATTCAACAACAAACACAACATTGAAAATCACCAACAATTTCAACGACAACCTCAACAATGAAAAACATCAAAAAATTTAACAACAACCTCAACATTGAAAAACACCAACAAATTCAACTGCAACCTCAATTTGGAAAAATGCAAAAAGATTCAATAAAAAACATTGAAAACTACAATAAATTCAACAACAACCTCAATATTAATAATCACCAAAAAATTCAACAACAACCTCAACATTGAAAAACAGCAAAATATTCAACAACCTCAACTTTGAAAAACACCAACAAATTCAAAAACCTCAACATGGAAAAACACCAACAAATTCAATTACAACCTCAATATTGAAAATCACCAACAAAGTCAACAAAAACCTCAACAATAAAAAACACCAAAAATTTCAACCACAAACTCAACAGTGAAAAACACCAACAAATTCAACAACAACCTCAACTTTGAAAAACACCAACAAATTCAACAGCCTCAACATTGAAAAACATCAACAAATTCAACTGCAACCTCAACTTTGAAATGTACAAAATAGTTAAAAAAAAACATTTGCTATCACCAATAAATTCAACAACAACCTCAATATTGAAAATCACCAACAAATTCATCAACAACCTCAACAATGAAAGACAAAAATTCAACAACAACCTCAACAATGAAAAACACCAAAAAATTGAACAACAACATCCACATTCAAAAACACCAACAAATTCAAAAACCTCAACATGGAAAAACACCGATAAATTCAACTACAACCTCAATATTGAAAATCACCAAAAAATTCATCAACAAACTCAACAATGAAAAACTGCAAACAATTCAACAACAACGACCTCAACAATGAAAAACACCAAAAATTCAACAACAACCTGAACATTGAAAAACACCAACAAATTCAACAAAAACTTCAACAATGAAAAACACCAAAAGATTCAACAACAAACTCAACATTGAAAATCACCAACAAATTCAACAACAACCTCAACAATGAAAAACATCAAAAAATTCAACAACAACCTCAACATTCAAAAACAGAAACAAATTCAACAAAAAACTCAACAATGAAAAACACCAGAAAATTCAACAACAACCTCAACTTTGAAAAACACCAAAAAATTCAACAAAAACCTCAACAATGAAAAACAACAAAAAATTCATCAACAACCTGAACATTCAGAAACACCAACAAATTCAACAAAAACCTCAACATTCAAAAACACCAACAAATTCAACAAAAACTTCAACAATAAAAAACACCAAAAAATTCAACAACAAACTCAACATTGAAAAACACCAAATAATTCAACAAAAATCTCAACATTCAAAACACCAACAAATTCAACAACAACCTCAACATTGAAAAACACCAATAAATTCAACAAAAACCACAACATTGCAAAACTCCAACAATTTCAACAATAAACTCAACAATGAAAAACTTCAAAAAATTCAACAACAAACACAAGATTGAAAATCACCAACAATTTCAACGACAACCTCAACAATGAAAAACATCAAAAAATTTAACAACAACCTCAACATTGAAAAACACCAACAAATTCAACTGCAACCTCAATTTGGAAAAATGCAAAAAGTTTCAATAAAAAACATTGAAAACTACAATAAATTCAACAACAACCTCAATATTAATAATCACCAAAAAATTCAACAACAACCTCAACATTGAAAAACAGCAAAATATTCAACAACCTCAACTTTGAAAAACACCAACAAATTCAAAAACCTCAACATGGAAAAACACCAACAAATTCAATTACAACCTCAATATTGAAAATCACCAACAAATTCAACAAAAACCTCAACAATGAAAAACACCAAAAATTTCAACCACAAACTCAACAGTGAAAAACACCAACAAATTCAACAACAACCTCAACTTTGGAAAACACCAACAAATTCAACAGCCTCAACATTGAAAAACACCAACAAATTCAACTGCAACCTTAACTTTGAAATGTACAAAAAAGTTCAAAAAAGAACATTTGCTATCACCAATAAATTCAACAACAACCTCAATATTGAAAATCACCAACAAATTCAACAACAACCTCAACAATGAAAGACAAAAATTCAACAACAACCTCAACAATGAAAAACAACAAAAAATTCAACAACCACATCCACATTCAAAAACACCAACAAATTCAAAAACCTCAACATGGAAAAACACCGATAAATTCAACAACAACCTCAATATTGAAAATCACCAAAAATTCATCAACAACCTCAACAATGAATAACTGCAAACAATTCAACAACAACGACCTCAACAATGAAAAACACAAAAAATTCAACAACAACCTCAACATTGAAAAACACCAACAATATCAACATTAACCTCAACAATGAAAAACACCAAAAGATTCAACAACAAACTCAACATTGAAATCACCAACAAATTCAACAACAACCTCAACAATGAAAAACATCAAAAAATTCAACAACTACCTCAGAATTCAAAAACAACAACAAATTCAACAAAAAACTCAACAATGAAAAACACCAAAAAATTCAACAACAACCTCAACTTTGAAAATCACCAAAAAATTCAACAAAAACCTCAACAATGAAAAACAGCAAAAAATTCATTAACAACCTCAACATTCAGAAACACCACCAAATTCAACAAAAACGTCAACATTCAAAAACACCAACAAATTCAACAAAAACTTCAACAACAAAAAACACCAAAAAATTCAACAACAAACTCAACATTGAAAAACACCAAATAATTCAACAACAATCTCAACATTCAAAACACAAACAAATTCAACAACAATATCAACTTTCGAAAACAGCAACAAATTCAACAACAACCTCAACATTGAAAAACACCAACAAATTCAACAAAAACCACAACAATTAAATACACCAAAAAATTAAACAACAACCTTAACTTTCAATTACACCAACAAATTCAACAACCTCAACATTGAAAAACATCAACAAATTCAACAACAACCTCAACATTGAAAAACTCCAACAAATTCAACAACAACCTCAACACGGAAGAACACCATAACATTCAACAACAACCTCAACATTCAAAAACACCAACAAATTCAACAAAAGCCTCAACAATGAAAAACAGCAACAAATTCAACTGCAACCTCAACTTTGAAAAACACAAAAAAGATTTAAAAAACCATTGATAACACCAATAAATTCAACAACCTCAACATTGAAAAGCACCAAAAAATTCAACAACAACCTCAACTTCGGAAAACACCAACAAATTCAACAACCTCAACATTGAAAAACACCAACAAATTCAACAACCTCAACATGGAAAAACACCAATAAATTCATCTACAACCTCAATATTGAAAATCACCAACAAATTTAACAGCAACCTCAACTTCGGAAAACACCAACAAATTCAACAACCTCAACATTGAAAAACACCAACAAATTCAACAACCTCAACATGGAAAAACACCAATAAATTCATCTACAACCTCAATATTGAAAATCACCAACAAATTTAACAGCAACCTCAACAATGAAAAACATCAAAAAATTCAACAACAACTTCAACTTTGAAAAACACCAACAAATTCAAAAACCTCAACATGGAAAGACACCGATAAATTCAACTACAACCTCAATATTGAAAATCACCAAAAAATTCATCAACAACCTCAACAATGAAAAACTGCAAACAATTCAACAACAACGACCTCAACAATGAAAAGCTTCAAAAATTCAACAACAACCTCAACATTGAAAAACACCAACAATATCAACAATAATCTCAACAATGAAAAACACCAAAAGATTCAACAACAAACTCAACATTGAAAATCACCAACAAATTCAACAACAATCTCAACAATGAAAAACATCAAAAAAATTCAACAACAACCTCAACATTCAAAAACAACAAAAAATTCAACAATAAACTCAACAATGAAAAACACCAAAAATTCAACAACAACCTCAACTTTGAAAAACACCAAAAAATTCAACAAAAACCTCAACAATGAAAAACAACAAAAAATTCATCAACAACCTAAACATTCAGAAACACCAACAATTTCAACAAAAACCTCAACATTCAAAAACACCAACAAATTCAACAAAAACTTCAACAATAAAAAACACCAAAAAATTCAACAACAAACTCAACATTGAAAAACACCAACAAATTCAACAAAAACCACAACAATTAAAAACACCAAAAAATTGAACAACAACCTCAACGTTCAAATACACCAACAAATTCAACAACCTCAACATCGAAAAACATCAAAAAATTCAACAACAACCTCAACATTGAAAAACTCCAACAAATTCAACAACAACCTCAACACGGAAGAACACCATAACATTCAACAACAACCTCAACATTAAAAAACACCAACAAATTCAACAACATCAACATTGAAAAACACCAGCAAATTAAAGTGCAAACGTATCTTTGAAAAATACAAATAAGTTTAAAAAAAAACTTTGATAACACGAATAAATTCAACAACAACCTCAACATTGAAAAACTCCAACAAATTCAACAACAACCTCAACACGAAAGAACACCATAACATTCAACAACAACCTCAACATTCAAAAACACCAACAAATTCAACTGCAACCTCAACTTTGAAATGTACAAAAAAGTTCAAAAAAAAACATTTGCTATCACCAATAAATTCAACAACAACCTCAATATTGAAAATCAACAACAAATTCAACAACAACCTCAACAATGAAATACAAAAATTCAACAACAACCTCAACAATGAAAAACACCAAAATATTCAACAACAACATCCACATTCAAAAACACCAACAAATTCAAAAACCTCAACATGGAAAAGCACAGATAAATTCAACTACAACCTCAATATTGAAAATCACCAAAAAATTCATCTACAACCTCAACAATGAATAACTGCAAACAATGCAACAACAACGACCTCAACGATGAAAAACACCAAAAATTCAACAACAACCTCAACATTGAAAAACACCAACAATATCAACAATAACCTCAACAATGAAAAACACCAAAAGATTCAACAACAAACTCAACATTGAAAATCACCAACAAATTCAACAACAACATCAACAATGAAAAACACCAAACAATTCAACACCAACCTCAACAGTCAAAAACACCAACAAATTCAACAACAACCTCAATATTGAAAATCACCAAAAAATTCATCAACAACCTCAACAATGAAAAACTGCAAACAATTCAACAACAACGATCTCAACAATGAAAAACACCAAAAATTCAACAACAACCTCAACTTTGAAAAACACCAACAATATCAACAATAACCTCAACAATGAAAAACACCAAAAGATTCAACAACAAACTCAACATTGAAAATCACCAACAAATTCAACAGCAACCTCATCAACGAAATTCAATAACATCGACCTCAAAGGTGTAAAACACCAATAAATTCATCAACAACCTCAGCAATGAAAAACAGCAAAAAATTCAACAACGACCTCAACAATGACAAATACCAATAAATTCAACAACAACCTCGAGATTGAAAAACTTCAACAATTTCAACAACACCCTCAACAATGAAAAACACCAAAAAATTCAACAACAAACTCAACATTGCAAGTCACCAACAAATTCAACAGCAACCTCAACAAAGAAAGACATCAAAAAATTCAACAACAACCACAACATTCAAAAACAACAAAAATTCAACAAAAAACTCAACAATCAAAGACACCAAAAAATTCAACAACAACCTCAACTTTGAAAAAAACCAAAAAATTCAACAACCTCAACATTGAGAAACATCAACAAATTCAAGTGCACCCTCAACTTTGAAAATTGCAAAAAGATTCAAAAAAACATTGAATACACCAATAAATTCAACAACAACCTCAATATTGAAAATCACCAAAAAATTCAACAACAACCTCAACATTGAAAAGCACCAAAATATTCAACAACAACTTCAATTTTTAAAAACACCAACAAATTCAAAAACCTCAACATGGAAAAAGACAAACAAATTCAACTACTACCTCAATATTGAAAATCACCAACAAATTTAACAACAACCTCAGCAATGAAATACATCAAAAAATTCAACAACAACCTCAACAATGATAAACACCAACAAATACAACAACAACCTCAATATTGAAAAGCTCCAACAAATTCAACAACAACCTCAACAATGAAAAACACCAAAAAATTCAAGAACAACCTCAACATTCAAAAATACCAACCAATTCAACAAAAACCTCAACAATTAAAAACACCAAAAAATTCATCAACAACGTCAACTTTGAAAAACACAAACAAATTCAACAACCTGAACATTGAAAAATACTAGCAAATTCAACAACAACCTCAACATGGAAAAACACCAATAAATTCAACTACAACCTCAATATTGAAAATCACCAACAAATTTAACAACAACCTCAAAAATGAAAAACATCAAAAAATTCAACAACAACTTCAACTTTGAAAAACACCAACAAATTCAAAAACCTCAACATGGAAAAACACCAATAAATTCTACTACAACCTCAATATTGAAAATCACCAACAAATTTAACAACAACCTCAACAATGAAAAATATCAAAAAATTCAAAAACAACCTCAACAATCAAAAACACCAAACAATTCAAGACCTTCCTCAACATTCAAAAGAACCAAAAAATTCAACAACAACCTCAGCAATGAAAAACACCAAAAAATTCATCAACAACGTCAACTTTGAAAAACACCAACAAATTCAACAACCTGAACATTGAAAAACACCAGCAAATTCAACAACAACCTCAACATTGAAAAACACCAACAAATTCAACAAAAACCTTAATAATGAAAAACACCAAAAAATTCAACAAAAAACTCAACTTTGCAAAACACCAACAAATTCAACAACCTCAACATTGAAAAACACCAACAAATTCAACTGCGACCTCAACTTTGAAAAATACCAAAAAGACCAAAAAAAACCATTGATAACACCAATAAATTCAACAACCTCAACATTGATAATCACCAACAAATTCAACAACAACCTCAGCAAAAAAAAATCAAAAAATTCAACAAAACCTCAACAATGAAAAACATCTTCAAATTCAACAAGTATCGCAACAATGAAAAACTCCAAAAAATTCAACAATGAACTCAAAATTGAAAATCACCACCAAATTCAACAAAAATCTCAACATTGAAAAACATCAAATAATACAACAACAACCTCAGCATTCCAAAACACCAACAAAATCAACAAAAACCTCAACAATGAAAACACCGAAATATTCAACAGCAGTCACAACTTTGAAAAGCACCAACAAATTCAACAACATCAACATTGAAAAACACCAACAAATTAAAGTGCAACCTCATCTTTGAAAAATACAAATAAGTTTAAAAAGAAACATTGATAACACCAATAAATTCAAAAACAACCTCAATATTGAAAATCACCAACAAATTCATCAACAACCTCAACAATGAAAAACAGCAAAAAATTCAACAACAGCGACCTCAACAATAAAAATCACCAACAAATTCAACAACAACCTCAACAATGAGTAACATCAAAAAATTCAACAACAACCTCAAATTTCAAAAACAACAATAAATTCAACAAAAAACTCAACAATGAAAAACACCAAAAAATTCAACAACAACCTCAACTTTGAAAAACACCAAAAAATTCAACAACCTCAACATTGAGAAACAGCAACAAATTCAACTCCAATCTCAACTTCTAAAAATACAAAAAGGTTCAACAAAATAAAAATTGATAACACCAACAAATTCAACAACAACCACAATATTGAAAATCACCAACAAATTTAACAACAACCTCAACAATGAAAAACACCAAAATATTCAACAACAACCTCATCTTTGAAAAACATCAACAAATTCAAAAACCTCAACATGGAAAAACACAAACAAATTCAACTACAACATCAATATTGAAAATCACCAACAAATTCAATAACAACTTCAACAATGAAATACACTAAGATATTCAACAAAAACCTCAACAATGAAAAACACCATAAATTCAACAACAACCTCAATTTTGAAAAACACAAACAGATCTAACAAACTCAACATTCAAATACACCCACAAATTCAACAACAACCTCAGCTTTGAAAAACACCAACCAATTCAACAACCTCAACATTGAAAAACACCAACAAATTCAACAACAATCTCAACTTTTAAAAATACAAAAAGGTTCAACAAAATAAAAATTGATAACACCAACAAATTCAACAACCTCAATATTGAAAATCACCAACAAATTTAACAACAACCTCAACAATGAAAAACATCAAAAAATTCAACAACAACAACCTCAACAATGAAAAACTCCAAACAATTCAACACCAACCTCAACACTCAAAAACAACAACAAATTCAACAACAACCTCAACAATGAAAAGCACCAAAAAATTCAACAACAACGTCACCTTTGAAAAACACCAACAAATTCAACAACCAACTCAACAAGGAAAAACACCAAAAAATTTAACAACAACCTCAACATTCAGAAAGAGCAACAAATTCAACAAAAAACTCAACAATGAAAAACACCAAAAAATTCAACAACAACTTCAACTTTGAAAAAAACCAACACATTCAACAACGTCAACATTGAAAATCACCAGCAAATTCAACAACAACCTCAACATTCAAAAACACCAACAAATTCAACAACAACCTCAACAATGAAAAACAGCAAATAATTCAAAAACCTCAACATTCAATTACACCAACAAATTCAACAAAAACCTCAACAATTAAAAACACCAACAAGTTCAACAACAACCTCATGTTTGAAAAAAAGCAACAAATTCAACAACCTCAACCATAAAAACACCAACAAATTCAACAACAAACTCAATATTGAAAAGCTCCAACAAATTCAACAACAACCTCATCAATGAAAAACACCGAAAAATTCAACAACAACCTCAACATTCAAAAACACCAACAAATTCAACAAAAACCTCAACAATTAAAAACACCAATAAATTCATCAACATCATCTATGAAAAAAACCAAACAATTCAATAAACTCAACATTAAAAAACAACAACAAATTCAACAACAACATCAATATTGAAAAGCTCCAACAAATTCAATAACAACCTCAACAATGAAAGACACCAAAAAATAAAAACAACAACTTCAACATTTAAAAACACCTATGAATACAACCAAAACCTCAAAAATGAAAAACTCCAGAAAATTCAACAACAACCTCTACTTTGAAAAACATCAACAAATTCAACAACCTCAACATTGAACAACTCCAACAAATTCAACAACAACCTCAACAATGAAAAACACCAAAAAATTCAACAACAACCTCAACATTCAAAAGACCAACAAAATCAACAAAAACCTCAGTAATGGAAAACATCAAAAAGTTCAACAACAACCGCAACATTGAAAATCACCAACAAATTCAACAACAACCTCAACATTGAAAAACAGCAAAATGTTCAACAACAACTTCAACTTAGAAAAACACCAACAAATTCGAAAACCTCAACATGGAAAAACACCAACAAATTCAACTACAACCTCAATATTGAAAATTACAAACAAATTCAACAACCACCTCAACAATGAAAAACACCAACAAATTCAATAAAAACCTCAACAATCAATAACACCAATAAATTCATCCAGAACCTCAACATTCAAAAACACCAAAAAATTCAACAAAAACCTCAACAATGAAAAACACCAAAAGATTCAACAACAACTTCAACATTGAAAAACACCAACAAATTCAACAACAACCTCAATATTCAAAAACACCAACAAATTCAACAAAAACCACAACATTGAAAAAAACAAAAAAAATCAACAACAACCACAACTTTGAAAAACACCAACAAATTCAACGGCAACCTCAACTTTGAAAAGCACAAAAAAGTTCAAAAAAAAACAATTGATAACACCAATAAATTCAACAACAACCTCAATATTGAAAATCACCAACAAATTCAACAACAACCGCAACAATGAGAAACAAAAATTCAATAACAACAACCTCAACAATGAAAATCACTAAAAAATTAAACAACAACACAAATTCAACCAGTACCGCAACAGTGCAAAACACCAAAAAATTCAACAACAAACTCAAAATTGAAAATCACCATCAATTTCAACAAAAATCTCAACATTGAAAAACATCAAAAAATACAACAACCTCAACATTCCAAAACACCAACAAATTCAACAAAAACCTCAACAATGAAATCAGCAAAAAATTCAACAACAGTCACAACTTTGAAAAACACCAACAAATTCAACAACATCAACATTGAAAAACACCAACAAATTAAAGTGCAAACTCAAATTTGAAAAACACAAAATGTTTAAAAAAAAACATTGATAACACCAATAAATTCAACAACAACCTCAATATTGAAAATCACCAACAAATTCATCAACAACCTCAACAATGAAAACAGGCAAACAATTCAACAACAATCACCTCAACAATGAAAAGCACCAAAAAATTCAACAACAACCTCAACATTGAAATACTCCAACAATTTCAACAACAACCTCAACAATGCAAAACACCAAAAAATTCAACAACAAACGCAACATTGAAAATCACCAACAAATTCAACAACAACCTCAACAATGAATAACATCAAAAAATTCAACAACAACCTCAAATTTCAATAACAACAACAAATTCAACAAAAAGCTCAACAATGAAAAACACAAAAAAATTCAACAACAACCTCAACAATGAAAAACACCAACATATTCAACAGCAACCTCAACAATGAAAATCACGATAAAATTCAACAACAAACTCAACATTAAAAATCACCAACATATTTAACAACAACCTCAACAATGAATAACTTCAAAAAATTCAACAACAACCTCAACATTCAAAAACAACAACAAATTCAACAAAAAATTCAAAAATGAAAAACACCAAAAAATTCAACAACAACCTCAACTTTGAAAAACACCAAAAAATTCAACAAGCTCAACATTGAAAAATACCAACAAAATCAACTGCAACCTCAACTTTGAAAAAAACAAAAAAGATAAAAAAAAACCATTGATAACACCAATAAATTCAACAACCTCAACATTGAAAATCACCAACAAATTCAACAAGAACCTCAGCAATGAAAAACATCAAAAAATTCAACAAGTACCTCAACAATGAAATACACCAATAAATTCAACCAGTACTGCAACAGTGAAAAACACCAAAAAATTCAACAACAAACTCAAAATTGAAAATCACCATCAATTTCAGCAAAGATCTCAACATTGAAAAACTTCAAAAAATACAACAGCAACCTCAACATTCCAAAACACCAACAAATTCAACAAAAACCTCAACAATGAAATCAGCAAAAAATTCAACAGCAATCACAACTTTGATAAACACTAACAAATTCAACAACATCAACATTGAAAATCACCAACAAATTAAAGTGCAAACTCAAATTTGAAAAATACAAAAAGTTTAAAAAAAAACATTGATAACACCAATAAATTCAACAGCAACCTCAATATTGAAAATCACCAACAAATTCATCAACAACCTCAACAATGAAAACAGGCAAACAATTCAACAACAACCACCTCAACAATGAAAAGCACCAAAAAATTCAACAACAACCTCAACATTGAAAATCACCAACAAATTCAACAACAACCTCAACAATGAATAACATCAAAAAATTCAACAACAACCTCAAATTTCAAAAACAACAACAAATTCAACAAAAAACTCAACAATGAAAAACACCAAAAAATTCAACAACAACCTCAACTTTGAAAAACACCAAAAAATTCAACAACCTCAACATTGAGAAACAGCAACAAATTCAACTCCAATCTCAACTTTGAAAAATACAGTAAGATTCAAAAGAAAAAATTGAATACACCAATAAATTCAACAACAACCTCAATATTGAAAAACACCAAAATATTCAACAACAACCTCATCTTTGAAAAACATCAACAAATTCAAAAACCTCAACATGGAAAAACACAAACAAATTCAACTACAACATCAATATTGAAAATCACCAACAAATTCAACAACAACTTCAACAATGAAATACACTAAGAAACTCAACAAAAACCTCAACAAGGAAAAACACCATAAATTCAACAACAACCTCAATTTTGAAAAACACCAACAGATCTAACAATCTCAACATTCAAATACACCCACAAATTCAACAACAACCTCAGCTTTGAAAAACACCAACCAATTCAACAACCTCAACATTGAAAAACACCAACAAATTCAACAACAATCTCAACTTTTAAAAATACAAAAAGGTTCAACAAAATAAAAATTGATAACACCAACAAATTCAACAACAACCTCAATATTGAAAATAACCAACAAATTTAACAACAACCTCAACAATGAAAAACATCAAAAAATTCAACAACAACAACCTCAACAATGAAAAACACCAAACAATTCAACACCAACCAGAACATTCAAAAACAACAACAAATTCAACAACAATCTCAACAATGAAAAACACCAAAAATTCAACAACAACGTCACCTTTGAAAAACACCAACAAATTCAACAACAAACTCAACAATGAAAAACACCAAAAAATTTAACAACACCCTCAACATTCAGAAACAGCAACAAATTCAACAAAAAACTCAACAATGAAAAACACCAAAAAATTCAACAACAACCTCAACTTTGGAAAACATCAACAAATTCAACAACTTCAACATTGAAAAACACCAACAAATTCAACTGCAACCTCAACTTTGAAAAATACAAAAAAGATCAATAAATACCATTGATAACACCAATAAATTCAACAACCTCAGCACTGAAAATCACCAACAAATTCAACAACAACCTCAACAATTAAAAACATCAAAAAAATTGAACAACAACCTCAACAATGAAAAACACCAACAAATTCTACAAGTACAGCAACAATGAAAAACACCAAAAAATTCAACAACAAACTCAAAATTGAAAAGAACCATCAAATTCAACAAAAATCTCAACATTGAAAAACATCAAAAAATAGAACAACAACCTCAACATTCCAAAACAATAACAAATTCAACAAAAACCTCAACAATGAAAACACCAAAAAATTCAACAACAATCACAACTTTAAAAAACACCAACAAATTCAACATCATCAACATTGAAAAACACCAACAAATTAAAGTGCAAACTCAACTTTGAGAAATACAAAAAAATTTTTAAAAATACATTGATAACACCAATAAATTCAACAACAACCTCAATATTGAAAATCACCAACAAATTCATCAACAACCTCAACAATGAAAAAAGGCAAACAATTAAACAACAACGACCTCAACAATGAATAGCACCAAAAAATTCAACAACAACCTCAACATTGAATAACTCCAACAATATCAACAACAACCTCAACAATGAAAAACACCAAAAAATTCAAAAACAAACTCAACATTGAAAATGACCAACAAATTTAACAACAACCTCAACAATGAATAACATCAAAAAATTCAACAACAACCTCAACATTCAAAAACAACAACAAATTCAACAAAAAATTCAACAATGAAAAACATCAAAAAATTCAACAACAAACTCAACATTGAAAATGACCAAGAAATTTAACAACAACCTCAACAATGAATAATATCAAAAAATTCAACAACAACCTCAACATTCAAAAACAACTACAAATTCAACAAATAATTCAACAATGAAAAACATCAAAAAATTCAACAACAACCTCAACTTTGAAAAACACCAAAAAATTCAACAACCTCAACATTGAGAAACAGCAACAAATTCAACTGCAACCTCAACATTGAAAAATACAAAAAGATTAATAAAAAAACATTGAATACACCAATAAGTTCAACAACAACCTCAATATTGAAAATCACCAAAAAATTCAACAACAACCTCAACATTGAAAAACACCAAAATATTCAGCAAAAACCTCAACTTTGAAAAACACCAACAAATTCAAAAACCTCATCATGGAAAAACACCAACAAATTCAAATACAACCTCAGTATTGAAAATCACCAACAAATTCAACAACAACCTCAACAATGAAAAACACCAACATATTCAACAGCAACCTCAACAATGAAAAACACGATAAAATTCAACAACAAACTCAACATTAAAAATCACCAACATATTTAACAACAACCTCAACAATGAATAACTTCAAAAAATTCAACAACAACCTCAACATTCAAAAACAACAACAAATTCAACAAAAAATTCAAAAATGAAAAACACCAAAAAATTCAACAACAACCTCAACTTTGAAAAACACCAAAAAATTCAACAAGCTCAACATTGAAAAATACCAACAAATTCAACTGCAACCTCAACTTTGAAAAAAACAAAAAAGATAAAAAAAAACCATTGATAACACCAATAAATTCAACAACCTCAACATTGAAAATCACCAACAAATTCAACAAGAACCTCAGCAATGAAAAACATCAAAAAATTCAACAAGAACCTCAACAATGAAATACACCAATAAATTCAACCAGTACTGCAACAGTGAAAAACACCAAAAAATTCAACAACAAACTCAAAATTGAAAATCACCATCAATTTCAGCAAAGATCTCAACATTGAAAAACTTCAAAAAATACAACAGCAACCTCAACATTCCAAAACACCAACAAATTCAACAAAAACCTCAACAATGAAATCAGCAAAAAATTCAACAGCAATCACAACTTTGATAAACACTAACAAATTCAACAACATCAACATTGAAAATCACCAACAAATTAAAGTGCAAACTCAAATTTGAAAAATACAAAAAGTTTAAAAAAAAACATTGATAACACCAATAAATTCAACAGCAACCTCAATATTGAAAATCACCAACAAATTCATCAACAACCACAACAATGAAAACAGGCAAACAATTCAACAACAACCACCTCAACAATGAAAAGCACCAAAAAATTCAACAACAACCTCAACATTGAAATACTCCAACAATTTCAACAACAACCTCAACAATGCAAAACACCAAAAAATTCAACAACAAACGCAACATTGAAAATCACCAACAAATTCAACAACAACCTCAACAATGAATAACATCAAAAAATTCAACAACAACCTCAAATTTCAAAAACAACAACAAATTCAACAAAAAACTCAACAATGAAAAACACCAAAAAATTCAACAACAACCTCAACTTTGAAAAACACCAAAAAATTCAACAACCTCAACATTGAGAAACAGCAAAAAATTCAACTCCAATCTCAACTTTGAAAAATACAGTAAGATTCAAAAGAAAAAATTGAATACACCAATAAATTCAACAACAACCTCAATATTGAAAAACACCAAAATATTCAACAACAACCTCATCTTTGAAAAACATCAACAAATTCAAAAACCTCAACATGGAAAAACACAAACAAATTCAACTACAACATCAATATTGAAAATCACCAACAAATTCAACAACAACTTCAACAATGAAATACACTAAGAAACTCAACAAAAACCTCAACAAGGAAAAACACCATAAATTCAACAACAACCTCAATTTTGAAAAACACCAACAGATCTAACAATCTCAACATTCAAATACACCCACAAATTCAACAACAACCTCAGCTTTGAAAAACACCAACCAATTCAACAACCTCAACATTGAAAAACACCAACAAATTCAACAACAATCTCAACTTTTAAAAATACAAAAAGGTTCAACAAAATAAAAATTGATAACACCAACAAATTCAACAACAACCTCAATATTGAAAATAACCAACAAATTTAACAACAACCTCAACAATGAACAACATCAAAAAATTCAACAACAACAACCTCAACAATGAAAAACACCAAACAATTCAACACCAACCACAACATTCAAAAACAACAACAAATTCAACAACAATCTCAACAATGGAAAACACCAAAAATTCAACAACAACGTCACCTTTGAAAAACACCAACAAATTCAACAACAAACTCAACAATGAAAAACACCAAAAAATTTAACAACACCCTCAAAATTCAGAAACAGCAACAAATTCAACAAAAAACTCAACAATGAAAAACACCAAAAAATTCAACAACAACCTCAACTTTGGAAAACATCAACAAATTCAACAACTTCAACATTGAAAAACACCAACAAATTCAACTGCAACCTCAAATTTGAAAAATACAAAAAAGATCAATAAATACCATTGATAACACCAATAAATTCAACAACCTCAGCACTGAAAATCACCAACAAATTCAACAACAACCTCAACAATTAAAAACATCAAAAAAATTGAACAACAACCTCAACAATGAAAAACACCAACAAATTCTACAAGTACAGCAACAATGAAAAACACCAAAAAATTCAACAACAAACTCAAAATTGAAAAGAACCATCAAATTCAACAAAAATCTCAACATTGAAAAACATCAAAAAATTGAACAACAACCTCAACATTCCAAAACAATAACAAATTCAACAAAAACCTCAACAATGAAAACATCAAAAAATTCAACAACAATCACAACTTTAAAAAACACCAACAACTTCAACATCATCAACATTGAAAAACACCAACAAATTAAAGTGCAAACTCAACTTTGAGAAATACAAAAAAATTTTTAAAAATACATTGATAACACCAATAAATTCAACAACAACCTCAATATTGAAAATCACCAACAAATTCATCAACAACCTCAACAATGAAAAAAGGCAAACAATTAAACAACAACGACCTCAACAATGAATAGCACCAAAAAATTCAACAACAACCTCAACATTGAATAACTCCAACAATATCAACAACAACCTCAACAATGAAAAACACCAAAAAATTAAAAACAAACTCAACATTGAAAATGACCAACAAATTTAACAACAACCTCAACAATGAATAACATCAAAAAATTCAACAACAACCTCAACATTCAAAAACAACAACAAATTCAACAAAAAATTCAACAATGAAAAACATCAAAAAATTCAACAACAACCTCAACTTTGAAAAACACCAAAAAATTCAACAACCTCAACATTGAGAAACAGCAACAAATTCAACTGCAACCTCAACATTGAAAAATACAAAAAGATTAATAAAAAAACATTGAATACACCAATAAGTTCAACAACAACCTCAATATTGAAAATCACCAAAAAATTCAACAACAACCTCAACATTGAAAAACACCAAAATATTCAGCAAAAACCTCAACTTTGAAAAACACCAACAAATTCAAAAACCTCATTATGGAAAAACACCAACAAATTCAAATACAACCTCAGTATTGAAAATCACCAACAAATTCAACAACAACCTCAACAATGAAAAACACCAACATATTCAACAGCAACCTCAACAATGAAAAACACGATAAAATTCAACAACAAACTCAACATTAAAAATCACCAACATATTGAACAACAACCTCAACATTCAAAAACAACAACAAATTCAACAAAAAATTCAAAAATGAAAAACACCAAAAAATTCAACAACAACCTCAACTTTGAAAAACAGCAAAAAATTCAACAAGCTCAACATTGAAAAACACCAACAAATTCAACTGCAACCTCAACTTTGAAAAATACAAAAAAGATAAAAAAAAACCATTGATAACACCAATAAATTCAACAACCTCAACATTGAAAATCACCAACAAATTCAACAAGAACCTCAACAATGAAATACACCAACAAATTCAACCAGTACTGCAACAGTGAAAAACACCAAAAAATTCAACAACAAACTCAAAATTGAAAATCACCATCAATTTCAACAAAGATTTCAACATTGAAAAACTTCAAAAAATACAACAGCAACCTCAACATTCCAAAACACCAACAAATTCAACAAAAACCTCAACAATGAAATCAGCAAAAAATTCAACAACAATCACAACTTTGAAAAACACCAACAAATTCAACAACATCAACATTGAAAATCACCAACAAATTAAAGTGCAACCTCAACTTTGTAAAATACAAAAAGTTTAAAAAAAAACATTGATAACACCAATAAATTCAACAACAACCTCAATATTGAAAATCACCAACAAATTCATCAACAACCTCAACAATGAAAACAGGCAAACAATTCAACAACAACCACCTCAACAATGAAAAGCACCGAAAAATTCAACAACAACCTCAACATTGAAATACTCCAACAATTTCAACAACAACCTCAACAATGCAAAACACCAAAAAATTCAACAACAAACGCAACATTGAAAATCACCAACAAATTCAACAACAACCTCAAATTTCAAAAACAACAACAAATTCAACAAAAAACTCAACAATGAAAAACACCAAAAAATTCAACAACAACCTCAACTTTGAAAAACACCAAAAAATTCAACAACCTCAACATTGAGAAACAGCAACAAATTCAACTCCAATCTCAACTTTGAAAAATACAATAAGATTCAAAAGAAAACATTGAATACACCAATAAATTCAACAACAACCTCAATATTGAAAAACACCAAAATATTCAACAACAACCTCATCTTTGAAAAACATCAACAAATTCAAAAACCTCAACATGGAAAAACACAAACAAATTCAACTGCAACATCAATATTGAAAATCACCAACAAATTCAACAACAACTTCAACAATGAAATACACTAACATATTCAACAAAAACCTCAACAATTAAAAACACAAAAATTCAAAAACATCAACATGGAAAAACACCAACAAATTCAACTACAACCTCAATATTGAAAATTACAAACAAATTCAACAACCACCTCAACAATGAAAAACACCAACAAATTCAATAAAAACCTCAACAATCAATAACACCAATAAATTCATCAACAACCTCAACATTCAAGAACACCAACAAATTCAACAAAAACCTCAACAATGAAAAACACCAAAAAATTCAACAACAACTTCAACATTGAAAAACGCCAACAAATTCAACAACAACCTCAATATTCAAAAACACCAACAAATTCAACAAAAACCACAACATTGAAAAACACAAAAAAAATCAACAACAACCTCAACTTTGAAAAACACCAACAAATTCATCAACCTCAACATTGAAAAATACCAACAAATGCAACGGCAACCTCAACTTTGAAAAGCACAAAAAAGTTCAAAAAAAAACAATTGATAACACCAATAAATTCAACAACAACCTCAATATTGAAAATCACCAACAAATTCAACAACAACCGCAACAATGAAAAACAAAAATTCAATAACAACAACCTCAACAATGAAAATCACCAAAAAATAAAACAACACAAATTCAACCAGTACCGCAACAGTGAAAAACACCAAAAAATTCAACAACAAACTCAAAATTGAAAATCACCATCAATTTAAACAAAAATCTCAACATTGAAAAACATCAAAAAATACAACAACAACCTCAGCATTCCAAAACACCAACAAATTCAACAAAAACCTCAACAATGAAATCAGCAAAAAATTCAACATCAATCACAACTTTGAAAAACACCAACAAATTCAACAACATCAACATTGAAAAACACCAACAAATTAAAGTGCAAACTCAAGTTTGAAAAATACAAAAAGTTTAAAAAAAAACATTGATAACACCAATAAATTCAACAACAACCTCAATATTGAAAATCACCAACAAATTCATCAACAACCTCAACAATGAAAACAGGCAAACAATTCAACAACAACCACCTCAACAATGAAAAGCACCAAAAAATTCAACAACAACCTCAACATTGAAATACTCCAACAATTTCAACAACAACCTCAACAATGCAAAACACCAAAAAATTCAACAACAAACGCAACATTGAAAATCACCAACAAATTCAACAACAACCTCAACAATGAATAATATCAAAAAATTCAACAACAACCTCAAATTTCAAAAACAACAACAAATTCAACAAAAAACTCAACAATGAAAAACACCAAAAAATTCAACAACAACCTCAACTTTGAAAAACACCAAAAAATTCAACAACAACTTCAACATTGAAAAACGCCAACAAATTCAACAACAACCTCAATATTCAAAAACACCAACAAATTCAACAAAAACCACAACATTGAAAAACACAAAAAAAATCAACAACAACCTCAACTTTGAAAAACACCAACAAATTCATCAACCTCAACATTGAAAAATACCAACAAATGCAACGGCAACCTCAAATTTGAAAAGCACAAAAAAGTTAAAAAAAAAACAATTTATAACACCAATAAATTCAACAACAACCTCAATATTGAAAATCACCAACAAATTCAACAACAACCGCAACATTGAAAATCAACAACAAATTCGACAACAACCTCAAATTTCAAAAACAACAACAAATTCAACAAAAAACTCAACAATGAAAAACACCAAAAAATTCAACAACAACCTCAACTTTGAAAAGCACCAAAAAATTCAACAACCTCAACATTGAGAAACAGCAACAAATTCAACTCCAATCTCAACTTTGAAAAATACAATAACATTCAAAAGAAAACTTTGAATACACCAATAAATTCAACATCAACCTCAATATTGAAAAACATCAAAATATTCAACAACAACCTCATCTTTGAAAAACATCAACAAATTCAAAAACCTCAACATGGAAAAACACAAACAAATTCAACTACAACATCAATATTGAAAATCACCAACAAATTCAACAACAACTTCAACAATGAAATACACTAACATATTCAACAAAAACCTCAACAATGAAAAACACCATAAATTCAACAACAACCTCAATTTTTAAAAACACCAACAGATCTAACAAACTCAACATTCAAATACACCCACAAATTCAACAACAACCTCAGCTTTGAAAAACACCAACCAATTCAACAACCTCAACATTGAAAAACACCAACAAATTCAACAGCAATCTCAACTTTTAAAAATACAAAAAGGTTCAACAAAATAAAAACTGATAACACCAACAAATTCAACAACAACCTCAATATTGAAAATCACCAACAAATTTAACAACAACCTCAACAAGGAAAAACATCAAAAAATTCAACAACAACTTCAACATTGAAAAACACCAACAATTCAACAACAACCTCAATATTCAAAAACACCAACAAATTCAACAAAAACCACAACATTGAAAAACACAAAAAAAATCAACAACAACCTCAACTTTGAAAAACACCAACAAATTTTTCAACCTCAACATTGAAAAATACCAACAAATTCAACAGCAACCTCAACTTTGAAAAGCACAAAAAAGTTCAAAAAAAAACAATTGATAACACCAATAAATTCAACAACAACCTCAATATTGAAAATCACCAACAAATTCAACAACAACCGCAACAATGAAAAACAAAAATTCAATAACAACAACCTCAACAATGAAAATCACCAAAAAATAAAACAACAACACAAATTCAACCAGTGCCGCAACAGTGAAAACCACCAAAAAATTCAACAACAAACTCAAAATTGAAAATCACCATCAATTTCAACAAAGATCTCAACATTGAAAAACATCAAAAAATACAACAGCAACCTCAACATTCCAAAACACCAACAAATTCAACAAAAACCTCAACAATGAAATCAGCAAAAAATTCAACAACAATCACAACTTTGAAAAACACCAACAAATTCAACAACATCAACATTGAAAAACACCAACAAATTAAGGTGCAAACTCAAATTTGAAAAATACAAAAAGTTTTAAAAAAAACATTGATAACACCAATAAATTCAACAAAAACCTCAATATTGAAAATCACCAACAAATTCATCAACAACCTCAACAATGAAAACAGGCAAACAATTCAACAACAACCACCTCAACAATGAAAAGCACCAAAAAATTCAACAACAACCTCAACATTGAAATACTCCAACAATTTCAACAACAACCTCAACAATGCAAAACACCAAAAAATTCAACAACAAACGCAACATTGAAAATCACCAACAAATTCAACAACAACCTCAACAATGAATAATATCAAAAAATTCAACAACAACCTCAAATTTCAAAAACAACAACAAATTCAACAAAAAACTCAACAATGAAAAACACCAAAAAATTCAACAACAACCACAACTTTGAAAAACACCAAAAAATTCAACAACAACTTCAACATTGAAAAACGCCAACAAATTCAACAACAACCTCAATATTCAAAAACACCAACAAATTCAACAAAAACCACAACATTGAAAAACACAAAAAAAATCAACAACAACCTCAACTTTGAAAAACACCAACAAATTCATCAACCTCAACATTGAAAAATACCAACAAATGCAACGGCAACCTCAACTTTGAAAAGCACAAAAAAGTTAAAAAAAAAACAATTTATAACACCAATAAATTCAACAACAACCTCAATATTGAAAAACACCAAAATATTCAACAACAACCTCATCTTTGAAAAACATCAACAAATTCAAAAACCTCAACATGGAAAAACACAAACAAATTCAACTACAACATCAATATTGAAAATCACCAACAAATTCAACAACAACTTCAACAATGAAATACACTAACATATTCAACAAAAACCTCAACAATGAAAAACACCATAAATTCAACAACAAGCTCAATTTTTAAAAACACCAACAGATCTAACAAACTCAACATTCAAATACACCCACAAATTCAACAACAACCTCAGCTTTGAAAAACACCAACCAATTCAACAACCTCAACATTGAAAAACACCAACAAATTCAACAACAATCTCAACTTTTAAAAATACAAAAAGGTTCAACAAAATAAAAACTGATAACACCAACAAATTCAACAACAACCTCAATATTGAAAATCACCAACAAATTTAACAACAACCTCAACAAGGAAAAACATCAAAAAATTCAACAACAACCTCAACAATGAAAAACTCCAAAAAATTCAACACCAACCTCAACACTCAAAAACAACAACAATTTCAACAACTACCTCAACAATGAAAAACACCAAAAAATTCAACAACAACGTCACCTTTGAAAAACACCAACAAATTCAACAACCAACTCAACAATGAAAAACACCAACAAATTCAACAACAACCTCAACAATGAAAAACACCAAAAAATTCAACAACAACGTCACCTTTGAAAAACACCAACAAATTCAACAACCAACTCAACAATGAAAAACACCAACAAATTCAACAACAACCTCAACATTCAAAAACACCAACAAATTCAACAACAACCTCAACATTGAAAAACACCAACAAATGCAACAACAACCTCAACATTCAAAAACCCCATCAAATTCAACAACCTCATCATTGAAAAACACCAACAAATTCAACTGCAACCTCAACTTTGAAAAATACAAAAAAGTTGAAGAAAAATCATTGATTACACAAATAAATTCAACAACAACCTCAATATTGAAAATCACCAACAAATTCATCAACAACCTCAACAATGAAAACAGGCAAACAATTCAACAACAACCACCTCAACAATGAAAAGCACCAAAAAATTCAACAACAACCTCAACATTGAAATACTCCAACAATTTCAACAACAACCTCAACAATGCAAAACACCAAAAAATTCAACAACAAACGCAACATTGAAAATCACCAACCAATTCATCAACAACCTCAACAATGAATAACATCAAAAAATTCAACAACAACCTCAAATTTCAAAAACAACAACAAATTCAACAAAAAACTCAACAATGAAAAACACCAAAAAATTCAACAACAACCTCAACTTTGAAAAACACCAAAATATTCAACAACAACCTCATCTTTGAAAAACATCAACAAATTCAAAAACCTCAACATGGAAAAACACAAACAAATTCAACTACAACATCAATAATGAAAATCACCAACAAATTCAACAACAACTTCAACAATGAAATACACTAACATATTCAACAAAAACCTCAACAATTAAAAACACCAACAAGTTCAACAACAACCTCATGTTTGAAAAAAACCAAACAATTCAACAAACTCAACATTCAAATACACCAACAAATTCAACAACAACATCAATATTGAAAAGCTCCAACAAATTCAATAACAACCTCAACAATGAAAGACACCAAAAAATAAAAACAACAACTTCAACATTTAAAAACACCTACGAATTCAACCAAAACCTCAAAAATGAAAAACTCCAGAAAAGTCAACAACAACCTCTACTTTGAAAAACACCAACAAATTCAACAACCTCAACATTGACCAACTACAACAAATTCAACAAAAACCTCAACAATGAAAAACACCAAAAAATTCAACAACAACCTCAACATTCAAAAGACCAACAAAATCAACAAAAACCTCAGCAATGAAAAACATCAAAAAGTTCAACAACCTCAACATTGAAAATCACCAACAAATTCAACAACAACCTCAACATTGAAAAACAGCAAAATGTTCAACAACAACCTCAACTTAGAAAAACACCAACAAATTCAAAAACCTCAACATGGAAAAACACCATCAAATTCAACTACAACCTCAATATTGAAAATTACAAACAAATTCAACAACCACCTCAACAATGAAAAACACCAACAAATTCAATAAAAACCTCAACAATCCATAACACCAATAAATTCATCAACAACCTCAACATTCAAAAACACCAACAAATTCAACAAAAACCTCAACAATGAAAAACACCAAAAAATTCAACAACAACTTCAACATTGAAAAACACCAACAAATTCAACAACAACCTCAATATTCAAAAGCACCAACAAATTCAAAAAAACCACAACATTGAAAAACACAAAAAAAATCAACAACAACCTCAACTTTGAAAAACACCAACAAATTCATCAACCTCAACATTGAAAAATACCAACAAATTCAACAGCAACCTCAACTTTGAAAAGCACAAAAAAGTTCAAAAAAAAACAATTGATAACACCAATAAATTCAACAACAACCTCAATATTGAAAATCACCAACAAATTCAACAACAACCGCAACAATGAAAAACAAAAATTCAATAACAACAACCTCAACAATGAAAATCACCAAAAAATAAAACAACAACACAAATTCAACCAGTACCGCAACAGTGAAAACCACTAATAAATTCAACAACAAACTCAAAATTGAAAATCACCATCAATTTCAACAAAGATCTCAACATTGAAAAACATCAAAAAATACAACAGCAACCTCAACATTCCAAAACACCAACAAATTCAACAAAAACCTCAACAATGAAATCAGCAAAAAATTCAACAACAATCACAGCTTTGAAAAACACCAACAAATTCAACAACATCAACATTGAAAAACATCAACAAATTAAGGTGCAAACTCAAATTTGAAAAATACAAAAAGTTTTAAAAAAAATATTGATAACACCAATAAATTCAACAACAACCTCAATATTGAAAATCACCAACAAATTCATCAACAACCTCAACAATGAAAACAGGCAAACAATTCAACAACAACCACCTCAACAATGAAAAGCACCAAAAAATTCAACAACAACCTCAACATTGAAATACTCCAACAATTTCAACAACAACCTCAACAATGCAAAACACCAAAAAATTCAACAACAAACGCAACATTGAAAATCACCAACAAATTCAACAACAACCTCAACAATGAATAATATCAAAAAATTCAACAACAACCTCAAATTTCAAAAACAACAACAAATTCAACAAAAAACTCAACAATGAAAAACACCAAAAAATTCAACAACAACCTCAACTTGAAAAAAACCAAAAAATTCAACAACCTCAACATTGAGAAACAGCAACAAATTCAACTCCAATCTCAACTTTGAAAAATACAATAAGATTCAAAAGAAAACATTGAATACACCAATAAATTGAACAACAACCTCAATATTGAAAAACACCAAAATATTCAACAACAACCTCCTCTTTGAAAAACATCAACAAATTCAAAAACCTCAACATGGAAAAACACAAACGAATTCAACTACAACATCAATATTGAAAATCACCAACAAATTCAACAACAACTTCAGCAATGAAATACACTAACATATTCAACAAAAACCTCAACAATTAAAAACACCAACAAGTTCAACAACAACCTCATGTTTGAAAAAAACCAAACAATTCAACAAACTCAACATTCAAATACACCAACAAATTCAACAACAACATCAATATTGAAAAGCTCCAACAAATTCAATAACAACCTCAACAATGAAAGACACCAAAAAATAAAAACAACAACTTCAACATTTAAAAACACCTACGAATTCAACCAAAACCTCAAAAATGATAAACTCCAGAAAAGTCAACAACAACCTCTACTTTGAAAAACACCAACAAATTCAACAAGCTCAACATTGAACAACTCCAACAAATTCAACAACAACATCAACAATGAAAAACACCAAAAAATTCAACAACAACCTCAACATTCAAAAGACCAACAAAATCAACAAAAACCTCAGCAATGGAAAACATCAAAAAGTTCAACAACAACCTCAACATTGAAAATCACCAACAAATTCAACAACAACCTCAACATTGAAAAACAGCAAAATGTTCAACAACATCCTCAACTTAGAAAAACACCAACAAATTCAAAAACCTCAACATGGAAAAACACCAACAAATTCAACTTCAACCTCAATATTGAAAATTACAAACAAATTCAACAACCACCTCAACAATGAAAAACACCAACAAATTCAATAAAAACCTCAACAATCAATAACACCAATAAATTCATCAACAACCTCAACATTCAAAAACATTAACAAATTCAACAAAAACCTCAACAATGAAAAACACCAAAAAATTCAACAACAACTTCAACATTGAAAAACGCCAACAAATTCAACAACAACCTCAATATTCAAAAACACCAACAAATTCAACAAAAACCACAACATTGAAAAACACAAAAAAAATCAACAACAACCTCAACTTTGAAAAACACCAACAAATTCATCAACCTCAACATTGAAAAATACCAACAAATTCAACGGCAACCTCAACTTTAAAAATCACAAAAAAGTTAAAAAAAAAACAATTTATAACACCAATAAATTCAACAACAACCTCAATATTGAAAATCACCAACAAATTCAACAACAACCGCAACAATGAAAAACAAAAATTCAATAACAACAACCTCAACAATGAAAATCACCAAGAAATAAAACAACATTACAAATTCAACCAGTACCGCAACAGTGAAAAACACCAAAAAATTCAACAACAAACTCAAAATTGAAAATCACCATCAATTTCAACAAAAATCTCAACATTGAAAAACATCAAAAAATACAACAACAACCTCAACATTCCAAAACACCAACAAATTCAACAAAAACCTCAACAATGAAATCAGCAAAAAATTCAACAGCAATCACAACTTTGAAAAACACCAACAAATTCAACAACATCAACATTGAAAAGCACCAACAAATTAAAGTGCAAAGTCAAATTTGAAAAACACTAAAAGTTTAAATAAAAACATTGATAACACCAATAAATTCAACAACAACCTCAATATTGAAAATCACCAACAAATTCATCAACAACCTCAACAATGAAAACAGGCAAACAATTCAACAACAACCACCTCAACAATGCAAAACACCAAAAATTTCAACAACAAACGCAACATTGAAAATCACCAACCAATTCATCAACAACCTCAACAATGAATAACATCAAAAAATTCAACAACAACCTCAAATTTCAAAAACAACAACAAATTCAACAAAAAACTCAACAATGAAAAACACCAAAAAATTCAACAACAACCTCAACTTTGAAAAACACCAAAAAATTCAACAACCTCAACATTGAGAAACAGCAACAAATTCAACTCCAATCTCAACTTTGAAAAATACAATAAGATTCAAAAGAAAACTTTGAATACACCAATAAATTCAACAACAACCTCAATATTGAAAAACACCAAAATATTCAACAACAACCTCCTCTTTGAAAAACATCAACAAATTCAAAAACCTCAACATGGAAAAACACAAACAAATTCAACTACAACATCAATATTGAAAATCACCAACAAATTCAACAACAACTTCAACAATGAAATACACTAACATGTTCAACAAAAACCTCAACAATGAAAAACACCATAAATTCAACAACAACCTCAATTTTGAAAAACACCAACAGATCTAACAAACTCAACATTCAAATACACCCACAAATTCAACAACAACGTCACCTTTGAAAAACACCAACAAATTCAACAACCAACTCAACAATGAAAAACACCAACAAATTCAACAACAACCTCAACATTCAAAAACACCAACAAATTCAACAAAAACCTCAACAAGGAAAAACACCAAAAAATTCATCAACAACCTCAACATTCAAAAACACCAACAAATTCAACAATAACCTCAACAATGAAAAACACCAAAAAATTCAACAACAACCTCAACATTGAAAAACCCCAACAAATGCAACAACAACCTCAACATTCAAAAACCCCATCAAATTCAACAACCTCATCATTGAAAAACACCAACAAATTCAACTGCAACCTCAACTTTGAAAAATACAAAGAAGTTCAAGAAAAATCATTGATAACACAAATAAATTCAACAAGAACCTCAATATTGAACATCACCAATAAATTCATCACCAACCTGAACAATGAAAAACATCAAAAAATTCAACAACAACCTCAACTTTGAAAAACACCAACAACTTCAACAACCTCAACATTGAAAAACACCAACAAATTCAACTGCAGCCTCAACTTTGAAAAATACAAAAAAGATCAAAATGCACCATTGATAACACCAATAAATTCAACAACCTCAACATTGAAAATCACCAACAAATTCAACAACAACCTCAGCAATGAAAAACATCAAAAAATTGAACAACAACCTCAAATTTGAAAAATACCAAAAAATTCAACAACCTCAAGATTGAGAAACAGCAACAAATTCAACTGCAACCTCAACTTTGAAAAATACAAAAAGATTCAAAAATAAACATTGAATACACCAATAAATTTAAGAACAACATCAATATTGAAAATCACCAAAAAATTCAACACCAAACTCAAAATTGAAAAACAGCAAAATATTCAACAACAAGCTCAACTTTGAAAAACACCAACAAATTCAAAAACCTCAACATGGAAAAACACCAAAAAATTCAACTACAACCTCAATATTGAAAATACCCAACAAAATCAACAACAACCTCAACAATGAAAAACACCAACAAATTCAACAATAATCTCAACAATGAAAAACACCAAAAAATTCAAGAACAACCTCAATTTTGAAAAACACCAACAGATTTAACAACCTCAACATTCAAATACACCAACAAATTCAACAACAAACACAGCTTTGAAAAACAGCAGCAAATTCAACAACCTCAACATTGAAAAAGACCAACAAATTCAACAACATCCTTAACATATAAAAACACAAAAACGTTCAACAAAATAAAAATTGATAACACCAACAAATTCAACAACAACCTCACAATTGAAAATCACCAACAAATTTAACAACAACCTCAACAATGAAAAACATCAAAAAATTCAGCAACAACAACCACAACAATGAAAAACACCAAACAATTCAACAAAAACCTCAACATTCAAAAACACCAACAAATTCACCAACAACCTGAACAATGAAAAATTCATCAACAACCTCAACATTAAAAAACAAAAACAAATTCAACAAAAACCTCAACAATTAAAAACACCAAAAAATTCAACAACAACGTCAACTTTGAAAAATACCAACAAATTTAACAACCTCAACATTGAAAAACAGCAACAAATTCAACAACAACGTCAACTTTGAAAAATACAAAAAAGATTAAGAAAAACCATTGATAACACCAATAAATTCAACAACTTCAACATTGAAAATCACCAACAAATTCAATAACAACCTCAGCAATGAATAACATCAATAAATTCAACAACAACCTCAACAATGAAAAAGACCATCAAATTCATCAAATACCACAACATTGAGAAACACCAAAAAATTCAACAACATCCTCAACATTCAAAAACACCAACAACTTCAAGAAAAACATCAACAATGAAAAACACCAAAAAATTCAACAACAACCTCAGCTTTGAAAAACACAAACAAATTCAACAAACTGAACATTGAAAAACAGCAACAAATTCAACTGCAGCGTCAACTTTGAAAAATACAAAAAAGATTAAGAAAAACCATTGATAACACCAATAAATTCAACAACTTCAACATTGAAAATCACCAACAAATTCAACAACAACCTCAGCAATGAATAACATCAATAAATTCAACAACAACCTCAACAATGAAAAAGACCATCAAATTCATCAAATACCACAACATTGAAAAACACCAAAAAATTCAACAACAAACTCAAAATTGAAAATCATCATCAAATTCAACAAAAATCTCAACATTGCAAAACATCAAAAAATACAACAACAACCTCAACATTCCAAAACACCAACAAATTCAAAATAAACTTAACAATGAAAACACCAAAAAATTCAACAACAATCACAACTTTGAAAAACACCAACAAATTCAACAACATCTACATTGAAAAACACCAACAAATTAAAATGCAAACTCAGCTTTGAAAAATACAAAAAAAATTTTAAAAATACATTGATAACACCAATAAATTCAACAACAACCTCAATATTGAAAATCACCAACAAATTCATCAACAACCTCAACAATGAAAACAGGCACACAATTCAACAACAACGACCTCAACAATGAAAAACACCAAAACATTCAACAACAAGCTCAACATTGAAAAACTCCAACAATTTCAACAACATCCTCAACAATGAAAAACATCAAAAAATTCAAGAACAACCTCAACATTCAAAAACACCAAAAAATTCAACAAAAACTTCAACAATGAAAAACACCAAAAAATTCAACAACAACCTCAACTTACAAAAACACAAACAAATTCAACAACCTCAACATTAAAGAACAACAACAAATTTAACTGCAACCTCAACGTTGAAAAATACAAAAAAATCAAAAAAACCATTGATAACACCAATAAATTCGACAACCTCAACATTGAAAATCACCAACAAATTCAACAACAACATCAGCAATGATAAACATCAATAAATTCAACAAGAACCTCAACAATGAATAACACCAACAAATTCAACAAGTACTGCAACAATGAAAAACACCAAAAAATTCATCAACAAACTCAAAATTGAAAATCACCATCAAATTCAACAAAAATCTGAAAATTGAAATACATCAAAAAATACAACAACAACCTCAGCATTCCAAAACACCAACAAATTCAACATAACCTCAAACAAGAAAACACCAAAAGATTCAACAACAATCACAAATTTGAAATACACAAACAAATTCAACAACATCATCATTGAAAAACACCAACAATTTAAAGTGCAAACTCAACTTTAAAAATTCATAAAAGTTTAAAAAAAAACATTGATAACTCCAATAAATTCAACAGCAACCTCAATATTGAAAATCACCAACAAATTCATCAACAACCTTAACAATGAAAAACAGCAATAAATTCAACAACAACGACCTCAACAATGAAAAAAATAAAAAAATTCAACAACATACCTCAATTTTGAAAAACAATAACAGATTTAACAACCTCAACATTCAAATACACCAACAAATTCAACAACAAACACAGCTTTGAAAAACACCAGCAAATTCAACATCCTCAATATTGAAAAACACCAACAAATTCAACAACAACCTCAACTTTTAAAAATACAAAAAGGTTCAACAAAATAAAAATTGATAACACCAACAAATTCAACAACAACCTCAAAATTGAAAATCACCAACAAATTTAACAACAACCTCAAAAATGAAAAACATCAAAAAATTCAGCAACAACAACCACAACAATAAAAAACACCAAACAATTCAACAACAACCTCAACAATGAAAAACACCAACAAGTTCAACAACAACCTCAACAATGAAAAACACCAATAAATTCATCAACAACCTCAACATTCAAAAACAAAAACAAATTCAACAAAAACCTCAACAATTAAAAACACCAAAAAATTCAACAACAACGTCATCTTTGAAAAATACCAACAAATTTAACAACCTCAACATTGAATAACAGCAACAAATTCAACAACAAGCTCAGCAATCAAAAACAGCAACTAATTCAACAAAAACCTCAACAATGAAAAACACACAAAAATTCAACAACAACCTCAACATTCAAAAACACCAACAAATTCAACAAAAACCTCAACAATGAAAAACACCAAAAAATTCAACAACAACCTCAACTTTGAAAAACACAAACAAATTCAACAAAATCAACATTGAAAAACAGCAACAAATTCAACTGCAACCTCAACTTTGAAAAATACAAAAAAGATTTAAAAAAACCATTGATAACACCAAAAAATTCAACAACCTTAACATTGAAAATCACCAACAAATTCAACAACAACCTCAGCAATGAATAACAACAATAAATTCAACAACAACATCAACAATGAAAAACAGCAAGAAATTCATCAAGTACCGCAACAATGAAAAACGCCAAAAAAATTCAACAAAAAACTCAAAATTGAAAATCGCAATCAAATTCAACAAAAATCTCAACATTGAAATACATCAAAAAATACAACAACAACTTCAACATTCCAAAACACCAACAAATTCAACAAAACACTCAACAATGAAAACACCAAAAAACTCAACAACAATCACAACTTTGAAAAACACCAACAAATTCAACAACATCAACTATGAAAAACACCAACAAATTAAAGTGCAAACTCAACTTTGAAAAATACAAAAAAACTTTTAAAAATACATTGATAACACCAGTAAACTCAACAACAACCTCAATATTGAAAATCACCAACAAATTCATCAACAACCTCAACAATGAAAAAAGGCAAACAATTCAACAACAACGACCTCAACAATGAATAACACCAAAAAATTCAACAACAACCACAACATTGAAAAACTCCAACAATTTCAACAACAACCTCAACAAAGAAAAACACCAACAAATTCAACAACAAACTCAACATTGGTAATCACCAACAAATTCAACAACAACCTCAACATTCCAAAACACCGACAAATTAAACAAAAACCTCAACAATGAAAACACCAAAATATTCAACAACAACCTCAACTTTGAAAAACACCAAAAAATTCAACATGCTCAACATTGAGTAACAGCAACAAATTCAACTGCAACCACAACATTGAAAAATACAAAAGGATTCAAAAAAAAGCATTGAATACAACAATAAATTCAACAACAACCTCAATATTGAAAATCACCAAAAAATTCAACAACAACCTTAACATTGAAAAACACCAAAGTATTCAGCAACAACCTCAACTTTGAAAAACACCAACAAATTCAAAAGCCTCAACATGGAAAAACACCAACAAATTCAACTACAACCTCAATATTAAAAATCACCAACAAATTCAACAACAACCTCAACAATGAAAAACACGAAAAAAATTCAACAACAAACGCAATTTTGAAAAACACCAACAGATTTAACAACCTCAATATTCAAATACACCAACAAGTTCAACAACAACCTCAGCTTTGAAAAACATCAACAAATTCAACCACATCAACATTGAAAAACACCATCATATTCAACAACCTCATCATTGAAAAACACCAACAAATTCAACTGCAACCTCAACTTTGAAAAATACAAAAAAGTTCAAGAAAATTCATTGATAACACAAATATATTCAACAAGAACCTCAATAATGAAATTCACCACTAAATTCATCAACAACCTGAACAATGAAAAACATCAAAAAATTCAACAACAACAACCTCAACTTTGAAAAACACCAACAACTTCAAAAACCTCAACATTGAAAAACACAAACAAATTCAACTGAAACCTCAACTGTGAAAAATACAAAAAAATCAAAAAACACCATTGATAACACCAATGAATTCAACAACCCCAACATTGCAAATCACCAACAAATTCAACAACAACCTCAGCAATGAAAAACATCAAAAAATTGAGCAACAAACACAACTTTGAATATTACCAAAAAATTCAACAACCTCAACATTGAGAAACAGCAACAAATTCAACTGCAACCTCAACTTTGAAAAGTACAAAAAGATTCAAAAGAAAACATTGAATACACCAATAAATTCAACAACAACCTCAATATTGAAAATTACCAAAAAATCCAACAACAACCTCAACATTGAAAAACACCAAAATATTCAACAACAAGCTCAACTTTGAAAAACACCAACAAGTTCAAAAACCTCAACATGGAAAAACACCAACAAATTCAACTACAACTTCATTATTGAAAATCACCAACAAATTCAACAACAACCTCAACAATGAAAAACACCAACAAATTCAACAAAAAACTGAACAATGAAAAACACCAAAAAATTCAACAGCAACCTCAATTTTGAAAAACACCAACAGATTTAACAACCTCAACATTCAAATACACCAACAAATTCAACAACAAAAATAACTTTGAAAAACACCAGCAAATTCAACAACCTCAATATTGAAAAACACCAACAAATTCAACAACAACCTCAACTTTTAAAAATACAGAAAGGTTCAACAAAATAAAAATTGATAACACCAACAAATTCAACAACCTCACAATTGAAAATCAGCATCAAATTTAACAACAACCTCAACAATGAAAAACATCAACAATTTCAGCAACAACAACCACAACAATGAAAAAACCAAACAATTCAACAACAACCTCAACATTCAAAAACACCAACAAATTCAATAAAAACCTCAACAATGAAAAACACCAAAATTTTCATCAACAACCTCAACATTCAAAAACAAAAACAAATTCAACAAAAACATCAACAATTAAAAACACCAAAAAAATCAACAACAACGTCAACTTTGAAAAATACCAACAAATTTAACAACCTCAACATTGCAAAACACCAAAAAATTCAACAACAACCTCAACTTTGAAAAACACAAACAAATTCAACAAACTCAACATTGAAAAACAACAACAAATTCAACTGCAACCTCAACTTTGAAAAATACAAAAAAGATTTAAAAAAACCATTGATAACACCAAAAAATTCAACAACCTCAACATTGATAATCACCAACAAATTCAACAACAACCTCAGCAATGAATAACATCAATAAATTCAACAACAACATCAACAATGAAAAACAGCAAGAAATTCATCAAGTACAGCAACACTGAAAAACGCCAAAAAAATTCAACAAAAAACTCAAAATTGAAAATCACAATCAAATTCAACAAAAATCTCAACATTGAAATACATCAAAAAATACAACAACAACCTCAACATTCCAAAACACCAACAAATTCAACAAAACCCTCAACAATGAAAACACCAAAAAATTCAACAACAATCACAACTTTGAAAAACACCAACAAATTCAACAACATCAACTATGAAAAAGACCAGCAAATTAAAGTGCAAACTCAACTTTGAAAAATACAAAAAAAATTTTAAAAATACATTGATAACACCAATAAATTCATCAACAACCTCAATATTGAAAATCAACAACAAATTCATCAACAACCTCAACAATGAAAAAAGGCAAACAATTCAACAACAACGACCTCAACAATGAATAACACCAAAAAATTCAACAACAACCTCAACATTGAAAATCACCAACAAATTCAACAACAAACTCATCATTGAAAATCACCAACAAATTCAACAACAACCTCAGCAATGAATAACATCAAAAAATACAAGAACAACCTCAACATTCCAAAACACCAACAAATTAAACAAAAACCTCAACAATGAAAACACCAAAATATTCAACAACAACCTCAACTTTGAAAAACACCAAAATATTCAACCACAAGCTCAACTTTGAAAAACACCAACAAATTCAAAAACCTCAACATGGAAAAACACCAACAAATTCAACTACATCCTCAATATTGAAAATCACCAACAAATTCAACAACAACCTCAACAATGAAAAACACCAACAAATTCAACAAAAACCTCAACAATGAAAAACACCAAAATATTCATCAACAACCTCAACATACAAAAACACCATCAAATTCAACAAAAACCTCAACAATGAAAAACACCAACAAATTCAACAAAAACCTCAACAATGAAAAACACCAAAAAATTCATCAACAACCTCAACAATTAAAAACATCAAAAAGTTCAACAACAACCTCAACTTTGAAAAACACCAAAAAGTTCAACAACCTCAACATTTAGAAACAGCAACAAATTCAACTGCAAACTCAAATTTGAAAAATACAAAAAGATTTAAAAAAAAAACTTTGAATACACCTATAAATTCAACAACAGCCTCAATATTGAAAATCAGCAAAAAATTCAACACCAACCTCAACATTGAAAAACAGCAAAATATTCAACAACAACCTCAACTTTGAAAAACACCATCAAATTCAAAAACCTCAACATGGAAAAACACCAACAAATTCAACAACAACCTCAATATTGAAAATCACCAACAAATTTAACAACAACCTCAAAAATGAAAAACATCAAAAAATTCAGCAACAACAACCACAACAATGAAAAACACCAAACAATTCAACAACAACCTCAACAATGAAAAACACCAACAAATTCAACAACAACCTCAACAATGAAAAACACCAAAAAATTCATCAACAACCTCAACATTCAAAAACAAAAACAAATTCAACAAAAACCTCAACAACTAAAAACACCAAAAAATTCAACAACAACGTCAACTTTGAAAAATACCAACAAATTTAACAAACTCAACATTGAAATACAGCAACAAATTCAACAACAACCTCAGCAATCAAAAACAGCAACTAACTCAACAAAAACCTGAACAATGAAAAACACACAAAAATTCAACAACAACCTCAACATTCAAAAACACCAGCAAATTCAACAAAAACCTCAACAATGAAATACAACAACAAATTCAACAACAACCTTAAAAATGAAAAACATCAAAAAATTCCACAACAACCTCAACATTCCAAAACAACAACAAATTCAACAAAAACTCAACAATGAAAAACACCAAAAAATTCAACAACCTCAACATTGAGAAACAGCAACAAAATCAACTGCAACCTCCACTTTGAAAAATACAAATAGATTCAAAAAAAAACTTTGAATACACCAATAAATTCAACAAAAACCTCAGCAATGAAAAACAGCAATAAATTCAACAACAACAACCTCAACAATGAAAAACACCAACAAATTCAACAACAACATCAACAATGAAAAACATCAACAAATTCAACAAAAACCTCAACAATGAAAAACACTAAAAAATTCAACAACAACCTCAATTTTGAAAAGCATTAAACAGATTTAACAACCTCAACATTCAAATACACCAACAAATTCAACAACAACCTGAACAATGAAAAACACCAACAAATTCAACAAAAACCTCAACAATGAAAAACACCAAAAAATTCAAAAACAACCTAAATTTTGAAAAACATTAAACAGATTTAACAGCCTCAACATTCAATTACACCAACAAATTCAACAACAAACTCAGCTTTGGAAAACACCAACAAATTCAACAACCTTAACATTGAAAAACACCAACAAATTCAACAGCCTCAACATTGAAAAACACCAACAAATTCAACAACAACCTCAACTTTTAAAAATACAAAAAGGTTCAACAAAATAAAAATTGACAACACCAACAAATTCAACACCAACCTCAATATTGAAAATCACCAACAAATGTAACTACAACCTCAACAATGAAAAATATCAAAAAATTCAACAACAACAACCTCAACAATGAAAAACACCCAAAAATTCAACACCAACCGTAACATTCAAAAACAACAACAAATTCAACAACAACCTCAACAATGAAAAACACCAAAATATTCAACAACAACCTCAACATTCAAATACACCAACAAATTCAACAACAACCTCAATATTGAATATCACCAACAAATTCAACAACCTCAACATTGAAAAAGAGCTGCAAATTCAACCACACCCAAAACATTGAAAAACATCAAAAAATTCAACCACAACCTTAAAATCCAAATAGACCAACAAATTCAACAAAAACCTCAATAATGAAAGACACCAAAAAATTCAACAAGAACCTCATCTTTGAAGAACACCAACAGTTTCAATAACCTCAACATTCAAAAACACTAACAAATTCAACAAAAACCTCAAGAATGAAAAACACCAAAATGTTCAACAACATCCTCAACTTTGAAAAACACCAACTAATACCACAACCTCAACATTGAATAACTCCAGGAAATTCAACAACAACCTCAACATTGCAAAACACCAACAATTTCAACAACAAGCTCAACATTCAAAAACACCAACAAATTCAACAAAAACCTTAACAATTAAAACACCAAATATTTCAACTACAACCTCAACTTTGAAAAACACCAGCAAATTCAACAACCTCAACTTTGAAAAACTCCAAGAAATTCAACAACAACCTCAACAATGAAAAACACCAAAAACTTCAACAACAACCACAACTTTGAAAAACACCAACAGTTTCAATAACCTCAACATTCAAAAACACCAACAAATACAACAAAAACCTCAACAATGAAAAACACCAAAATATTCAACAACTTCCTCAACTTTGAAAAACAGCAACTAATACCACAAACTCAACATTGAATAACTCCAGGAAATTCAACAACAACCTCAACAATGAAAAACACCAAAAAATGTAACAACAATCCCAACATTGATAAACAACAACAAATTCAAAAACATCAACTTTGAAAAACAGCAACAAATTCAACTGCAACCTCAACTTTGAAAAATACAAAAAAAGTTCAAATAAACCATTGATAACACCAATAAATTCAACAAAAACCTCAACAATGAAAACCACCAAAAAATTCAACAACAAAATCAACATTGAAAATCACAAACAAATTCAATAACAACCTCAACAATGAAAAACATCATCAAATTCAACAACAACCTCAACATTCAAAAATACCAACAAATTGAACAAGAACGTCAACAATGAAAATCACCAACAAATTCAACAACAACCTCAACATTCAAAAACACCAACAAATTCAACAACAACCTCAATAATGAAAAACACCAAAAAATTCAGCAACATCCTCAACATTGAAAAACACCAACAAATGCAACAACCGCAACATTGAAAAACACCAACAAATTCAACACCAACCTCAATATTGAAAATCACCAACAAATGTAACTACAACCTCAACAATGAAAAATATCAAAAAATTCAACAACAACAACCTCAACAATGAAAAACACCCAAAAATTCAACACCAACCGTAACATTCAAAAACAACAACAAATTCAACAACAACCTCAACAATGAAAAACACCAAAATATTCAACAACAACCTCAACATTCAAATACACCAACAAATTCAACAACAACCTCAATATTGAATATCACCAACAAATTCAACAACCTCAACATTGAAAAAGAGCTGCAAATTCAACCACACCCAAAACATTGAAAAACATCAAAAAATTCAACCACAACCTTAAAATCCAAATAGACCAACAAATTCAACAAAAACCTCAATAATGAAAGACACCAAAAAATTCAACAAGAACCTCATCTTTGAAGAACACCAACAGTTTCAATAACCTCAACATTCAAAAACACTAACAAATTCAACAAAAACCTCAAGAATGAAAAACACCAAAATGTTCAACAACATCCTCAACTTTGAAAAACACCAACTAATACCACAACCTCAACATTGAATAACTCCAGGAAATTCAACAACAACCTCAACATTGCAAAACACCAACAATTTCAACAACAAGCTCAACATTCAAAAACACCAACAAATTCAACAAAAACCTTAACAATTAAAACACCAAATATTTCAACTACAACCTCAACTTTGAAAAACACCAGCAAATTCAACAACCTCAACTTTGAAAAACTCCAAGAAATTCAACAACAACCTCAACAATGAAAAACACCAAAAACTTCAACAACAACCACAACTTTGAAAAACACCAACAGTTTCAATAACCTCAACATTCAAAAACACCAACAAATACAACAAAAACCTCAACAATGAAAAACACCAAAATATTCAACAACTTCCTCAACTTTGAAAAACAGCAACTAATACCACAAACTCAACATTGAATAACTCCAGGAAATTCAACAACAACCTCAACAATGAAAAACACCAAAAAATGTAACAACAATCCCAACATTGATAAACAACAACAAATTCAAAAACATCAACTTTGAAAAACAGCAACAAATTCAACTGCAACCTCAACTTTGAAAAATACAAAAAAAGTTCAAATAAACCATTGATAACACCAATAAATTCAACAAAAACCTCAACAATGAAAACCACCAAAAAATTCAACAACAAAATCAACATTGAAAATCACAAACAAATTCAATAACAACCTCAACAATGAAAAACATCATCAAATTCAACAACAACCTCAACATTCAAAAATACCAACAAATTGAACAAGAACGTCAACAATGAAAATCACCAACAAATTCAACAACAACCTCAACATTCAAAAACACCAACAAATTCAACAACAACCTCAATAATGAAAAACACCAAAAAATTCAGCAACATCCTCAACATTGAAAAACACCAACAAATGCAACAACCGCAACATTGAAAAACACCAACAAATTCAACAACAACCTCAACTTTGAAAAATACAAGAAGATTCAAAAAAAAACATTGAATACACCAATAAATTCAACAACTACCTCAATATTGAAAATCATGAACAAATTCAACAACAACCCCAACATTTAAAATCACGAACAAATTCAACTTCAACCTCAATACTAAAAATCAGCAACAAATTCAACAACAACCTCAACTTTGAAAAACACCAACAAATTCAAAAATCTCAACATCGAAAAACACGAACAAATTCAAATACAACCACAATACTGAAAAAGACCAACAAATTCAACAAAAAACTCAACAATGAAAAACACCAAAAAATTCATCAACAACCTCAGCATTGAAAAATAATAACAAATCCAACAAAAACATCAACAATGAAAAATACCAAAAAATTCAACAACAACCTCAAGTTTGAAAAACACCAACAGATTCAACCACCCCAACATTCAAAAACACCAACAACTTCAACAAAAACCTCAACAATGAAAAACACCAAAAATACTCAACAACAACCCCAACATGGAAAAACACCAACAAATTGAACAACAACCTCAATAATGAAAATCACCAACAAATTCAACAACATCCTCAACATTCGAAAACACCAACAAAGTCAACAACAACCTCAACATTGAAAATGAGCAGCAAATTCAACACCAACCACAACATTGAAAAACACCAACAAATTCAACAAAAACCTTAACAATTAAAACACCAAATAATTCAACAACAACCTCAACTTTGATAAACACCAGCAAATTCAACAACCTCATCTTTGCAAAACTCCAAGAAACTCAACAACAACCTCAACAATGATAAACACCAAAAAATTGAACAACCTACCCCTACAATGAAAATCATCAACAAATTCAACAAAAACCTCAACAATGAAAAACACCAAAAAATTCAACAACAACCTCAACTTTGAAAAACACCAACAGTTTCAACAACCTCAACATTCAAAAAAACCAGCAAATTCAACAAAAACCTCAACAATGAATAATACCAAAAAATTCAACAGCATTCTCAACTTTGAAAAACACCAACAAATTCAACAACCTCAACATTCAAAAACACTAACAAATTGATCAAAAACCTGAACAATGAAAAAGAGCAAAATATTTAACATCATCCTCTACTTTGAAAAACACCAACAAATTCAACAACCTCAACATTTTAAAACTAAAAGAAATTCAACAACAACCTCAACAATGAAAAACACCAAAAAATTCATCAACAACCTCAACATTCACAAGCACCAACAAATTCAACAAAAACCTCAACAATGAAAAATACCAAAAATTTCAACAACAACCTCAACTTTGAAAAACACCAACAGATTCAATAACCTCAGCATTCAAAAACACCAACAAATTCAACAAAAACCCCAACATTGAAAAACACCAACAAATTCAGCAACAACCTCGACAATGAAAAACAATAACAAATTCAACAACAATCTCAACTTTTAAAAATACAAAAATGTTCAACAAAATTAAAATTGATAACACCAACAAATTCAAAAACAACCTCAAAATTGAATATCATCAACACATTCAAAAACATCCTCAATTTTGAAAACACCAACAAATTCAATGACCTCAACATTAAAAAAGAGCAGCAAATTCAACCACAACCAAAACGTTGAAAAACATCAAAAAATTTAACCACAACCTCAAAATCCAATTACACCAACGTATTCAACATAAACCTCAATAATGAAAGACACCAAGAAATTCAACAACAACCTCAACATTCAAAAACACCAACAAATGCAACAACCTCAGCATTGAAAAACAGCAACATATTCAACAATAATCTCAACTTTGAAAAATACAAGAAGATTCAAAAAAAAAACATTGAAGACAATAATAAATTCAATAACACCCTCAATATTGAAAATCAACAAAATATTCAACAACAACCTCAACTTAGAAAAACACCAACAAATTCAAAAACCTCAACATTGAAAAACACCAAAAATACAACTACAACCTCAATATTGATAATCACCAACAAATTCAACAACAACCTCAACAATGAAAAACACCAAAAAATTCAACAACAATAAAAACATGCAATAACACCAAAAAATTCAGCAAAAACCTCAACAATGAAAAACACCAAAAAATTCATCAACAACCTCAACATTCAAAAACACCAACAAATTCAACAAAAAGCCCAACAATGAAAAATATCAAAAAATTCAACAACAACCTCAACTTTGAAAAAAAAACAGATTCAATAACCTCAACTTTGAAAAACACCAACAAATTCAAAAACCTCAACATTGAAAAACACCAACAAATTCAACTACAATCTCAATATTGAAAATCACCAATAAATTCAACAACAACCTCAACATTCAAAAACACCAACAAATGCAACAACCTCAACATTGAAAAACAGCAACATATTCAACTACAACCTCAACTTTGAAAAATACAAGAATTTTCAAATAAAACATTGAAGACAATAATAAATTCAATAACACCCTCAATATTGAATATCACCAACAAATTCAACAACAACCGCAACAATGAAAAACACCAAAAAATTCAACAAAAACCTCAAAAATTAAAAACACCAAAAAATTAATCAACAACCTGAACATGCAAAAATACCAACAAATTCAACAAAAACCTCAACAATGAAAAACACCAAAACATTCAACAACAATCCCAATATTGAAAAAACACCAACAAATTCAACAACAACCTGAATATTGAAAATCACCAACAAATTCAACAACATCCTCAACTTTGAAAAACACCAACAAATTCAACAACCTCAACATTGAAAAAGAGCAGCAAATTCAACAACAACCACAACATTGAAAAATACCAAAAAAGTTCAACATCAACCTCAACTTTGAATAACACCATCAAATGCAACAACCTCAGTTTTGAAAAACACCGACAAATTCAACTACAACCGCAATTATGAAAAATACAAAAAGATTCAAAAATAAACATTGAATACACCAATAAATTCAACAACAACTTTAAAAATGAAAAACAACAAAAAATTAATCAACAACCTGAACATTCAAAAAGCCCAACAAATTCAACAAAAACCTCAACAATGAAAAACACCAAAAAATATCAACAACAGCCTCAGCTTTGAAAAACACCAACAGATTCAACAACCTCAACATTCAAAAACACCAGCAAATTCAACAAAAACCTCAACAATGAAAAACACCAAAACATTCAACAACAATCCCAACATTGAAAAACACCAACAAACTCAACAAACCTCAACATTGAAAAGGAGCAGCAAATTAAACAACCACAACATTGAAAAACACCAACAAATTCAACAACAACCTCAACAATCAAAAACACCAATAAATTCAACAACAATATCTACATGCAATAACACCAAAAAATTCAACAAAAACCACAACAATAAAAATCACCAAAAAAATCATCAACAACCTCAACATTCAAAAACACCAACAAATTCAACAAAAAGCCCAACAATCAAAAATATCAAAAAATTCAAAAACAACCTCAACTTTGAAAAAAAAACAGATTCAATAACCTCAACTTTGAAAAACACCAACGAATTCAAATACCTCAACGCTGAAAAACAGCAGCAAATTCAACTACAAGTTCAATATTGAAAATCACCAACAAATTCAACAACAACCTCAACAATGAAAAACACCAAAAAATTCAACAAAAACCTCAAAAATGAAAAACACCAAAAAATTAATCAACAACCTGAACATTCAAAAATACCAACAAATCCAACAAAAACCTCAACAATGAAAACCAACAAAACATTCAACAACAATCCCAACATTGAAAATCACCAACGAATTCAACAACAACCACAACATTGAAAAACACCAAAAAAGTTCAACGACAACCTCAACTTTGAAAAACACCATCAAATGCAACAACCTCAGCTTTGAAAAACACCGACAAATTCAGCTACAACCTCAATTTTGATAAATACAAAAAGATTTAAAAAAAACATTGAATACAACAATAAATTCAACAACAACCTCAAAAATGAAAAACAACAAAAAATTAAACAACAACCTGAACATTCAAAAACACAAAAAATTCAACAAAAACCTCAACAATGACAAACACCAAAAAAACAACAACCTCAACATTCAAAAAACACCAGCAAATTCAACAACAACCTCAACAATGAAAAACACCAAAACATTAAACAACAATCCCAACATTGAAAAACACCAACAAATTCAACTACAACCTCAATATTGAAAATCACCAACAAATTCAACAACAACCTCAACTTTGAAAAACACCAACAAATTCAACAACCTCAACATTGAAAAAGAGCAGCAAATTCAACAACAACCACAACATTGAAAAACACCAAAAAATTCAACAACAACCTCAGCTTTGAAAAACACCGACAAATTCAACTACAACCTCAATTTTGAAAAATACAAAAAGATTCAAAAAAAACATTGAATACACCAATAAATTCAACAAGAACCTCAATATTGAAAATCACGAACAAATTCAACAACAACCTCAACATTGAAAAACACCAAAATATTCAACAACAACCTCAGCTTTGAAAAACACCAACCAATTCAACAACCTCAACATTGAAAAACACCAACAAATTCAACAACAACCTCAACATTCAAAAACACCAACAAATTCAACAACAACCTCAAAAATTTAAAACACCAACAACTTCAACAACAACCTGAACTTATAAAAATACAAAAATGTTCAACAAAGTAAAAATTGATAACACCAGCAAATTCATCAACAACCTCAATATTGAATATCACCAATAAATTCTACAACAGCCTCAACTTAGAAAAACACCAACAAATTCAACAATCTCAACATTGAAAAACACGAACAAATTCAACAAAAACCTCAACAATGAATAACACCAAAAAATTCAACAACAACCTCAACAACGAAAAACACCAATAAATTCAGCAACAAGCTCAATATTGAAAATCACCAACAAAGTCAACAACAAACTCAACATTGCAATACACCAACAAATTAAACAACAACCTCAACATTGAAAAACTCCAACAAATTCAACAACAACCTCAACAATGAAAACCACCAAAAAATTCAACAACAAGCTCAACATTCAAAAACACCAACAAATTCAACAACCTCAACATTGAAAAAGACCAACAAATTCAACAAAAACCTCAGCAGTGAAAAACACCAAAAAATTCATCAACAACCTCAACATTCAAAACACCAACAAATTCAACAAAAACCTCAACAATGAAAAATACCAAAAAATTCAAAACAACCTCAAGTTTGTAAAACCCCAACAGATTCAACAACCTCAACATTCAAAAACACCAACAAATTCAACAAAAACCTCAACAATGAAAAACACCAAAAAATTCAACAACAACCCAAACATTGAAACACACCAACAAATTCAACAACAACCTCAAAAATTAAAAACACCAACAACGTCAACAACAACCTGAACTTATAAAAATACAAAAATGTTCAACAAATTAAAAATTGATAACACCAGCAAATTCATCAACAACCTCAATATTGAATATCACCAATAAATTCAACAACAGCCTCAACTTAGAAAAACACCAACAAATTCAACAACCTCAACATTGAAAAAGAGCAGCAAACTCAACAACAACCTCAACATTGAAAAACACCAACAAATTCAACAAAAACCTCAACAATGAATAACACCAAAAAATTCAACAACAACATCAACATTGATAAACTCTAACAATTTCAACAAAAACCTCAACAATGAAAAACACCAATAAATTCAACAACAAGCTCAATGTTGAAAATCACCAACAAAGTCAACAACAAACTCAACATTGCAAAACACCAACAAATTCAACAACAACCTCAACATTGAAAAACTCCAACAAATTCAGCCAGAACCTCAACAATGAAAACCACCGAAAAATTCAACAACAGGCTCAACATTCAAAAACACCAACAAATTCAACAACCTCAACATTGAAAAACACCAACAAATTCAACACAAACCTCAACATTGAAAAATACCAAAATATTCAACAACAACCTCAACATTGAAGAACACCAACAAATTCAAAAATCTCAGCATTAAAAAACACGAACAAATTCAACTATAACCTCAATACTGAAAATCACCAACAAATTCAACAACAACCTCAACTTTCAACAACAACAACAAATTCAAAAATCTCAACATTGAAAAAAATGAACAAATTCAATTACAACCTCAATACTGAAAAACATCAACAAATTAAACAAAAATCTCAACATTGAAAAACACCAACAAATTCAACAGCAACCTCAACATTGAAAAACTCAAACAAATTCAACAACAACCTGAACAATAAAAACCACCAAAAAATTCAACAACAAGCTCAACATTCAAAAACACGAACAAATTCAACAACCTCAACATTCAAAAACACCAACAACTTCAACAACAACCTGAACTTATAAAAATACAAAAAAGTTCAACAAATTAAAAATTGATAACACCAGAAAATTCATCAACAACCTCAATATTGAATATCACCAATAAATTCAACAACAACCTCAACATTCAAAAACACCAACAAATTGAAGGACCTCAACATTGAAAAACACCAACAAATTCAACAACAACCTCAACATTGAAAAACTCAAACAAATTCAACAACAACCTCAACAATAAAAACCACCAAAAAATTCAACAACAAGCTCAACATTCAAAAACACGAACAAATTCAACAACCTCAACATTCAAAAACACCAACAAAATCAACAAAAACCTCAACATTGAAAAACTCCAATATTTACAACAAAAAGCTCAACAATCATAAATACAAAAAAATTCAAAGAACAACCTCAACTTTGAAAAACACCAACAGATTCAACAACCTCAACATTCAAAAACACTAACAGATTCAACAAAAACCTTAACGTTGAAAAACAGCAAAAATATTCAACAACATCCTCAAATTTAAAAACACCAACAAATTCAACAACCTCAAATTTGAAAAACTCCAAGAAATTCAACAACAACCCCAACATTGAAAAACAAAAAAACAAATTCAACAACAACCCCAATATTGAAAATTAGCAACAAATTCAACAACAACCTCAACATTCAAAAACACCAACAAATGCCTCAAACTCAACATTGAAAAACAGCAACACATTCAACTACAACCTCAACTTTGAAAAATACAAGAAGATTCAAAAAAAACATTGAAGACAATAATAAATTCAATAACACCCTCAATATTGAAAATCACCAACAAATTAAAAAACAACCTCAACATGGAGAAACACCAAAATATTCAACAACAACCTCAACTTTGAAAAACACCAACAAATTCAAAAACCTCAACATTGAAAAACACCAAAAATTCAACTACAACCTCAATATTGATAATCACCAACAAATTCAACAACAACCTCAACAATGAAAAACACCAAAAAATTCAACAACAATATCAACATGCAATAACAACAAAAAATTCAACAAAAACATCAACAATGAAAAACACCCAAAAATTCATCAACAACCTCAACATTCAAAAATACCAACAAATTCAACAAAAAGCCCAACAATAAAAAATATCAAAAAATTCAACAACAAACTCAACTTTGAAAAAAAAGCAGATTCAATAAACTCAACTTTGAAAAACATCAACTAATTCAAAAACCTCAACATTGAAAAACACCAACAAATTCAACTACATGCTCAATATTGAAAATCACCGACAAATTCAACAACAACCTCAACATTCAAAAACACAAACAAATGCAACAACCTCAACATTGAAAGACAGCAACATATTCAACTACAACCTCAACTTTGAAAAATACAAGAAGATTCAAAAAAAAACATTGAACACAATAATAAATTCAATAACACCCTCAATATTGAAAATCACCAACAAATTAAAAAATAACCTCAACATGGAGAAACACCAAAATATTCAACAACAACCTCAACTTTGAAAAACACCAACAAATTCAACAAAAACCTCAGCAATGAATAATACCAAAAAATTCAACAACAACCTCAACCTTGAAAAACTCTAACAATTTCAACAAAAACCTCAACAATGAAAAACACCAATAAATTCAGCAAAAAGCTCAATATTGAAAATCACCAACATAGTCAACAACAAACTCAACATTGCAAAACACCAACAAATTCAACAACAACCTCAACATTGAAAAACTCCAACAAATTCAACAACAACCTCAACAATGAAAACCACCAAAAAATTCAACAACAAGCTCAACATTCAGAAACACCAACAAATTCAACAACCTCAACATTCAAAAACACCAACAATATTAACAAAAACCTCAACATTGAAAAACTCCAACAAATTGAACAAAAACCTCCACAATCATAAATACAAAAAAATTTCAAACAGCAACCTCAACTTTGAAAAACACCAACAGATTCAACTACCTCAACATTCAAAAACACTAACAAATTCAACAAAAACCTCAACGTTGAAAAACAGCAAAATATTCAACAACATCCTCAACTTTGAAAAACACCAACAAATTCAACAACTTCAACTTTGAAAAACTCCAAGAAAGTCAACAACAACCTCAACAATGAAAAACACCAAAAAATTCAACAACAACCCCAACATTGAAAAACACCAACAAATTCAACAACAACCTCAATATTGAAAATCAGCAACAAATTCAACAACAACCTCAACATTCAAAAACACCAACAAATGCCACAACCTCAACATTTAAAAAGAGCAACATATTCAACTACAACCTCAACTTTGAAAAATACAAGAAGATTCAAAAAAAAACAATGAAGACAATAATAAATTCAATAACACCCTCAATATTGAAAATCACCAACAAATTAAAAAATAACCTCAACATGGAGAAACACCAAAATAATCAACAACAACCTCAACTTTGAAAAACACCAACAAATTCAAAAACCTCAACATTGAAAAACACCAAAAATTCAACTACAACCTCAATATTGATAATCACCAACAAATTCAACAACAACCTCAACAATCAAAAACACCAATAAATTCAGCAACAAGCTCAATATTGAAAATCACCAACATAGTCAACTACAAACTCAACATTGCAAAACACCAACAAATTCAACAACAACCTCAACATTGAAGAACTACAACAAATTCAACAACAACCTCAACAATGAAAACCACCAAAAAATTCAACAACAAGCTCAACATTCAGAAACACCAACAACTTCAACAACCTCAACATTCAAAAACACCAACAAAATCAACAAAAACCTCAACATTGAAAAACTCCAACAAATTCAACAAAAACCTCCACAATCATAAATACAAAAAAATTTCAAACAGCAACCTCAACTTTGAAAAACACCAACAGATTCAACTACCTCAACATTCAAAAACACTAACAAATTCAACAAAAACCTCAACGTTGAAAAACAGCAAAATATTTAACAACATCCTCAACTTTGAAAAACACCAACAAATTCAACAACTTCAACTTTGAAAAACTCCAAGAAAGTCAACAACAACCTCAACAATGAAAAACACCAAAAAATTCAACAACAACCCCAACATTGAAAAACACCAACAAATTCAACAACAACCTCAATATTGAAAATTAGCAACAAATTCAACAACAACCTCAACATTCAAAAACACCAACAAATGCCACAAACTCAACATTGAAAAACAGCAACACATTCAACTACAACCTCAACTTTGAAAAATACAAGAAGATTCAAAAAAAAGACATTGAAGACAATAATAAATTCTATAACACCCTCAATATTGAAAATCACCAACAAATTAAAAAACAACCTCAACATGGAGAAACACCAAAATATTCAACAACAACCTCAACTTTGAAAAACACCAACAAATTCAAAAACCTCAACATTGAAAAACACCAAAAATTCAACTACAACCTCAATATTGATAATCACCAACAAATTCAACAACAACCTCAACAATGAAAAACACCAAAAAATTCAACAACAATATCAACATGCAATAAAAACAAAAAATTCAACAAAAAAATCAACAATGAAAAACACCCAAAAATTCATCAACAACCTCAACATTCAAAACTATCAACAAATTCAACAAAAAGCCCAACAATGAAAAATATCAAAAAATTCAACAACAACCTCAACTTTGAAAAAAAAACAGATTCAATAAACTCAACTTTGAAAAACACCAACAAATTCAAAAACCTCAACATTGAAAAACACCAACAAATTCAACCACAAGCTCAATACTGAAAATCACCAACAAATTCAATATCAACCTCAACATTCAAAAACACAAACAAATGCAACAACCTCAACATTGAAAAAGAGCAACATATTCAACTACAACCTCAACTTTGAAAAATACAAGAAGATTCAAAAAAACACATTGAAGACAATAATAAATTCAATAACACCCTCAATATTGAAAATCACCAACAAATTCAAAAACAACCTCAACATGGAGAAACACCAAAATATTCAACAACAACCTCAACTTTGAAAAACACCAACAAATTCAAAAACCTCAACATTGAAAAACAACAAAAATTCAACTACAACCTCAATATTGATAATCACCAACAAATTCAACAACAACCTCAACAATGAAAAACACCAAAAATTCAACAACAATATCAACATGCAATAACAACAAAAAATTCAACAAAAAAATCAACAATGAAAAACACCCAAAAATTCATCAACAACCTCAGCATTCAAAAATATCAACAAATTCAACAAAAAGCCCAACAATGAAAAATATCAAAAAATTCAACAACAACCTCAACTTTGAAAAAAAAACAGATTCAATAAACTCAACTTTGAAAAACACCAACAAATTCAAAAACCTCAACATTGAAAATCACCAACAAATTCAACTACAAGCTCAATACTGAAAATCACCAACAAATTCAATATCAACCTCAACATTCAAAAACACAAACAAATGCAACAACCTCAACATTGAAAAAGAGCAACATATTCAAATACAACCTCAACTTTGAAAAATACAAGAAGATTCAAAAAAACACATTGAAGACAATAATAAATTCAATAACACCCTCAATATTGAAAATCACCAACAAATTAAAAAATAACCTCAACATGGAGAAACACCAAAATATTCAACATCAACCTCAACTTTGAAAAACACCAACAAATTCAAAAACCTCAACATTGAAAAACACCAAAAATTCAACTACAACCTCAATATTGATAATCACCAACAAATTCAACAAACTGCGACCTCAACGTTGAAAAATACAAAAAATTCAACGACAACCCCAACATTGTAAAACACCAACAAATTCAACAACCTCAATATTGAAAATCACCAACAATTTCAACAACAACCCTAACATTGAACAACACCAACAAATTCAACAACAACTTCAACATTCAAAAATACCAACAAATTCAACAACAACCATAACTTTGAAAAACACCAACAAATTCAAATGCAACCTCAACTTTGAAAATTACAAAAAAGTTCAACAAAATAAAAATTGATAACACCAACAAATTCAACAACAACCTCAATATTGAATGTCACCAACAAATTCAACAACAACCTCAACGTTGAATAACACCAAAAATTCAACAACCCCAACATTGAAAAAGAGCAGCAAATTCAACAACAACCTCAAGAATGAAAAACATCAAAAAATTCAACAACAACCTTAAGTTTGAAAAATACCAACAGATTCAACTGCAACCTCAACTTTGAAAAATACAAATGAGTTAAAAAAAACCATTGATAACACCAATAAATTCAACAACAACCTCAAAATTGCAAAACACCAACAAATTAAACAGCAACCTCAACAATGAAAAACACCAATAATTTCAACAACAACCTCAACTTTGAAAAACACTAACAATTTCAACAACCTCAACATTGAAAAATATCAACAAATCCAAAAAAAACCTCAACAATGAAAAACACCAAAAAATTCAACAACATCCTAAACTTTGAAAAAGACCAACAAATTCAACAATCTCAACATTGAAAAACTCCAAGAACTTCAACAACAACCTCAACAATGAAAAGCACCAAAAAATTAATCTACAACCCCAACATTGAAAAACACCAACAAATTCAACAACAACATCAATATTGAAAATCACCAACAAATTCAAGAACCTCACATTGAAAAACACCAACAACTTTAAATAGCAACCTCAACTTTGAAAAATACAAAAAAGTTTAAAATAAAACATTGAAAACACCAATAAATTCAACAACAACCTCAATATTGAAAATCACCAACAAATTCAACACCAACCTCAAAAATGAAAAACATCAAGAAATTCCACAACAACCTCAACTTTGAAAAACACCAACAGATTCAAAAACCTCAACATTCAAAAACACCAACAAATTGAACAAAAACCTCAACAATGAAAAACACCAAAAAATTCAACAACAATCTCAAGTTTGAAAAACACCAAGAGATTCAGGAACTTCAACATTCAAAAACACCAACAAATCCAACAAAAACCTCAACAATGAAAAACACCATAAAATTCAACAACATCCTCAACTATTAAAAACACCAATTCAACAACCACAACATTGGAAAACACCAACAAATTCATCTGCAACCTGAACTTTTAAAATTACAAAAAAGTTCCAAAAAAACCATTGATATCACCAATAAATTCAACAACAACCTCAATATTGAAAATGACCAAGAAATTCGACAACAACCTGAACAATGAATAACATCAAAAAATTCAACAACAACAACCTCAACAATGAAAAACACCAAAAAATTAAACAACAACCTCAACATGGAAAAACTCCAACAATTTCAACAACAACCTCAACAATGAAAAACACAAAAAAATTAGCAACATCCTCAGCTTTGAAAAACACCAACAAATTCAACAACCGCAACATTGAAAAACTCCAACAAATTCAACAACAGCCTCAACAATGAAAAACACCACAAGATTCAACAGCAAACTCAACATTGAAAATCACCATCAAATTCAACAACAACCTCAAAAATGAAAAACATCAAAATCTTGAACAACAACCTCAACATTCAAAAACACCATCAAATTCAACAAAAACCTCAAGAATGAAAAACACCAAAAAATTCAACAACAACCTCAACTTTGAAAAACAGCAACAAATTCAACAACCTCAAAATTGAAAAACACCAACGAATTCAACTGCAACCTCAACTTTGAAAAATACAAAAAAGTTTTTAAAAAATCCTTTGATAACACCAATAAATTCAACAACAACCTCAATATTGAAAATCATCAACAAATTCAACTACAAACTCAACTTTGAAAAACACCAACTAATTTAAAAACCGCAACATTGAAAAATAAAAACAAAATTCAACTACAACATCAATATTGAAAATCACCAACAATTTCAACAACAACCTCAACAGTGAGCAACACCCAAAAATTCAACAACAGTCTCAAGATTCAAAAACACCAACAAATTCAACTGCAACCTCAACTTTGAAAAATACAAAAAAAGTTTTAAAAAAAACATAGACAACACCAATAAATTCAGCGACAACCTCAATATTGAAAATCAAAAACAAATTCAACAAAAACCTGAACAATGAATAACATCAAAAAATTCAACAAACAAAAACCTCAACAATGAAAAGCACCAAAAAATTCAACAACAACCTCAACATTGAAAAGCACCAACAAATTGAACATAAACCTCAACAATGAAAAACACCAAAAAATTCAACAACATCCTCAACTTTGAAAAAAGCCAACAAATTCAAGATCCTCAACATTGAAAAACTCCAAAAATTCAACATCAACCTCAACAATGAAAAACCCCAAAAAATTCAACAACAACCTCAACATTCAAAAACACCAACAAATTCTACAAAATCCTCAACATTGAAAATCACGATCAAATTAAACTGCAACCTCAACTTTGAAATATACAAAAAAGTTTAAAAAAAAACCATTCATAACACCATTAAATTCAACAACAACCTCAATATTGAAAATCATCAACAAATTCAACAACAACCTCAACAATGAATAAAATCAAAAAATTCAACAACAACCTAAATATTGAAAATCACCAACAAATTCAACAACAACCTCAAAAATGAAAAACATCAAAAAATTCAACAACAACCTCAAGATTCAAAATCACCAACAAATTCAACAAAAACCTCAACAATGAAAAACACCAAAAAAATCAACAACAACCTCAACTTTGAAAAACAGCAGCAAATTCAATAACCTCAAAATTGAAAAACAGCAACAAATTCAACGGCAACCTCAACTTTGAAAAATACAAAAAAGTTTTAAAAAAAACATTGATACCACCAAAAAATTCAACAACAACCTCAACATTGAAAATCATCAACAAATTCAACAACAACCTCAACTTTGAAAAACACCAACAAATTTAAAAACCTCAACATTGAAAAATACCAACAAATTCAACTGCAACCACAATATTGAAAATTACCAACAAATTCAACAACAACCTCAACAGTGAAAAACACCCAAAAATTCAAAAACAACCTCAACTTTGAAAAACAGCAACAAGTTCAACTGCATCCTCAACTTTGAAAAATACAAAAAAGTTTTAAAATAAACATTGACACCACCAATAAATTCAACATAAATCAATAACAAATTCAACAACAACCTGAACAATGAATAACATCAAAAAAGTCAACAACAACAACCTCAAGAATTAAAAGCACCAAAAAATTCAACAACAATCTCAACATTGAAAAACACCCAAAAAATCAACAACAACAAGCTCAATAATGAAACACAAATAAATTCAACAACAACCTCAATATTGAAAATCACCAACAAAGTCACCAACAACCATAACATTGCAAAACATCAACAAGTTCAAAAACAACCTCAACATTGAAAAACACCAACAAATTCATCAAGAACCTCAACAATGATAAACAGCAAAAAATTCAACAACAACCTCAACTTTGAAAAACACTAACAAATTCAACAACCTCAACATTGAAAAACAACAACAAATTCAACTTTATAAATACAAATAAGTTTAAAATAAGCATTGATAACAACAATAAATCCAACAACAACCTCAACAATGAAAACTCCAAGAAATTCAACAACAACCTCAACACTGAGAACTCTAACAATTTCAACAACAACCTCAACAATGAAAAACACCAAAAAATTCAACAGCAAACTCAACATTGAATATCACCATCAAATTCAACAACAACCTCAAAAATGAAAAACATCAAAAAAATTCAACAAAAACCTCATCATTCAAAAACACCAACAAATTCAACAAAAACCTCAAGAATGAAAAACACCAAAAAATACAACAACAGCCTCAACTTTGAAAAAAAGCAACAAATTCAACAACCTCAAAATTGAAAAACACCAACAAATTCAACTGCAACCTCAACTTTGAAAAATACAAAAAAGTTTTTAAAAAAACATTGATACCACCAATAAATTCAACAACAACCTCAATAGTGAAATCATCAACAAATTCAACAACAACCTCAACTTTGAAAAACACCAACAAATTTAAAAACCGCAACATTGAAAAATACCAACAAATTCAACTACAACCTCAATATTGAAAATCACAAGCAAATTCCACAACAACCTCAACAGTGAAAAACACCCAAAAATTCAACAACAATCTCAAGATTCAAAAACACCAACAAATTCAACAAAAACATCAACAATGAAAAACACAAAAAAATTCAAAAACATCCTCAACTTTGAAAAACAGCAACAAGTTCAACAACCTCAAAATTGAAAAACACCAACAAATTCAACTGCAACCTCAACTTTGAAAAATACAAAAAAGTTTTAAAAAAAACATTGACACCACCAATAAATTCAACAACAACCTCAAAATTGCAAAACACCAACAAATTAAACAGCAACCTCAACAATGAAAAACACCAATAATTTCAACAACAACCTCAACTTTGAAAAACACTAACAATTTCAACAACCTCAACATTGAAAAATATCAACAAATCCAAAAAAAACCTCAACAATGAAAAACACCAAAAAATTCAACAACATCCTAAACTTTGAAAAAGACCAACAAATTCAACAATCTCAACATTGAAAAACTCCAAGAACTTCAACAACAACCTCAACAATGAAAAGCACCAAAAAATTAATCTACAACCCCAACATTGAAAAACACCAACAAATTCAACAACAACATCAATATTGAAAATCACCAACAAATTCAAGAACCTCACATTGAAAAACACCAACAACTTTAAATAGCAACCTCAACTTTGAAAAATACAAAAAAGTTTAAAATAAAACATTGAAAACACCAATAAATTCAACAACAACCTCAATATTGAAAATCACCAACAAATTCAACACCAACCTCAAAAATGAAAAACATCAAGAAATTCCACAACAACCTCAACTTTGAAAAACACCAACAGATTCAAAAACCTCAACATTCAAAAACACCAACAAATTGAACAAAAACCTCAACAATGAAAAACACCAAAAAATTCAACAACAATCTCAAGTTTGAAAAACACCAAGAGATTCAGGAACTTCAACATTCAAAAACACCAACAAATCCAACAAAAACCTCAACAATGAAAAACACCATAAAATTCAACAACATCCTCAACTATTAAAAACACCAATTCAACAACCACAACATTGGAAAACACCAACAAATTCATCTGCAACCTGAACTTTTAAAATTACAAAAAAGTTCCAAAAAAACCATTGATATCACCAATAAATTCAACAACAACCTCAATATTGAAAATGACCAAGAAATTCGACAACAACCTGAACAATGAATAACATCAAAAAATTCAACAACAACAACCTCAACAATGAAAAACACCAAAAAATTAAACAACAACCTCAACATGGAAAAACTCCAACAATTTCAACAACAACCTCAACAATGAAAAACACAAAAAAATTAGCAACATCCTCAGCTTTGAAAAACACCAACAAATTCAACAACCGCAACATTGAAAAACTCCAACAAATTCAACAACAGCCTCAACAATGAAAAACACCACAAGATTCAACAGCAAACTCAACATTGAAAATCACCATCAAATTCAACAACAACCTCAAAAATGAAAAACATCAAAATCTTCAACAACAACCTCAACATTCAAAAACACCATCAAATTCAACAAAAACCTCAAGAATGAAAAACACCAAAAAATTCAACAACAACCTCAACTTTGAAAAACAGCAACAAATTCAACAACCTCAAAATTGAAAAACACCAACGAATTCAACTGCAACCTCAACTTTGAAAAATACAAAAAAGTTTTTAAAAAATCCTTTGATAACACCAATAAATTCAACAACAACCTCAATATTGAAAATCATCAACAAATTCAACTACAAACTCAACTTTGAAAAACACCAACTAATTTAAAAACCGCAACATTGAAAAATAAAAACAAAATTCAACTACAACATCAATATTGAAAATCACCAACAATTTCAACAACAACCTCAACAGTGAGCAACACCCAAAAATTCAACAACAGTCTCAAGATTCAAAAACACCAACAAATTCAACTGCAACCTCAACATTGAAAAACTACAAGAAATTCAACAACAACCACAACATTGAAATACTCTAACAATTTCAACAACAACCCCAACAATGAAAAACACCAAAAAATTCAACAATAAATTCAACATTCAAAATCACCAACAAATTCAACAACAACCTCAACAATGAAAAACACCAAATAATTCAACAAGAAACTCAACTTTGAAAAACACCAACAAATTGAACAAAAACGTCAACAATGAAAATCACCAACAAAGTCAACAAGAACCTCATCATTCAAAAAACGCCAACAAATTCAACAAAAACCTCAACAATGAAAAATACCAAATAATTCAACAAGAAACTCAACTTTGAAAAACACCAACAAATTCAACTGCAACCTCAACTTTGAAAAACATAAAAAAGTTAAAAAAATACATTGATAACACCAATAAATTCAACAACAACCTCAATACTGAAAATCAACAACAAATTCATCAACAACCTCAATAATGAAAAACATCAAAAAATTCAACAACAATCTTAAGAATCAAAAACACCAACAAATTCAACAAAAACCTCAACAATGAAAAACACCATAAAATTGAAAAACAACCTCAACTTTGAAAAACGGCAACAAGTTCAACTGCAACCTCAACTTTGAAAAATACAAAAAAGTTTTAAAATAAACATTGACGCCACCAATAAATCCAACAACAACCTCAATATTGAAAATCAACAAAAAATTCAACAACATGCTCAACAATGAAAAACACCAAAAAATTCAATAACAACCTAAACTTTGAAAAACACCAATAAATTCAACAATCTCAACAATGAAAAACACCAACAAATTCAACTGCAACCTCAACTATGAAAAAAACCACCTCAACTTTTAAAAATACAAAAATATTCAACAGAATTAAAATTGATAACACCAACAATTTCCACAAAAACCTCAATATTGAAAAACATGAAAAAATTCAACCACAACCTCAAATTTCAAAAACACCAACAGATTCAAGAACCTCAACATTCAAAAACACTAACAAATTCAACATAGACCAAAAGAATGAAAAACACCAAAATATTCAACAGCATCCTCAACTTTGAAAAACACCAACAAATTCAACAAAATCCACAACAATGAAAAACAGCAAAAAATTCAACAAGCACCTCAACTTTGAAAAACACAAACAGATTCAATAACCTCAACATTCAAAAAGCAAACAAATTCAACAACAAGATCCTCAACTTTGAAGAACAACAACAAATACAACAACCTCAACATTGAAAAACTACAAGAAATTCAACAACAACCTCAACATTGAAATACTCTAACAATTTCAACAACAACCCCAACAATGAAAAACACCAAAAAATTCAACGACAAACTCAACATTGAAAATCACCAACAAATTCAACAACAACCTCAACAATGAAAAACATCAAATAAATTCAACAACAACCTTATCATTTAAAAACACCAACAAATTCAACAAAAACTTCAACAATGAAAAACACCAAATAATTCAACAACCTCAACTTTGAAAACTACCAACAGATTCAACAACCTCAACATTCAAAAACACCAACAAATTCAACAAAAACGACAACAACGAAAAATATCAAAAAATTCAACAACAACCTCAAATTTGAATAACACCAACAGATTCATCAACCTCAACATTCAATAACACTAACAAATTCAACAAAAACCTCAACAATGAAAAACACCAAAAAATTCAACAACAAACTCAACTTTGAAAAACACCAACAGATTCAACAACCTCAACATTCAAAAACACCAACAAATTCATCAACCACCTCAACTTTGAATAAGACCAAGATTCAACAACCTCAACATTCAAAAACACTAACAAATTTAACAAAAACCTCAACAATGAAAAACAGCAAAATATTCAAGAACATCCTCAACTTTGAAAAACACCAAAAAATTCAACAACAACCCCAACATTGAAAAACACCAGCAAATTCAACTTTAACCTCAACTTTGAAAAACATAAAAAAGTTAAAAAAAAACAGTGATAACACCAATAAACTCAACAACAACCTCAATACTGAAAATCACCAACAAATTCATCAACAACCTCAACAATGAAAAACATCAAAAAATTCAACAACAACGACCTCAACAATGAAAAACACCAATAAATTCAACAACAACCTCAACAATGAAAAACATCAAAAAAATTCAACAACAACGACCTCAACAATGAAAAACACCAACAATTTCAACGACAACCTCAACAATGAAAAACAGCAAAAAATTCAACAACAAACTCAACATTGAAAATCACCAACAAATTCAACAACAACCTCAACAAAGAAAAACATCAAAAAATTCAACAACAACCTCAGAATTCAAAAACGACAACAAATTCAACAAAAACCTCAACAATGTAAATCACAAAAAAATTCAACAACAACATCAACTTTGAAAAACACCAACAAATTCAACAACCTCAACATTGAAAAACACCAACAAATTCAACTGCAACCTCAACTTTGAAAAATACAAAAAAGTTAAAAAATAACAATTATTAACAACAAAAAATTCAACAACAACCTTAATATTGAAAATCACCAACAAATTCAACAACAACCTCAACAACGAAAAACATCAAAAAATTCAACAACAACCTCAACAATGAAAAACACCAAAAAATTCAACAACAACCCACCATTGAAAAACACCAAAATCTTCAACAACAAACTCAACTTTGAAAATCACCAACAAATTCAACCACCTCAACATTGAAAAACAGCAAAAAATTCAACAACAATCTCAACGTTAAAAATACAAAAAAGTTCAACAAAATAAAAATTGATAACACCAATAAATTCAACAACAACCTCAATATTGAACATCAGCAACAAATTCAACAACCTCAACATTGAAGAAGACCATCAAATTCAACAACAACCTCAACAATGAAAAAACCAAAAAATTCAACAACAACCTCAACTTTGAAAAATACCAACAGATTCAACAACTCAACATTCAAAAACACCAACAAATTCAACAAAAACGTCAACATTGAAAAATACTAAAAAATTCAACTACAACCTCAATATTGAAAATCACCAACAATTTCAAAAACAACCTCAACAGTGAGCAACACCCAAAAATTCAACAACATTCTCAAGATTCAAAAACACCAACAAATTCAACAAAAACCTCAACAATGAAAAACACCAAAAAATTCAAAAACAACCTCAACTTTGAAAAACAGCAACAAGATCAACATCCTCAAAATTGAAAAACACCAACAAATTGAACATAAATCTCAACAATGATAAACACCAACTGATTCAACAACCTCAACATTCATAAATACCAACAAATCCAAAGAAACCTCAACAAAGAAAAACACCAAAAAATGCAACAACATCCTCAACTTTGAAAAAAACCCAACAAATTCAACAACCTCAACATTGAAAAACTCCAACAAATTCAACATCAACCTCAATAATGAAAAACACCAAAACATTCAACAACAACCTCAACATTCAAAAACAACAACAAATTCAACAACAAACCCAACATCGAAAATCACCAACAAATTAAACAACAACCTCAATATTGAAAAACACCAACAAATTCAACAACAATCTCAACATTCAAAATCACTAACAAATTCAATAAAAACCCCAACATTGAAAAGCACCAAAATATTCAACAACCTCAACACTGAAAATCACCAACATATTCAACAACAACCTCAACAATGATAAACACCAACAAATTCAAGAACAACCTCAACTTTTAAAAATACAAAAATGTTCAACAAAATTATAATTGATAACACCAACAAATTCAACAACAACCTCAACATTGAATATCACCAACAAATTCAACAACAACCTCAACAATGAAAAACACCAAAAAATTCAAAAACAACCTCAACTTTGAAAAACACCAACTAATACCACAACCTCAACATTGAATAACTCCAGGAAATTCAAGAACAACCTCAACAATGAAAAATACCAAAAAATGTAACAACAACCCCAACATTGATAAACACCAACAAATTCAAAAACCTCAACTTTGAAAAACACCAAAAAATTCAACAACCTCAACATTCAAAAACACTATCAAATTGAACAAAAACCTCAACAATGAAACACAGCAATATATTTAACATCATGCTCAACTTTGAAAAACACCAACAAATTCAACAACCTCAACATTGAAAAACTCCAACAAATTCAACAACAACCTCAACAATGAAAAACACCAAAAAATTCAACAAGAACCACAACATTGAAAAACACCAAAAAATTCAGCAACAAACTCAACTTTGAAAAACAGCAACAAATGCAACAAATTCAACATTGAAAAAGAGCAACAAATTTAACTACAACCTCAACATGAAAAGCACCAAAAAATTCAACAACAACATCAACTTTGAAAAATACAAAAAGATTCAATAAAAAACTTTGAAGACAATAATAAATTCAGTAACAACATTAATATTGAAAATCACCTACAATTTCAAAAACAACCTCAACGTGGAGAAACACGAAAATATTCAACAACAACCTCAACTTTGAAAAACACCAACAAATTCAAAAACCTCAACATTGAAAAACACCAACAAATTCAACTACATACTCAATATTGAAAATCACCAACAACTTCAACAACAACCTCAACATTCAAAATCACTAACAAATTCATCAACAACCTCAACATTGAAAATCACCAACAAATTCAACAACAACCTCTACATTCAAAAGCACCAACATATTCAACAAAAACCTCAACAATGAAAAACACCAACAAATTCAAGAACAACCTCAACTTTTAAAAATACAAAAATGTTCTACAAAATTAAAATTGATTACACCATCAAATTCAACAACAACCTCAATATTGAATATCACCAACAAATTCAACAACAACCTCAACATTGAAAAGACCAACAAATTCAACAACCTCAACAGTGAAAATGAGCAGCAAATTCAACCACAACCAAAACATTGAAAAGCACCAAAAAATTAACCACAACCTCAAAATCCAAATACACCAACAAAATCAACAAAAACCTCAATAATGAAAGACACCAAAAAATTCAACAACAACCTCAGCTTAGAAAAACACCAACAGTTTCAATAACATCAACATTCAAAGACAACAATAAATTCAAAAATATCAACATTGAAAAACACGAACAAATTCAACTACAATCTCAATACTGAAAAGCAACAAAAAATTCAACAGAATCTCAACAATGAAAAACACTAAAAAATTCTTCAACAATCTCAACATTCAAAAATACCAACAAATCCAACAAAAACCTCAACAATGAAAAAAAAACCAAATAATCCACAACAACCTTAACTTTGAGAAAGACCAACAGATTCAACGACCTCAACATTCAAAAACACCAACAACTTCAACAAAAACCTCAACAATGAAAAACACCCAAAAAATTCAACAACAACCACAACATGGAAAAACACCAACAAATTGAACAACAGCTTCAATATTGAAAATCACCAACAAATTCAACAGCAACCTCAACATTCAGAAACACCAAAAAATTCAACAACAATCTCAAAAATTAAAAACACCAACAAATTCAACAACAACCTGAACTTTTAAAAATGCAAAAATGTTCAACAAAATAAAAATTGAAAACACCAGCAAATTCAACAACAACCTCAATATTGAATCTCACCAACAAATTCAACAACAACCTCAACTTTGAAAAACACCAACAAATTCAACAACCTCAACATTGAAAATGAGCAGCAAATTCAACACCAACCACAACATTGAAAAACACCAACAAATTCAACAAAAACCTCAACAATTAAATACAACAAAAAATTCAACAACAACCTCAAAATTGAAAAAGTCTAACAATTTCAACAAAAACCTCAACAATCAAAAACACCAATAAATTCAACAACGACCTCAATGTTGAAAATCACCGACAAAGTCAACAAAATCCTCAACATTGCAAAACACCAACAAATTGAACAACAACCTCAACTTTGAAAAACCCCAGCAAATTCAATAACCTCAACATTGAAAAACACCAACAAATTCAACAAAAACCTCAACGATCAAAAATACAACAAAATTCAAACAACAACCTCAACTTTGAAGAACGCCAACAGATTCAACAACCTCAACATTCAGAATCAATAACAACTTCAACAAAAACCTCAACATTGAAAAACAGCAAAATATTCAACAACATCCTCAACTTTGAAAAACACCAACAAATTCAACAACCTCAACATTGAAAAACTCCAAGAAATTCAACAACAACCTCAACAATGAAAAACACCAAAACATTCAACAACAACCTCAACTTTGAAAAACACCAACAGTTTCAACAACCTCAACATTCAAAAAAACCAACATATTCAACAAAAACCTCAACAATGAATAAAACCAAAAAATTCAACAACTTCCTAAACTTTTAAAAACACCAACAAATTCAACAACCTCAACATTCAAAAACACTAACAAATTGAACAAAAACCTCAACAATGAAAAGCAGCAAAATATTTAACATCATCCTCAACTTTGAAAAACGCCAACAAATTCAACAAAAACCTCAACAATGATAAACACCAACAAATTCAACAACAACCTCAACTTTGAAAAACACCAACAGTTTCAACAACCTCAACATTCAAAAAAACCAAAAAATTCAACAAAAACCTCAACAATGAATAAAACCAAAAATTTCAACAACATTCTCAACTTTGAAAAACACCAACAAATCCAACAAGCTCAACATTCAAAAACACTAACAAATTGATCAAAAACCTGAACAATGAAAAAGAGCAAAATATTTAACATCATCCTCAACTTTGAAAAACACCAACAAATTCAACAACCTCAACATTTTAAAACTAAAAGAAATTCAACAAACTCAACAATGAAAAACACCAAAAAATTCATCAGCAACCTAAACATTCAAAAATACCAACAAAACCAACAAATACCTCAACAATGAAAAATACCAAAAAATTCAACAACAACCTCAACTTTGAGAAAGACCAACAGATTCAATGACCTTAACATTCAAAAACACCAACAACTTCAACAAAAACCTCAACAATGAAAAACACCAAACAACCACATCATGGAAAAACACCAACAAATTGAACAACAACCTCAATGTTGAAAATCACCAACAAATTCAACAACAACCTCAACATTCAAAAACACCAACAAATTCAACAACAACCTCAAAAATTAAAAACAGCAACAAATTCAACAACAACCTGAACTTTTAAAAATACAAAAATTTTCAACAAAATAAAAATTGAAAACACCAGCAAATTCAACAACAACCTCAATCTTGAATCTCACCAACAAATTCAACAACAACCTCAACTTTGAAAAACACCAACAAATTCAACAACCTCAACATTGAAAATGAACAGCAAATTCAACACCAACCACAACATTGAAAAACACCAACAAATTCAACAAAAACCTCAACAATTAAATGTACCAAAAAATTCAACAACAACCTCAACATTAAATAACTCTAACAATTTTAACAAAAACCTCAACAATCAAAAACACCAATAAATTCAACAACAACCTAAATGTTGAAAATCACCAACAAAGTCAACAACAACCTCAACATTGAAAAACACCAACAAATTGAACAACAACCTCAACTTTGAAAAACCCCAGCAAATTCAACAACCTCGACATTGAAAAACACCAACAAATTCAACAACAACCTCAACATTGCAAAACACCAACAAATTCAACAAAAACCTCAACATTGAAAAACTCCAACAAATTCAACAAAAACCTCAACGATCAAAAATACAGCAAAATTCATACAACAACCTCAACTTTGAAGAACACCAACAGATTCAACAACCTCAACATTCAAATTTAATAACAAATTCAACAAAAACTTCAACACTGAAAAACAGCAAAATATTCAACAACATCCTCAACTTTGAAAAACTTCAAAAAATTCGACAACCTCAACATTGAAAACCTCCAAGAAATTCAACAACGACCTCAACAATGAAAAACAAAAAAAAATACAACAACAACCTCAACTTTGAAAAACACCAACAGTTTCAACAACCTCAACATTTAAAAAACCAACATATTCAACAAAAACCTAAACAATCAATTAAACCAAAAAATTCAACAACATCCTAAACTTTGAAAAACACCAACAAATTCAACAACCTCAACATTGACAAACGCCAAGAAATTCAACAACCTCAGCAATGAAAAACACCAAAAAACACCAAAAACACCAAAAAAGATTCAATAAAAAACTTATAAGACAATAATAAATTGAATAACAACCTTAATATTGAAAATCACCAACAAATTCAAAAACAACCTCTACATGGAGAAACACCAAAATATTCAACAACAACCTCAACATTGAAAAACAGCAACAAATTCAAAAACCTCAACATTGAAAATCACCAACAAATTCAACAACAACCTCAACAATGATAAACACCAAAAAATTCATCAACAACCTCAACATTCAAAAACACCAACAAATTCAACAAAAACCTCAACAATGAAAAATATCTAAAAATTCAACATCAACCTCAACTTTGAAAAACACCAACAGATTCAACAACCTCAACTTTGAAAAACACCAACTAGTACCACAACCTCAACATTGAATAACTCCAGGAAATTCAACAACAACCTCAACAATGAAAAACACCTAAAAATTCAACAACAACCTCAACTTTGAAAAACACCAACAGTTTCAATAACCTCAACATTCAAAAACACTAACAAATTCAACAAAAACCTCAACAATGAAAAACTCCAAAATATTCAACAACATCCTCAACTTTGAAAAACACCAACTAATACCACAACCTCAACATTGAATAACTCCAGGAAATTCAACAACAACCTCAACAATGAAAAACACCACAAAATGTAACAACAACCCCAACATTGATAAACACCAACAATTTCAAAAACCTCAACTTTGAAAAACAGCTACAAATTCAACTGCAACCTCAACTTTGATAAATACAAAAAAGTTCAAAATAAACCATTGATAACACCAATAAATTCAACAAAAACCTCAACAATGAAAAACACCAAAAAATTCAACGACAAAATCAACATTGACAATCACCAACAAATTCAATAACAACCTCACAATTAAAAGACATCATAAAATTCAACAACAACCTCAACATTCAAAAATACCAACAAATTGAACAAAAAGGTCAACAATGAAATTCACCAACAAATTCAACAACAGCCTCAACATTCAAAAACACCAACAAATTCAACAACAACCTCAACAATGAAAAACACCAAAAAATTCAACAGCAACCTCAACATTGAGAAACACCAACAAATGCAACAAGCGCAACATTGAAAAACACCAACAAATTCAACAACAACCTCAACTTTGAAAAATGCAAGAAGATTCAAAAAAGAACATTGAATGCACCAATAAATTCAACAACAACCTCAATATTGAAAATCACGAACAAATTCAACAACAACCTCTACATTGAAAATCAAGAACAAATTCAACTTCAACCTCAATACTAAAAATCACCAACAAATTCAACAACAACCTCAACTTTGAAAATCACCAACAAATTCAAAAATCTCAAAATTGAAAAACACGAACAAATTCAAATACAACCTCAATACTGAAAAAGACCAACAAGTTCAACAAAAACCTCAACAATGAAAAGCTCCAAAAAATTCATCAACAACCTAAACATTCAAAAACACTAACAAATCCAACAAAAACATCAACAACGAAAAATACAAAAAATTTAACAACAGCCTCAACTTTGAAAAACACCAAAAGATTCAACAACCACAACATTCAACAACAGCAACAAATTCAACAAAAACCTCAACAATGAAAAACACCAAAAAAATTCAAAAACAAACCCAACATGGTAAAAGACCAACAAGTTGAAAAGCAACCTCAATATTGAAAATCAGCAACAAATTCAACAACAACCTCAACATTCAAAAGCACCAACAAATTCAACAACAACCTCAACATTTAAAAATACAAAAATGTTCAACAAAATAAAAATTGTTAACACCATCAAATTCAACAACAACCTCAATATTGAATCTCACCAACAAATTCAACAACAACCTCAACTTTGAATAACACCAACAAATTCAACACCCACAACATCGAAAATGAGCTGCAAATCCAACACCAACCACAACATTGAAAAACACCATAAAATTCAGCAAAAAACTCAACAATGAAAAACAATAAAAAATTCAACAACAACCTCAACATTGAAAATCACCAACAAAGTCAACAAAAACCTCAACATTGCAAAACACCAACAAATTCAACAACAAGCTCAACATTCAAAAACACCAACAAATTCAACAAAAACCTTAACTATTAAAACACCTAATAATTCAACAACAACCTCAACAATGAAAAACACCAAAAAATTCAACAACTACCGCTACAATGAAAATCACCAACAAATTCAACAAAAACCTCAACAATGAAAAACACCAAAAAATTCAACAACAACCTCAACTTTGAAAAACACCAACAGTTTCAAAAACCTCAACATTCAAATAACCCAACAAATTCAACAAAAAACTCAACAATGAATAATACCAAAAAATTCAACAACATCCTCAACTTTGAAAAAAACCAACAAATTCATCAACCTCAACATTTTAAAACTAAAAGAGATTCCACAACAACATCAACAATGAAAAACACCAAAAAATTCATCAACAACCTCAACATTCAAAAGCACCAACAAATTCAACAAAAACCTCAACAATGAAAAACACCAAAATATTCATCAACAACCTCAACATTGAAAATCACCAACATATTCAACAACAACCTCAAATTTTAAAAATACAAAAATGTTCAACAAAATTAAAAGTGATAACACCAACAAATTCAACAACAACCTCAATATTGAATATCACCAACAAATTCAACAACAACATCAACTTTGAAAACACCAACAAATTCAACAACCTCAACATTGAAAAAGAGCTGCAAATTCAACCACAACCAAAACATTGAAAAACATCAAAAAATTCAACCACAACCTCAAAATCCAAATAGACCAATAAATTCAACAAAAACCTCAATAAAGAAAGACACCAAAAAATTCAACTAAAACCTCAACTTTGAATAACACAAACAGTTTCAATAACCTCAACATTCAAAAACACCAACAAATTCAACAAAAACCTCAAAAATGAAAAACACCAAAATGTTCAACAACATCCTCAACTTTGAAAAACACCAACTAATACCACAAGCTCAACATTGAATAACTCCAGGAAATTCAACAACAACCTCAACAATGAAAAACACCTAAAAATTCAACAACAACCTCAACTTTGAAAAACACCAACAGTTTCAATAACCTCAACATTCAAAAACACTAACAAATTCAACAAAAACCTCAAGAATGAAAAACACCAAAATGTTCAACAACATCCTCAACTTTGAAAAACAGCAACTAATAGCACAACCTCAACACTGAATAACTCCAGGAAATTCAACAACAAACTCAACAATGAAAAACACCAAAAAATGTAACAACAACCCCAACATTGATAAACACCAACAAATTCAAAAACCTCAACTTTGAAAAACAGCAACAAATTCAACTGCAACCTCAACTTTGAAAAATACAAAAAAAGTTCAAATAAACCATTGAGGACACCAATAAATTCAACAAAAACCTCAACAACGAAAAACACCAAAAAATGTAACAACCCCAACATTGATAAACACCAACAAATTCAAATGCCTCAACTTTGAAAAACAGCAACAAATTCAACTGCAACCTCAACTTTGAAAAATACAAAAAAAGTTCAAATAAACCATTGAGGACACCAATAAATTCAACAAAAACCTCAACAATGAAAAACACCAAAAAATTCAACAACAAAATCAACATTGAAAATCACCAACAAATTCAACAAAAACCTCAACAATGAAAAACACCGAAAAATTCAACAACAATCTGAACTTTGAAAAACACCAACAAATTCAACAACCTCAACATTGAAACAGACCAACAAATTGAACTGCAACCTCAAGTTTGAAAAATACAAAAAATATTTAAATAAAACCCTTGATAACAACAATAAATTCAACAACAACCTCAATATTGAAAATCACCGACAAATTCAACAACAACCACTACATTGCAAGACACCAACAAATTCAACTCCAACCTCAACGTTGAAAACTACAAAAAAGTTTAAAAATAACCATTGATAACAACAAAAAATTCAACAACAACCTCAATATCGAAAATCACCAACAAATTCAACAACAACCTCAGCAATGAAAAACACCAACAAATTCAACAACAACAACCTCTACAATGAAAAATACCAAAAAATTCAACAACTACCTCTACATTCAAAAAACCCAACAAATTCAACAACAACCTCAACAATGAAAAACACCAAAAAATTCAACAACAACCTCAACATTCAAAAACACCAAAAATTAAATACAACAAAATCAACATTCAAAAACACCAACAAATTCAACCAAAACCTCGACAATGAAAAACACCAAAAAAATTAAACAACAACCTCAACTTTGAAAAACACCAACAAATTCAACAACCTCAACATTGGAAAACACCAACCAATTCGACAACAACCTCAACATTTAATAATTACAACAAATTCAACAACAACCTCAACAAAGAAAAACACCAAAAAATTCAACAACAACCTCAACATTCAAAAACACAAACAAATTCAACAAAAACCTCAACAATGAAAAACACCGAAAAATTCAACAACAATCTGAACTTTGAAAAACACCAACAAATTCAACAACCTCAACGTTGAAAAACACCAACAAATTCAACAACCTCAACATTGGAAAACACCAACAAATTCGACAACAACCTCAACATTTAATAATTACAACAAATTCAACAACAACCTCAACAAAGAAAAACACCAAAAAATTCAACAACAACCTCAACATTCAAAAACACAAACAAATTCAACAAAAACCTCAACAATGAAAAACACCGAAAAATTCAACAACAATCTGAACTTTGAAAAACACCAACAAATTCAACAACCTCAACATTGAAACAGACCAACAAATTGAACTGCAAACTCAAGTTTGAAAAATACAAAAAATATTAAAAAAAAACCCTTGATAACAACAATAACTTCAACAACAACCTCAATATTGAAAATCACCGACAATTTCAACAACAACCACTACATTGCAAGACACCAACAAATTCAACTCCAACCTCAACGTTGAAAACTACAAAAAAGTTTAAAAAAAACCCTTGATAACACCAATAAATTCAACAACAACCTCAATATTGAAAATCACCAACAAATTCAACAACAACCTCTCCATTGCAAGACACCAACAAATTCAACTCGAACCTCAACGGTGAAAAATACAAATAAGTTTAAAAAAAAACATTGATAACACCAATAAATTCAAGAACAACCTCAATATTGAAAATCACCAACAAATTCAACAACAACCTCAACAATGAAAAACATCAAAAAATTGAACCACAGCAACCTCAACAATGAAAAACAACAAAAAATTCAACAACAACGCAACGGTGAAAATCACCAAAATAGTCAACAACAAACTCACCTTTGAAAAACAGCAAGAAATTCAATAACCTCAACATTGAAAAACAGCAACAAATTCAACAACAACCTCAACTTTTAAAAATACAAAAAGGTTCAACAAAATAAAAATTGATAACACCAACAAAATCAACAACAACATCAACATTCAAAAACGCCAACAAATTCAACAAAAACCTCAACAATGAAAAACGCCAAAAAATTTAACAACAACCTCAACATTCAAAAACACCAACAAATTTAACAAAAACCTCAAAAATTAAAAACAGCAAATAATTCAACAACAACCTCAACTATGAAAAACACCAACATATTCAACATCCTCAACATTGAAGAACACCAACAACTTCAACAACAATGTCAACATTTAAAAATTCCAACAAATCCAACAACAACCTCAACAATGAAAAACACCAAAAAATTCAACAACAACCTCAACATTCAAAATCACCTTCAAATTCAACAACAACCTCAACAATGAAAAACACCACCAAATTCAACAACAGCCTCAACTTTTAAAAACGCAAAAAGGTTCAACAAAATAAAAATTGATAACACCAACAAATTCCACAACAAGCTCAATATTGAAAATCACCAGCAAATTCAACAACAACTTCAACAATGAAAAACATCAAAACATTCAGCAACAACAACCTCAACAATGAAAAACACCAAACAATTCAACAACAACCTCAACATTCAAAAACATCAACAAATTCATCAAAAACCACAACAATTAAAAAACCAAAAAATTTAACAACAACCTCAACAATGAAAAACACCAAAAAAAAAATCAATAAGAACCTCAACATTGAAAAACTCCAAAAATATCAACAACTACAGCAACAATGAAAAACACCAAAAAATTCAACAACAAACTCACCTTTGAAAAACACCGGAGAAATTCAACAACCACAACATTGAAAAACAGCAACAAATTCAACAACAACCCCAACTTTTAAAAATACAAAAAGGTTCAACAAAATAAGAAATGATAACACCAGCAGATTCAACAATAACATCAACATTCGAAAACACCAACAAATTCAGCAAAAACCTCTACAACGAGAAACACCAAAAAATTCAACAACAACCTCAACAATGAAAAACACCAACAAATTCAACAACCTCAACATTGAAAAACACCAACAAATTAAGCAACAACGTCAACATTGAAAAACTCCAACAAATTCATCAACAACGTCAACGATGAAAAACACCAAAAAAATCAATAACAACCTCAACATTGAAAAACTCGAAGAATTTCAACAACTACCGCAACAATGAAAAACACCAAAAAATTCGACAACAAACTCAACTTTGAAAAACACCCTCAAATTAAACAAAAACCTCAACAATGAAAAACACCAACAAATTCAACAACAACCTAAGCTTTGAAAAACACCAACAACTTCAACAACCTCAACATTGAAAAACACCAGCAAATTCAACAACAACCTCAACTTTTAAAATACAAGAAGGTTCAACAAAATAAAAATTGATAACATCAACAAATTCAACAACAATCTGAATATTGAAAATCACCAACAAATTCAACAACAACCTGAACAATGATAAACATCAAAAAATTGAACAACAACAACCTCATCAATGAAAAAAGACAAATAATTCAACAACAACATCAACATTCAAAAACATCAACAGATTCAACAACAACCTCTACAATGAAAAAGACCATAAAATTCAACAACAACCTCAACATTCAAAAACACCAAAAATTAATAGCAACAACCTCAACATTCAAAAACACCAACAAATTGAACCAAAACCTTTACAATGAAAAACACCAAAAATTCAACAACAACCTCAACTTTGAAAAACACCAACAAATTCAACAACCTCAACATTGAAAAACACCAAAAAATTCAACAACAACCTCAACAATGAAAAACACCAAAAAATTCAACAACAACTTCAACAAACGAAAACATCAACAAATTCAACAAAAACCACAACAATTAAAAACACCAAAAAATTAAACAACAACCTCAACAATGAAAAACACCCAAAAAAATCAATAACAATCTCAACATTGAAAAACTCCAAGAATATCAACAACTACCGCAATACTGAAAAGCACCAAAAAATTCGACATCAAACACAACATTGAAAATCACCATCAAATTCAACAACAACCTCAACAATGAAATACATCCAAAAATTCAATAACAACAACCTCAACAATGAATAAATCCAACAAATTGAACAACAACCTCAACTTTTAAAAATACAAAAAGGTTCAACAAAATAAAAATTGGTAATAGCAACATATTCAACAATAACCTCAATATTGAAAATCACCAACAAATTCAACAACAACCTCAACAATGAACAACATCAAAAAATTCAACAACAACAACCTGAACATTGAATAAACCAAAAAATTCAACAACAACCTCAACATTCAAAAACACCAACAAATTCAACAACAACCTCAGCAATGAAAAACACCAAAAAATTCAACCACAACCTCAACATTCAAAAACACCAAAAATTAAATACAACAAAATCAACATTCAAAAACACCAACAAATTCAACCAAAACCTCGATTAATGAAAAGCACCAAAAAATTCAACAACAACCTCAACTTTGAAAAACACCAACAAATTCAACAACCTCAACATTGAAAAACATCAACAATTTCAACAACAACCTCAACAAAGAAAAACACCAAAAAATTCAAGAACAACGTCAACATTCAAAAACACCAACAAATTCAACAAAAACCTCACAAATGAAAAACACCGAAAAATTCAACAACAATCTGAACTTTGAAGAACATCAACAAATTCAACAACCTCAACATTGAAATACACCAACAAATTGAACTGCAACCTCAAGTTTGAAAAATACAAAAAATATAAAAAAAAACCCTTGATAACACCAATAAATTCAACAACAACCTCAATATTGAAAATCACCAACAAATTCAACAACAACCTCAACAATGAAATACACCAAAAAATTTAACAACAACCTCAACATTGAAACACTCCAACAAATTCAGCAAAAACCTCAACGATGAAAAACACCAAAAAATTCAACAACAACCTCAACAATGAAAAACACCAAAAAATTCAACAACAACTTCAACACACGATAACATCAACAAATTCAACAAAAACCACAACAATTAAAAACACCAAAAAATTAAACAACAACCTCAACAATGAAAAACACCCAAAAAAATCAATTACAATCTCAACATTGAAAAACTCCAAGAATATCAACAACTACCGCAATACGGAAAAGCACCAAAAAATTCGACATCAAACTCAACATTGAAAATCACCATCAAATTCAACAACAACCTCAACAATGAAATACATCCAAAAATTCAATAACAACAACCTCAACAATGAATAAATCCAACAAATTGAACAACAACCTCAACTTTTGAAAATACAAAAAGGTTCAACAAAATAAAAATTGATAATAGCAACATATTCAACAATAACCTCAATATTGAAAATCACCAACAAATTCAACAGCAACCTCAACAATGAACAACATCAAAAAATTCAACAACAACAACCTGAACATTGAAAAGACCAAAAAATTCAACAACAACCTCAACATTCAAAAACACCAACAAATTCAACAACAACCTCTGCAATGAATAAACACCAAAAAATTCAACAACAACCTCAACATTCAAAAACACCAAAAATTAAATACAACAAAATCAACATTCAAAAACACCAACAAATTCAACCAAAACCTCGAAAATGAAAAAAACCAAAAAAATTCAACAACAACCTCAACTTTGAAAAACACCAACAAATTCAACAACCTCAACATTGAAAAACACCAACAATTTCAACAACAACCTCAACAAAGAAAAACACCAAAAAATTCAAGAACAACGTCAACATTCAAAAACACCAACAAATTCAACAAAAACCTCAACAATGAAAAACACCGAAAAATTCAACAACAACCTGAACTTTGAAGAACATCAACAAATTCAACAACCTCAACATTGAAATACACCAACAAATTGAACTGCAACCTCAAGTTTGAAAAATACAAAAAAGATAAAAAGAACCCCTTGATAACACCAATAAATTCAACAACAACCTCAATATTGAAAATCACCAACAAATTCAACAACAACCTCTACATTTCAAGACACCAACAAATTCAACTCCAACCTCAACGTTGAAAAATACAAAAAACTTAAAAAAAAAACCATTGATAACACCAATAAATTCAAAAACAATCTCAATATTGAAAATCACCAACAAATTCAACAACAACATCAACAATGAAAAACATCAAAAAATTCAACAACAACAACAACCTCAACATTGAAAAACACCAAAAAATTCAACAACAACCCAACGTTGAAAATCACCAAAATATTCAACAACAAACTCACCTTTGAAAAACACCAAGAAATTCAACAACCTCAACATTGAAAAACAGCAACAAATTCAACAACAACCTCAACATTCAAAAACACCAACAAATTCAACAACAACCTCATCAATGAAAAACACCAAAAAATTCAACAACAAACTCAACATTCAAAAACACCAAAAATTAAATACAACAAAATCAACATTCAAAAACACCAACAAATTCAACCAATACCTCGACAATGAAAAACACCAATAAAATTCAACAACAACCTCAACATTGAAAAACACCAACAAATTCAACAACCTCAACATTGAAAAACACCAACAAATTCAACAACAACCACAACATTCAAAAACACCAACAAATTCAACAAAAACCTCAAAAATTAAAAACACCGATAAATTCAACAACAACCTGAACTTTGAAGAACATCAACAAATTCAACAACCTCAACATTAAAATACACCAACAAATTGAACTGCAACCTCAAGTTTGAAAAATACAAAAAAGATAAAAAAAAACCTTTAATAAAACCAACAAATTGAACAACAACCTCAACTTTTAAAAATACAAAAAGGTTCAACAAAATAAAAATTGATAATAACAACATATTCAACAACAACCTCAATATTGAAAATTACCAACAAATTCAACAACAACCTCAACAAGGAAAAACATCAAAAAATTCAACAACAACCTCAACATTGAAAAAACCAAAAAATTCAACAACAACCTCAACATTCAAAAACACCAACAAATTCTACAACAACCTCATCAATGAAAAACCCAAAAAAATTCAACAACAACCTCAACATTCAAAAACACCAAAAATTAAACACGACAAAATCAACATTCACAAACACCAACTTATTCAACCAAAACCTCGACAATGAAAAACACCAAAAAAATTCAACAACAACCTCAACTTTGAAAAACACCAACAAATTCAACAACCTCAACATTGAAAAACACCAACAAATTCAACAACATCCACAACATTTAAAAATTCCAACAAATTCAACAACAACCTCAACAAAGAAAAACACCAAAAAATTCAACAACAACCACAACATTCAAAATCACCTTCAAATTCAACAACAACCTCAACAATGAAAAACACCAACAAATTCAACAACAGCCTCAACTTTTAAAAACGCAAAAAGGTTCAACAAAATAAAAATTGATAACACCAACAAATTCCACAACAAGCTCAATATTGAAAATCACCAACAAATTCAACAACCACCTCAACAATGAAAAATATCAAAAAATTCAGCAACAACAACCTCAACAATGAAAAACACCAAAAAATTCATCAACATCCTCAACATTCAAAAACATCAACAAATTCATCAAAAACCACAACAATTAAAAAACCAAAAAATTAAACAACAACCTCAACAATGAAAAACGCCCAAAAAAATCAATAACAACTTCAACATTGAAAAACTCCAAGAATATCAACAACTACAGCAAACAATGAAAAACACCAAAAAATTCAACAACAAACTCGCCTTTGAAAAACACCAAGAAATTCAACAACCTCAACATTGAAAAACAGCAACAAATTCAACAACAACCTCAACATTCAAAAACACCAACAATTTCAACAACAACCTCAGCAATGAAAAACATCAAAAAATTCAACGACAACCTCAACATTGAAAAACACAAAACAAGTTCAACAACAACGTCAACAATGAAAAACACCAAAAAAATGAATATTGAAAACATTGAAAAACTCGAAGAATTTCAACAACTACCGCAAAAATGAAAAACACCAAAAAATTCGACAACAAACTCAACTTTGAAAAACACCAGCAGATTTAACAACCTCAACATTCAAATACACCAACAAATTCAACAACAACCTAAGCTTTGAAAAACACCACCAAATTCAACAACCTCAACATTGAAAAACACCAGCAAATTCAACAACAACCTCAACTTTTAAAATACAAAAAGGTTCAACAAAATAAAAATTGATAACATCAACAAATTCAACAACAATCTGAATATTGAAAATCACCAACAAATTCAACAACAACCTCTACAATGAAAAACATCAAAAAATTCAACAACAACCTCAACATTCAAAGACAATAAAAATTAAATACAACAAAATCAACATTCAAAAACACCAACAAATTCAACCAAAACCTCGACAATGAAAACCACCAAAAAAATTCAACAACAACCTCAACTTTGAAAAACATCAACAAATTCAACAACCTCAACATTGGAAAACACCAACAAATTCAACAACAACCTCAGCATTTAAAAATTCCAACAAATTCAACAACAACCTCAACAAAGAAAAACACCAAAAAATTCAACAACAACCTCAACATTTAAAAACACCAACAAATTCAACACAAACCTCAACAATAAAAAACACCAAAAAATTCAACAACAACCTGAACTTTAAAAAACACCAACAAATTCAACAACCTCAATATTGAAACATACCAACAAATTGAACTGCAACCTCAAGTCTGAAAAATACAAAAAAATAAAAAAAAACCCTTGATAACATCAGTAAATTCAACAACAACCTCAATATTGAAAATCACCAAAAAATTCAACAACAACCTCCACATTGCAAGACACCAACAAATTCAACTCCAACCTCAACGTTGAAAACTATAAAAAAGATTAAGAAAAACCATTGATAACACCAATAAATTCAACAACAACCTCAATATTGAAAATGACCAACAAATTCAACAACGACCTCAACAATGAAAAACATCAAAAAATTCAACAACAACAACCTCAACAATGAAAAACACCAAAAAATTCAACAACAACCCAACGTTGAAAATCACCAAAATAGTCAACAACAAACTCACCTTTGAAAAACGCCAAGAAATTCAACAACCTCAACATTGAAAAACAGCAACAAATTCAACAACAACCTCAACTTTTAAAAATACAAAAAGTTTCAACAAAATAAAAATTGATAACACCAACAAAATCAACAACAGCATCAACATTCAAAAACACCAACAAATTCAACAAAAACCTCAGCAATGAAAAATGCCAAAAAATTGAACAACAACCTCAACATTCAAAAACACCAACAAATTCAACAGAAACCTCAACAATATAAAATACTAAATAATTCAACAACAACCGCAACTTTGAAAAACACCAACATATTCAACATCCTCAACATTGAAGAACACCAACAAATTCAGCAACAACGTCAACATTGAAAAATTCCAACAAATCCAACAACAACCTCAACAATGAAAAACACCAAAAAATTCAACAGCAACCTCAACATTCAAAATCACCTTCAAATTCAACAACAACCTCAACAATGAAAAACACCAACAAATTCAACAAAAGCGTCAACTTTTAAAAACGCAAAAAGGTTCAACAAAATAAAAATTGATAACACCAACAAATTCCACAACAAGCTCAATATTGAAAATCACCAACAAATTCAACAACAACCTCAACAATGAAAAACACCAAAAAATTCAACAACATCCTCAACATTCAAAAACATCAACAAATTCATCAAAAACAACAACAATTAAAAAACCAAAAAATTAAACAACAACCTCAACAATGAAAAACACCAAAAAAAACAATAACAACTTCAACATTGAAAAACTCCAAGAATATCAACAACTACAGCAACAATGAAAAACACCAAAAAATTCAACAACAAACTCACCTTTGAAAAACACCAAGAAATTCAACAACCTCATCATTGAAAAACAGAAACAAATCCAACAACAACCTCAACATTCAAAAACACCAACAATTTCAACAACAACCTCAGCAATGAATAACATCAAAAAATTCAACGACAACCTCAACAATGAAAAACACAAAACAAGTTCAACTACAACGTCAACAATGAAAAACACCAAATAAATCAATAACAACCTCAACATTGAAAAACTCGAAGAATTTCAACAACTACTGCAACAATGAAAAACACCAAAAAATTCGACAACAAACTCAACTTTGAAAAACACCAGCAGATTTAACAACCTCAACATTCAAATACACCAACAAATTCAACAACAGCCTAAGCTTTGAAAAACACCAACAACTTCAACAACCTCAACATTTAAAAACACCAGCAAATTCAACAACAACCTCAACTTTTAAAATACAAAAAGGTTCAACAAAATAAAAATTGATAACATCAACAAATTCAACAACAATCTGAATATTGAAAATCACCAACAAATTCAACAACAACCTCTACAATGAAAAACATCAAAAAATTCAACAACAACCTCAACATACAAAAACACCAAAAATTAAAAACAACAACCTCAACATTCAAAAACAACAACAAATTGAACCAAATCCTCTACAATGAAAAACACCAAAAAATTCAACAACAACCTCAACTTTGAAAAACACCAACAAATTCAACAACCTCAACTGAAAAACACCAACAAATTCAACAACAACCTCAACATTGAAACACTGCAACAAATTCAGCAAAAACCTCAACAATGAAAAACACCAAAAAATTCAACAACAACTTCAACATTCGAAAACATCAACAAATTCAACAAAAACCACAACAATTAAAAACACCTAAAAATTAAACAACCTCAACAATGAAAAACACCAAAATAAATCAATAACAACCTCAAAATTGAAAAACTCCAAGAATATCAACAACTCCCGCAATAATGAAAAACATCAAAAAATTCGACATCAAACTCAACTTTGAAAATCACCATCAAATTCAACAAAAGCCTCAAAAATGAAAAACACCAACAAATTCAACAACCTCAACAATGAAATACATCCAAAAATTCAATAACAACAACCTCAACAATGAATAAAACCAACAAATTGAACAACAACCTCAACTTTTAAAAATACAAAAAGGTTCAACAAAATAAAAATTGATAATACCAACATGTTCAACAACAACCTCAATATTGAAAATTACCAACAAATTCAACAACAACCTCAACAAGGAAAAACATCAAAAAATTCAACAACAACCTCAACATTGAAAAAACCAAAAAATTCAACAACAACCTCAACATTCAAAAACACCAACAAATTCAACAACAACCTCATCAATGAAAAACCCAAAAAAATTCAACAACAACCTCAACATTCAAAAACACCAAAAATTAAACACGACAAAATCAACATTCACAAACACCAACTAATTCAACCAAAACCTCGACAATGAAAAACACCAAAAAAATTCAACAACAACCTCAACTTTGAAAAACACCAACAAATTCAACAACCTCAACATTGAAAAACACCAACAAATTCAACAACATCCACAACATTTAAAAATTCCAACAAATTCAACAACAACCTCAACAAAGAAAAACACCAAAAAATTCAACAACAACCTCAACATTCAAAAACACCAACAAATTCAGCAAAAACCTCAACAATGAAAAACACCGAAAAATTCAACAACAACCTGAACTTTGAAAAACATCAACAAATTCAACAACCTCAACATTGAAAAACTCGAAGAATTTCAACAACTACCGCAACAATGAAAAACACAAAAAAATTCGACCACAAACTCAACTTTGAAAAACACCAGCAGATTTAACAACCTCAACATGCAAATACACCAACAAATTCAACAACAACCTAAGCTTTGAAAAAGACCAACAACCTCAACATTGAGAAACACCAGCAAATTCAACAACAACCACAACATTTAAAAATTCCAACAAATTCAACAACAACCTCAACATAGAAAAACACCAAAAAATTCAACAACAACGTCAACATTCAAAAACACCAACAAATTCAGCAAAAACCTCAACAATGAAAAACACCGAAAAATTCAACAACAACCTGAACTTTGAAAAACATCAACAAATTCAACAACCTCATCATTGAAATACACCAACAAATTGAACTGCAACCTCAAGTTTGAAAAATATAAAAAAGTTTTAAAAAAAACCCTTGATAACACCAATAAATTCAACAACAACCTCCATCTTGAAATTCACCAACAAATTCAACAACAACCTCTACATTGCAAGACACCAACAAATTCAACTCCAACATCAACGTTGAAAAATACAAAAAAGTTAAAAAAAAACCATTGATAACACCAATAAATTCAACAACAATCTCAATATTGAAAATCACCAACAAATTCAACAACAACCACAACATTGAAAAACATCAAAAAATTCAACAACAACAACCTCAACATTGAAAAACTACCAAAAAATTCAACAACAACCCAACGTTGAAAATCACCAAAATATTCAACAACAAACTCACCTTTGAAAAACACCAAGAAATTCAACAACCTCAACATTGAAAAACAGCAACAAATTCAACAACAACATCAACTTTTAACAATACAAATAGTTTCAACAAAATAAAAATTGATAACACCAACAAATTCAACAACAACATCAACATTCAAAAACACAAACAAATTCAAAAAAAAACCTCAACAATGAAAAACTGCAAAAAATTGAACAACAAGCTCAACATTCAAAAACACCAACAAATTCAAAAAAAACCTCAACAATTAAAAACACTAAATAATTCAACAACAACCTCAACTTTGAAAAACACCAACAAATTCCAGATTCTCAACATTGAAAAACACCAACAAATTCAACAACAACGTCAACATTGAAAAATTCCAACAAATCCAAAAACAACCTCAACAATGAAAAACACCAAAAAATTCAACAACAACCTCAACATTCAAAAACATCAACAAATTCATCAAAAACCACAACAATTAAAGAACCAAAAAATTAAACAACAACCTCAACAATGAAAAACACAAAAAAAATCAATAACAACCTTAGCATTGAAAAACTCCAAGAATATCAACAACTACAGCAACAATGAAAAACACCAAAAAATTCACCAACAAACTCACATTTGAAAAACACCAAGAAATTCAACAAGCTCAACATTCAAAAACACCAACAAATTCAACAAAAACCTCAACAATTAAAAACACCAAAAAATTCAACAGCAACGTTAGCATTGAAAAATTCCAACAAATCCAACAACAACCTCAACAATGAAAAACAACAAAAAATTCAACAACAACCTCAACATTCAAAATCACCATCAAATTCAACAACAAGCTCAACAATGAAAAACACCAACAAATTCAACAACAACCTCAACTTTTAAAAATGCAAAAAGGTTCAACAAAATAAAAATTGTTAACTCCAACAAATTCCACAACAACCTCAACATTGAAAAAAAACAACAAATTCAACAACATCCCCAACAATGAAAAACATCAAAAAAATTCAACAACATCCTCAACAATGAAAGACACCAAAAAATTCAACAACAACCTCAACATTCAAACACATCAACAAATTCAACAACAACTCCAACAATGAAAAACAACAAAAAATTCAACAACAACCTCAACATTCGAAAACATCAACAAATTCAACAAAAATCAGAACAATTAAAAACACCCAAAAATTAAACAACAACCTCAACAATGAAAAACGACAAAAAAAAATCAATAACAACCTCAAAATTGAAAAACTCAAAGAATATCAACAACTACCACAACAATGAAAAACAACAAAAAATTCGACAACAAACTCAACATTGAAAATGACCATCAAATTCAACAAAAACCTCAACAATGAAAAACACCAACAAATTCAACAACAACCTCAACAATGAAATACATCCAAAAATTCAATAATAACAACCTCAATAATGAATAAAACCAAAAAATTCAACATCAACCTCAACAATGAAAAACACCAACAAATTCAACAACAACCTCAACTTTTAAAAATGCAAAAAGGTTCAACAAAATAAAAATTGATAACAACAACATATTCAACAAAAACCTCAACAATGAAAAACACCAACAAATTCAACAACAACCTCAACAATGAAATACATCCAAAAATTCAATAATAACAACCTCAACAATGAATAAAACCAAAAAATTCAACATCAACCTCAACAATGAAAAACACCAACAAATTCAACAACAACCTCAACTTTTAAAAATGCAAAAAGGTTCAACAAAATAAAAATTGATAACAACAACATATTCAACAACAACCTCAATATTGAAAATCACCAAAAAATTCAACAACAACCTCAACATTGAAATACATCCAAAAATTCAATAACAACAACCTCAACAATGAATAAAACCAAAAAATTCAACAACAACCTCAACATTGATAAACACCAACAAATTCAACATCAACCTCAACATTTAAAAATACAAAAAGTTGCAACAAAATAAAAGTTGATAACACCAACATATTCAACAACAACCTCAATATTGAAAATCACCAACAAATTCAACAACAACCTCAACAATGAAAAACATCAAAAAATTCAACAACAACAACAACCTCAACAATGAAAAAACAAAAAAATTCAACAACTACCTCAACATTCAAAAAACCCAACAAATTCTACAACAACCTCAACAATGAAAAAGACCAAAAAATTCAACAACAACCTCAACATTCAAAAACACCAAAAATTAAATACAACAAAATCAACATTCAAAAACACCAACAGATTCAACCAATACCTCGACAATGAAAATCACCAAAAAATTCAACAACAATCTCAACATTGAAATACATCCAAAAATTCAATAACAACAACCTCAACAATGAATAAAACCAAAAAATTCAACAACAACCTCAACATTGATAAACACCAACAAATTCAACATCAACCTCAACATTTAAAAATACAAAAAGGTGCAACAAAATAAAAGTTGATAACACCAACATATTCAACAACAACCTCAATATTGAAAATCACCAACAAATTCAACAACAACCTCAACAATGAAAAACATCAAAAAATTCTACAACAACAACAACCTCAACAATGAAAAAACAAAAAAAATCAACAACTACCTCAACATTCAAAAAACCCAACAAATTCAACAACAACCTCAACAATGAAAAAGACCAAAAAATTCAACAACAACCTCAACATTCAAAAACACCAAAAATTAAATACAACAAAATCAACATTCAAAAACACCAACAGATTCAACCAATACCTCGACAATGAAAAACACCAAAAAAATTCAACAACAACCACAACTTTGAAAAACACCAACAAATTCAACAACCTCAACATTGAAAAACACCAACAGTTTCAACAACAACCTCAACATTTAAAAACACCAACAAATTCAACAAAAACCTCAACAATGAAAAACACCAAAAAATTCAACAACAACCTGAACTTCGAACAACACCAACAAATTCAACAACCTCAACATTGAAACACACCAACAAATTGAACTGCAACCTCTAGTTTGAAAAATACAAAAAAGATAAAAAAAACCCTTGATAACACCAATAAATTCAACAACAACCTCAATATTGAAAATCAGCAACAAATTCAACAACAACCTCTACATTGCAAGACACCAACAAATTCAACTCCAACCTCAGCGTTGAAATATACAAGAAAGTTTAAAAAAAACCATTGATAACACCAATAAATTCAACAACAACATCAATATTGAAAATCACCAACAAATTCAACAACAACCACAACATTGAAAAACATCAAAAAATTCAACAACAACCTCAACATTGAAAAAATACCAAAAAATTCAACAACAACCCAACGTTGAAAATCACCAAAATAGTCAACAACAAACTCACCTTTGAAAAACACCAAGAAATTCAACAACCTCAACATTGAAAAACAGCAACAAATTCAACAACAACATCAACTTTTAACAATACAAATAGTTTCAACAAATTAAAATTGATAACACCAACAAATTCAACAACAACATAAACATTCAAAAACACAAACAAATTCAAAAAAAAACCTCAACAATGAAAAGCTCCAAAAAATTGAACAACAAGCTCAACATTCAAAAGCACCAACTAATTCAACAAAAACCTCAACAATTAAAAACACTAAATAATTCAACAACAACCTCAACTTTGAAAAACACCAACAAATTCAACATTCTCAACATTGAAAAACACCAACAAAATCAACAACAACGTCAACATTGAAAAATTCCAACAAATCCAACAACAACCTCAACAATGAACAACACCAAAAAATTCAACGACAACCTCAACATTCAAAATCACCATCAAATTCAACAACAAGCTCAACAATGAAAAACACCAACAAATTCAACAACAACCTCAACTATTAAAAAGGCAAAAAGGTTCAACAAAATAAAAATTGATAACACCAACAAATTCCACAACAACCTCAACATTGAAAATCACCAAAAAATTCAACGACAATCCCAACATTGAAAAACTTCAACAAATTCAACAACAAACTCAACAATGAAAATCATCCAATAATTCAATAACACCAACCTCAACAATGAATAAAACCAAAAAATTCAACAACAACCTCAACATTCAAAAACACCAACAAATTCAACCAAATCCTCAACAATGAGAAACACCAAAATATTCAACAACAACCTCAACTTTGAAAAACACCAACAAATTCAACAACCTCTACCATTGAAAATCACCAACAAATTCAACAGCAATCTCAACATTGAAAAACTCTAACAAATTCAACAACAACCTCAACAATGAAAAACACCAAAAAATTCAACAACAAGCTCAACATTCAAAAACACCAACAATTTCAACAACAACCTCAGCAATTAAAAACATCAAAAAATTCAACATCAACCTCAACAATGATAAACACCAACAAATTCAACAACAACCTCTACTTTTAAAAATGCAAAAAAGGTCAACAAATTAAAAATTGATAACACCAGCAAATTCCACAACAACCTCAATATTGAAAATCACCAACAAATTCAACAACGACCTCAACAATGAAAAACAACAAAAAATTCAACAACAACAACCTCAACAATGATAAACATCAACAAATTCAACAACAACAACCTCAACAATGAAAATCAGCAAAAAAATCAACAACAATCCAACGTTGAAAATCACCAAAATAATCAACAACAAACTCACCTTTGAAAAACACCAAGAAATTGAGCGGCCTCAACGTTGAAAAACAGCAACAAATTCAACAACAACCTCAACTTTTAAAAATACAAAAAGGTTCAAGAAAATAAAAATTGATAACAACAACAAAATCAACAACAACATCAACATTCAAAAACACCAACAAATTCGACAAAAACCTCAACAATGAAAAACGCCAAAAAATTGAACAACAACCTCAACATTCAAAATCACGAACAAATTCAACGAAAACCTCAACAATTTAAAACACCAAATAATTCAACAACAAACTCAACTTTGAAAAACACCAAGAAATTCAACATCCTCAACATTGAAAAACACCAACAAATTCAACAACAGCGTCAACATTGAAAAATTCCAACAAATCCAACATCAACCTCAACATTCAAAAACACCAACAAATTCAGCAACCTCAACAGTTAAAAACACCAACAAATTAAACTGCAACCTCAACACTGAAAAATACATAAAAGTTCAAAAAAATACAATTGATAACACCAATAAATTCAACAACATCCACAATATTGAAAATCACCAACAAATTCAACAACAACCTCAACAATGAAAAACATCCAATAATTCAACAACATCAACCTCAACAATGAAAATAAACCAGAAAATTCAACAACAACCTCAACATTCAAAAACACCAACAAATTCAACAACAACCTTAACACTGAAAAACATCCAATAATTCAATAACAACAACCTCAACAATGAATAAAACCAAAAAATTCAACAGCAACCTCAACATTCAAAAACACCAACAAAGTCAACAACAACCTCAACAATGAAAAACACCAAAAAAATTCAACAACAACCTCAACATTCGAAAACACCAAAAAATGAAAACAACAACCTCAACATTCAAAAACACCAACAAATTCAAGCAAAACCTCTACAATGAGAAACACCAAAAAATTCAAAAACAACATCAACAATGAAAAACACCAACAAATTCAACAACCTCAATATTGAAAAACACCAACAAATTCAACAACAACCTCAACATTGAAAAACTCCAACAAATTCAACAACAACCTCAACAATGAAAAACACCAAAAAATTCAACAACCTCAACATTCAAAAACACCAACAATTTCAACAAAAACCTCAGCAATGAAAAACATCAAAAAATTCAACAACAACCTCAACAATGAAAAACACAAAGCAAATTCAACAACAACGTCAACAATGAAAAACACCAAAAAAATCAATAACAACCTCAACATTGAAAAACTCGAAGAATTTCAACAACTACCGCAACAATGAAAACAACAAACTCAACTTTGAAAAATACCAGCAGATTTAACAACCTCAACATTCAAATACACCAACAAACTCAACAACAACCTCAGCTTTGAAGAACACCAACAAATTCAACAACCTCAACATTGAAAAACACGAACAAATTCAACAACAACCTCAACTTTTAAAAATACAAAGAGGTTCATCCAAATAAAAATTGTTAACACCAACAAATTCAACAACAACCTGAATATTGAAAATGACCAACAAATTCAACAACAACCTCAACAATGAAAAAAAACAAAAAATTCATCAACAACCTCACCATTCAAAAACACCAACAAATTCAACAACAATCTCTTCAATGAAAAACGCCAAAAAATTTAAGAACAACCTCAACATTCAAAAACACCAAAAATTAAAAACAACAACCTCAAAATTCAAAAACACCAACAAATTGAACCAAAATCTCTAAAATGAAAAACACCAAAAAATTCAACATCAACTTCAACTTTGAAAAATACCAACAAATTCAACATCCTCAACATGGAAAAACACCAACAAATTCAACAACAACCTCAACATTGAAAAACTCCAACAAATTCCGCAAAAACCTCAACAATGAAAAACACCAAGAAATTCAACATCAACCTCAACATTCATAAACACCCAAAAAAATCAATTACAACCTCAACATCGAAAAACTCCAAGAATTTCAACAACTACCGCAACAATGAAAAACACCATCAACTTCAACAACAACCTCAACAATGAAAAACACCATCAAATTCAACAACAAACTCAACAATGAAAAACACCAACAAATTCAACAACAACCTCAACATTGAAAAACTCCAACAAATTCCACAAGAACCTCAATATTGAAAATCACCAACAAATTCAACAACAACCTCAACAATGAAAAACATCGAAAAATTCAACAACAACCTCAACATTCAAAAACACCAACAAATTCAACAACAACCTCAACAATGAAAAACAACAAAAAATTCAACAACAACCTCAACATTCGAAAACACCAACAAATTCAACAAAAACCACAATAATTAAAAACACCAAAAAATTAAACAACAACCTCAACTTTGAAGAACACCAACAAATTCAACAACCTCAACATTGAACAACACCAACAAATTCAACTTCAACCTCAAGTTTCAAAAATACAAAAAACATCAAAAAAAAAGCATTGATAACACCACTAAATTCACCAAGTACCTCAATGTTGTTAATCACCAACAAATTAAACTACAACCTCTACATTGCAAAAAACCAACAAATTCAACTCCAACCTCAACTTTGAAAAATACAAAAAAGTTAAAAAGAAACCATTGATAATACCAATAAATTCAACAACAACCTCAATATTGAAAATGAGCAACAAATTCAACAACAACCTCAACAATGAAAAACTACAAAAAATTTCAACAACAACAAACTCAGCAATGAAAAACACCAAAAAATTCAACAACAAGCCAACATTGAAAATCATCAAAATATTCAACAACAAACTCAACTTTGAATAACACCAAGAAATTCAACAACCTCAATATTGAAAAACACCAGCAAATTCAACAACAACCTCAAATTTTAAAAATACAAAAAGGTTCAACAAAATAAAAACTGATAACACCCAAAAATTCAACAACATCAACATTCAAAAACACCAACAAATTCAACAAAAACCTCAACAATGAAAACCGCCAAAAAATTGAACAACAACCTCAACGTTCAAAAACACCAACAACTTCAACAAAAACCTCAACATTTAAGAACACCAAAAAATTCAACAACAACCTCAACTTTGAACAACACCAACAAATTCAACATCCTCAACATTGAAAAACACCAACATATTCAACAACAACGTCAACATTGAAAAATTCCAACAAATTCAACAACAACTTCAACATTGAAAAACTCCAAAAAATTCAACAACAACCTCAACATTCAAAAACAACAACAAATTCAACAACCCCAACAGTGAAAAACATCAACAAATTCAACTGCATCCTCAACATTGAAAAATACAAAAAAGTTCAAAAAAAACAATTGTTAACACGAATAAATTCAACAACGTCCTCAATATTGAAAAGCACCGACAAATTCAAAAACAACCTCAACACTGAAAAACATCCAATAATTCAACAATAACCTCAACAATGAAAAAACCAAAAAATCCAACAACAACCTTTACATTCAAAAACACCAACAAATTCATCAACAACCTCAACAATGAAAAACACCAAATAATTCAACAACATCCTCAACATTCAAATACATCAAAAAATA